>NC_081851.1:8010144-8323144 GCF_963259705.1 Myotis daubentonii
TCAATTTGCCAGGAATCAAGATCTCAAATGTATTTTACAAATTAATGCTTAAAGAGCCTATTAATAAAAGAAATGGGATAAGGTAAATTGAATATTGACTTTTATTTTATTTTTGTAAAAAAAAAACACCTCAGGTTGTGTCTGTGGTCTTAATGTGTTTCAAAGGCAGAAGTGCCCTGTTTCCTTGGCTAGTAGCCTCACAAGATCGGCAGAACTTGGCAGGAGCCTAGGGCCCAGGTCTCGGTGGAAAATGGCATTTTGCCTCCTGTTTTGTGTGTCAGCATAGACTGACTTACCTAGGAAAGTCTTGATAGTATTCATCAAATGTCTCATTTGCATAACCTTTTTTAAAAAATATATTTTTATTTATTTTAGAGAGGAAGGGAGAGGGAGAGAGAGAGAGAGAAACATCAATGATGAGAGAGAATCATTGATTGGCTGCTTTCTGCATGCCCCCAACTAGAGATCAAGCCCGCAACCCAGGCATGTGCCCTTGACTGGAATCAAAGCCGGGACCTTTCAGTCCGCAGGCCCACACTCTATCCACTGAGCCAAACCAGCTAGGGCCCATTTGCATAACCTTTTATCCTAAACAAGCCTGTCTACTCAAAATGCTTTCAAGTTCTCATGTGAGAGAACTTAGGATTCCATGGGCTTAAGTACTTAACAAGAGTGTTTGCCAAACTTCTGAGGTTGGAGCATTATTCTTGGCAGGGTTTGGGAGAAACTGGTTGCTGGCAAGTCTGAGTGGCTGATTGCCCTTGGAAGCCCCAGCCTGCCTGCTAATCCTCCCTCCATCCCTGCTTCTCCAGCCAGGCAGGGGGAGTCCAGGAAGGTTAAATAGAAAGGCTGAATCTCCCATTTTGTAATAAATTCAACTATATTTATCTATGAAATAAGAATTAATGTGCCTGATGACTCATCTTCTCTATTGTTGGTCTTTCCCACTAGAACGTGAGTGCCAAGAATGTGGGGATTTTTGTCAGTTTCACGCACTGCTGGATCTGACTTGCCTGGAAGAGTGCCTGACAGAGAGGAGACACTCAATGAACATTTGTTGAATGAATTAAGATTACGTCCACCCAGAGGAAGATCCTAAGAAAGTGGGCACCAGGCACACCGAGTAATGGTTAATATTATGAGCTTTAGGGAACATTAAACCTTTTCCCATAGCGTTTCCCGTAGTGTTGGCCTCAGGAATTTATTTAGCCTTAAACTTTAGTTTTTCCTTTTAAAAGGCAGATAATAGTAGCCTCTTTCCACTGTTATGAGGATTATAAGAAACTAGGGGCCCGGTGCACGAAATTCGTGCACTGGGTGTGTGTGGGGGGGAGTGTCCCTCAGCCCAGCCTGCCCCCTCTCACATACTGGGAGCCCTCAGGCGTTGACCCCCATCACCCTCCAATTGCAGGATCGGCCCCTTGCCCAGGCCTGATGCCTCGGCCAGAGGCGTTGACCCCCATCACCCTCCGATCGCCTGATCGGCCCCTTGCCGAGGCCTGACGCCTCTGACAGAGGTGTCAGGCTTGGACAGGGGACCCCCATATCCCCCTGATCACTGGCTCTGGCCCCCGCCAAGGCCTGAGGCCTCTGGCCCAGGAATCATGCCTGGGCAGGGGACCCCCATCTCCCTCTGATCGCTTGCTCCACCCCCCGCCCAAGCCTGATGCCTCTGACCCAGGCTTCAGGCCTGGGCAAGGGGACCCTCATATCCCCCCAGTCCCCGGCTCCGCCCCCCGCCCAGGCCTGATGCCTCGGCCAGAGGAGTTGACCCTCATCACCCTCCGATCACCAATCACCGGATCGGCCCCTTGACCAGGCCTGAGGCCTCTGGCTGAGGCGTCCGGCCCGGGCAGCGGGGACCCGCAGCTGCAGCGGCCCCGCGATCGTGGGCTCCGCTTTAGGCCCAGGCAAGGCACCCCTAGCTCCTGGGACTGCCAGCTTCGACCGTGCCCAGCTCCCATCGCTGGCTCCACCCGTACTTCCTGCTATCACTGGCCAGGGCGGCAAAGGCACCTGATTCTCTGATCATGGCTGGGGGGCAGGGCAAAGGCGGCCTGGGGCCGCCTTTGCCCTGTCCCCCAGCTCTTAGCTCCCCCCTGGGTTTCCGATCACTGTCAGTGGCAGGAGGCTACTTCCTGCTTTCCCTTTCGCCTCCCTGCATTGTGCCTACATATGCAAATTAGCCGCCATCTTGTTGGCAGTTAACTGTCAATCATAGTTGGCAGTTAACTGCCAATCATAGTTGGCAGTTAACTGCCAATCATAGTTGGCAGTTAATTTGCATATAGCCCTGATTAGCCAATGAAAAGGGTATCGTCGTACGCCAATTACCATTTTTCTCTTTTATTAGATAGGATAATGCCTATAAAACATCCAACATGGTTCCTGGCACATAACAAGTACTCAGTAACTGTAGGGGGGAGGGGGGGAAGGAGGACATCACATTTTAGGCTGAGAGAGGGAGATGCTGGGATAAGCCATAATTAATGAGAAGACACTGTGCTAGAGCCGGGGAAAAGGGAGTCCCCCAAATACCCTACCTCATCACAGGTGGCTTCTGCATTGGGTTTTACAGAAGCCTGAGATGGGTAGAGGGCACACAGTGCAATATACAGATCTTGTAACATAGACACCCACACCTGAAACCTAGATGATCATATTGACCAATGTTATCCCAATAAATTTAATAAAAACATCTTAAAAAGACTGAGATATGTGATCTCCACAGATATATTTAAAAATACCCATATATATATCCTATATAATAAAACACTAATATACAAACCAACCAAATGGCAGAACAACTGGTCACTATGATGCACACTGACCACCAGGAGGCAGATGCTCAATTCAGGAGCTGCCCCTGGTGGTCAGTGTGCTCCACAGGGGGAGTGACACTCAGCCAGAAGCCAGGTTCACAGTTGGTGAGTGCAGCGGTGGTGGTGGGAGCCTCTCCTGCCTCCGTGGCAGCAGTAAGGAGCAGCAAGCAGGCGGGTGGTAAGGAGCAAGGGGTCCCAGACAGCAAGAGGGAGCGGGCCTAAGCCGGCAGGTGGACATCACCCAAGGGGTTCCAGACTGTGAGAGGGTGCAGGCAGGCTGAGGGACCACACCCCCCAGTGCACGGATTTTGTGCACCAGGCCTCTAGTCTACTTATATAAAAACCCTGGGTGTAATATCATGGCCAGAACCGCGACCAACTGGAAGGAAGTCAGTCCTGCATGGGTCGTCTTGGAAACAGCTGTGCCTACCCCAGCTGTTTCCTGGAGGGTGAGGTTTCAGGCAGGAACCCGCCCTTGGAGCGGAGCATGGAAGTGAAATGATTTGTAATGGATCTATTATTGAAGCTACCTTTGGAAATACTATATCTATAGATCAGTGGTTCTCAACCTTGGCTGCACATTAGAATCACCTGGAAATCTTTTTAAAATCCTGATTTATGGGTCTCATCCTCCAGAAATTCTGTTTCTTTGTTACTAATGTTGTGGCCCCACCCCATAACAAAGAAACAATTTCTGGAGGATGAGGCCCAGGAATCAGGATTTTAAAAAGATTCCCAGGTGATTCTAATGTGCAGCCAAGGTTGAGAACCACTGCTATAGATAATATTAAAAATGTATCTAAATGTGCAATTCTTTGTCCAAAAAATGAGCATGCTCAAAAATTAAATGAAGAAAATTTGGATATACTCAATGGAGATTTTCACACATATTTGAGTGATGATTCCATTGATTCCACAGATGATACTGAAAAGGAAAATTTTCCTATCAAATTTCTTAATAGTAATACTCCTTCGGGAATGCCGTGTCATAAATTAAAATTGAAAGTGGGTGCAATCATCATGCTATTGAGAAATCTCAATAGTAAATGGGGTCTTTGTAATGGTACCAGATTTATTATCAAAAGATTACCACCTAACATTATCAAAGCTGAAGTATTAACAGGATCTGCAGAGGGAGAGGTTGTTCTGATTCCAAGAATTAATTTGTCCCCATCTGACACTGGCCTCCCATCTAAATTGATTCGAGGATGGTTTCCCGTGATGCCAGCATTTGTGATGACTATTAATTAATCACAAGGACAAACTCTAGACAAAGTAGGCATGTTCCTACCTGAACCCGTTTTTGCACATGGTCAGTTATATGTTGCTTTCTCTCAAGTTTGAAGAGCATGTGATGTTACAGTTAAAGTTCTAAGTACTTCATCACAAGGGAAATTAGTCAAGCACTCTGAAAGTGTTTTCACTCTTAAAGTGGTGTACAGAGATATATTAGAATAAGTTTAATCACTTTATCAGTCATTGTTTGCATCATTGTTGTTTTTATATCACGTTTTTGTTGTTTTCATATCATGTTTTTGTTGTTTTCATATCATGTTTTTGTTGTTTTTATATCATGCCTCTGTTGTTGTTATATCCTTTTGTTACTGTTTATTAATAAATTTATATATAATTTTCATATACATTTTACTAATTTCCTTTCATCTCTCACACTTCTATTATAAAGGGCAAATAGCAATATTAAAGTATCTCCGCTAATTAATTACCTTTTAAAAAATATATATTTTATTGATTTTTTACAGAGAGGAAGGGAGAGGGTTAGAGATTTAGAAACATCGATGAGAAAGAAACATCGATCAGCTGCCTCCTGCACACTCCCCACTGGGGATGTGCCCACAACCAAAGTACATGCCCTTGACCGGAATTGAACCCAGGACCCTTGAGTCCATAGGCCGATGCTCTATCCACTGAGCCAAACCGGCTAGGGCAATTAATTCCCTTTTAATGTGCATGAATTTCATGCACCTTTCTATATATATATATATATATATATATGTATATATATATATATATATATATAAAATGAATACTTGTAACATATATATAGATGTATGTGAAATGTGAATTAAAACAAGTTGCATTTAAATACATTTAAAAAATATAAAGAAATGCTTTGAGGTCCTAGGGGAAGGTGGAGAATGGTGGAATGAGAAGAATACCAGAAGGTCACAAAACCTGCATGAGGCGCCTCAGTGCACTGAACACTTGGGCATATCTTGAAATTTCAGAATATCTAATTATCTTCATTTGCATGCCACAGAAGGAGTTGAGTGCAGTAACTCCTGCTACATTAACTGTGTATTGGCCTTGTGACTAGGGACTGTATCTGCAACAGAGCAGTCACTCCCTAAATGCAAAGCAGCAAATTGCACGTCGTGTTGGCTGCAGTGACAGAGGTCTCCTAAATGCCTGCCTCTCCCAGGCAGGCTGTGACCATGGAAAGAAGTGCCAACTGCATTCTGAGACTCCAAGGATGTGAGCCGTTGGAGCATCCTTATTTCCTAAGTATGTTAAGACAAATTCCCTTAAGGAAGGTAACTGGTGAGGTGACTTGTTATCTTATTTCCTCTAGTGTTTCAGCTTCCTTCCAGGATAAATGGGAAAAGTATCTTTGGTGTTTATACTGCATAATTTTTGATAAGATTGAATAAGATGATAAATATAGGAATATATGGGCAGAGAAAGTTGGAAGTACTGAGGTCTCATTTGTGTTCTTCTTGACCTTGCTTTTTTTCTTCTTGTCCCCTTTCTCCCTCTGCATTCTCCCTCTTGTCTTCTCTGTTGGGGACCCTTCTCCCTTGGGAAGTAGAAGTTGGTAAAAGTCTTCTCAATGAACTGACTTGGCAATTTTCACTGTCGCAATGGACAGGAGGGAAGGGACCCTAGAGATCTTCTAGTCACGTTGTTACCTACCTGAAAAAACTGTTTTGAACCCTAAACAAATCTTACACAGAAGCCTGTATGTAAAACAGACTTTAAGAAAGTGGTGTGCTGTTTTGAATGGAACATAAGGATGGGAAGTTAAGGTTTAGCGCCATCCTGAACAGCACTTCCCCAAAGCCACCAAGTGGTATGGAAACTATGGTTTCTTTTCCAATCTTATTTTGCACAAAAGGACACAGAAGACCCGAGAGATAAAATTACTTGAGGCTAAAGAAAGAATGCTTTGTGAGAAAGCCACTTTGATGACTGAAATGACCATGAGACTGCCATGCCTAATCCTTTGGTTAAAGGAAAAACATCCCATAGATGGTGGAAAATACATCATTTCATATGAAATACCAAAAGGTTGTGAAATCTTCACTCTTTAGCTCTCTTCTCCAAGACCATGGCAGACTCTCTCTGGACCTCAGTTGGTTTCTCATTTGCAAGATGAAGGGGTTGATGAAATGAGCTCTAAGATCCTGTAATTTAAGAATTCCAGCTTTCTTATTCTTTTTTAATGAAGACAAGCTTAAAAGAAGTGAAAGGCAGTATAGCAAAAGACACTACAGATTGTTAAGCAGATTTAGTCACCCACAAATATTTTTGGGTGGCTATTTTGTCAATCAGCCACATGGGCTACTGATAGTGGTCATCTCCTGTAAAAATAATGGCGACTCTTTAGGAAGTGTCTACTTGTGTTGGGGGCTTGGCACATTTTACTTTCAACTTTACAACAATCCTATAGGTGGGTGTCCTTATTCCCCTTTACAGATAAGAATGCTAAAGCTCAGGGTATTTGCATGAGCTGCCAAACAAACAAGAAAAACCTCATAGACACAGACAACAATCTGTGGTAGAGGGAAGAGGGGTGGGGGGTTGTAAAGGGTGAAGGGGGTCAAATACATGGTGATAGAAGATTTGACTTTGGTGGTGGGCACACAATGCAATATACAGATGATGTACCATAGAATTGTACATTTGAAACCTACATATCTTATTAACCAATGTCATCTGAATAAATTTAATTTAAGAAGAAAGGGGGAAAAAAGGCCTGGAGAAGCCAAGTTTTGCCTACATCCTCTGACACTGTCTCTCTTTGCTCATTCCATGCCCTCACTAATGGGCACCCTCTGCTGATGGAGAGGCCAGAGACAAATTTCCACAGAACAAATGGCCATTATAACAAGCCACATGTAAGGAAAGCACATCTAGTAGTTCATTTAAACTAATTCAACAAATGCTATCTGAAGTCCGGAAAGCTCCCGTGATGCGTATACGCCTGTGCTTCCGGAGCTGGGGAATGAACAGTGTTCCTGGAGGTAAGGCCTGCAGACGTGGCGTCCCTTAGCCTTCCCGTGGGGACTGCCTCCTCTGCCCTGAGCACTGATTGATCGACAGTGGTGATGGTAGTGTGACTTCTGGTGTCCCAAGCCAGGACTGCATTCCAGTTGCCCGACTCCCCTGCCTTCTTGGCTCCGAGTTGAACATATTGGTTTGTCTTTGTAGTCCTCTGTGTTTATTGATAAGTCCCTGTCATCTCTCAGATCGTCTTCACATGCAACTGAACTCTCCACTTTCCAGACCCACCCCCACCCCCCAACCCCCACCTCTCCACGACCTCTGGGCACCCTTTCACCTGGGCTGTCAGAATAATGAAGGCTTGATTTCAATCCTTTCCCTCATTTCTCTGTTCACTGCTCCGCGGGTTAATGCAGATTCCAAACTTCAACAAGCAGCTGTTAAACATGTCATTAACACGGCTTGGGCTGCAAATGAGACTCTGCTACTGGGATTACTCTGTGAGCTATAGTTTTGTGATGAGCTTTGTCAATCACAGCTGACCCGCTGTGTACCGAATGGAACTCAGATTATCTTCTTTCTTCCTCTGACTCTTGTCATTTTTTTTTTTCACAAAGAATTACTATTCTACTCCCTGAAAGATTGATTACTTGCACAAATAAGAGAGTCTGAGACATTAATACAAAATTCACAGGCTTTCCTTTATCTCAAGCTTGCAACTCCCTCTACATTTCCTCCTGGTAATTATATTAGAATTGTGTACACTAGGAATTGCCATCTGATTACTATAAAACTAGTTTTGTCATGACAAAAATGAGCTTAAGTCTTGTTTTTTTGGAAAATGATCAGTACAGTGCACTGGATGAGAGAGAAGGAGATTAAATCCAACTTGCTTTCATCCATGAATGCTTTCATCTCTTTTTCAAACACAGGAAATGATTACCACTGCTCTAAGCTGCAGTTCGTGTGAGTGAAAAAGGATAAGGACATATTGAAAATTCTGTAACCAACAGTAGGACATAATATAGGTCCCTGGCACCCACTGAGCGACATGTACTTTATTTTCCCATACTGCCACTGTCAAGAGTTTCATATTTTAAAGGGAGTCTTACCTTGAGGAGTGACATTACAGACTGAAGAATAAACAAATTGAGTTGTGTTTTTTTTTATTTGATCAATTTTGGTTTTCATAGAAAATTAGAAGATAGTATTTATAAAACCTAATAACAATAAGCTACAGTGCAGCATGGGTTCATGTTTATAATTTACAAAAGAGAGAAGGCAGAGCACTCCTCTTATAATATTATAATTTCTAACATGTTCTCAAGGAGACAGAAGGTTTTTTAAGAGCAGTGACCATAACCTATTTTTCTCTATATCCCCGATTTCTAGTATGTTATAGCTACTTGGTAGATAATTATTTAGTGAATGAATGAATAAACGAGCAAGTTACCAAGTGTCATCCTCAGATTAAAAAACAAACATGGTCTGTAGTCATCCATGTAGAGAAATATCCACCATGCCCTCTCTATCTCATGCGCACCCCCTCACACACACGCACACCCCAGAAATGCTTAGATGCCAATGTACTTTCCAACTCAGTCTCTCTGATGGGTCTTACTCAGACTCCACTGTACCAGTCATCTGCTGCCACTAGAATGTTGTGTAGCAAAACCACAAACCTTCAGTGGCACAAAACCAAAAGCAGTATTGCTTATATGTCTGGGGTGAGTGGGGGCTTGGCAGAGCAGTTCCACTGATTTTGGCGGGACTCGAACACGTGTCTGGGAATTGGCTATTGCGTGACCTAGGATCGCCTCCACTTGGACAAGCAGGGCAGCTGGCTCTGCTCCATGCCTCTCACTCTAGCAGGCTCGTCGGGGTGTGTCCTGCGGATGGGACAGGTGTAAGAGTGAGAAAGTGAAAACACACAGGCTCCTAAGGCCTTGATTTGTACCTCACACGCTCACTCTTTTTAACTGGCCCCGTCAAAACAGAAAGCTCGGAGGAATATACTCTGCCTGCGAGACAGACTCCAAAGTCACACAGGGAAGGACACATTTAGCGCGAGGTGGGTAGGAATTCAACCATTTTTGTAAATCGTGCATGTGCTATTAGGCCAATGCCTTAAAATAAAGGGATGTCAGTTCTATTGACTTGAGTGCACTGTGGTTCAGCTAATTCTTTATGGCCTCTGATTACACATGCACAGAATGGAACTGTTGTGCCTAAATGAGGTAAAGGGAAGAAATGTGCATTTTATTTGGAATCAAGAGACATGCTCAGAGCAAGCATCTTCTCAGCGTGCTGGCATTTTTCCTGCCAGGTAGGCATGAGTGAAAGAGCAACACAGACAATAGAGAAACGGAGTAGAAGCCAAAAGGAGGGCGGGGACAGGGGGGGCAAAAGCAGCTGCACAGGGACTCCTGCCTCAAAACAGAGCCTCTGCCACGTCCCAGCTCCGTCAGGGGGAGGAGAGGGGGAGGAGGAAGGTGGCTTTCAATGGATCCATAGGTTCCCACCAAACGAGGGCCATGGCCAAAGGCTACCTGGACACTATTTCATATCTTCACTCACTTACGTCTTTTGAGCCCCAAGCAGCCCTGCACAGTATCTGATGTTTGTCTCCACCGGTTGGAGTTAAGCTCACCATAGGCTAGCAACACGGGCAAACAGGGGAGTGTTTTCTCTCCGACAGCCCTCAGGTTTCTGACGCGGTGATGCTGGGCTTGTTTTCACGTCTTACTCAACATGTTTCGCGCCCAGCCTGTGGCCTGATGCTTAGAATGTGAGAGAATGTGAGAGAAAGATGCACTCAGCAGCCCCACCAGCAACACGCCTCGCCGTGGCCTGGAAACCACCTGCTCTTCCTGATTCTGGCTCGTCAGGTGGGATCTGCTCAGTGCTGTTTGTGATGGGATGTGCTTGTGCCCTCCACTCAGATGTCCGATCACATGGTTCCTCTCTTCATCTTTAAGACTCCACTTTTTGTGTTTCTGAGTAGAACAAGGAACAGGTATATTTATTTAGTGTTGGGGGTGAACCTAGTCTATTGTTGTGCTCCTTGTTACAAAATCACTGCTCTGTCTTTATAATAAGGACTCCCAAGGCAAACATCAGAGTTTTAATTCTTCTACTTATTTACCCCAAAGATAGCTTCCAAAGGTGGGCTTGGGTTGGCTGGGCTTCTAGTTGGAGCAATGCTGGCTCATAGGCCAGAACTCACAGGAGCTCAGGCTCACTCCGTTATGTAGTCTGTCTATTTAAAACGTGTAAGTGTGCAGGTCCTAAGAACAGTTTAAGTGGGAAATGACAACGTGGGTCAAGTTCTCGCGGCTTGGGGGAGCTGACCGCCAGGGCTGTGGTCTCATCTGAAGGCTCTCCTGGCATCGGCAGGGGCAGGAGCTCAGATTTGGTTTCAGGCTCACTCTGGAGAGCGGGGTCCTTCCCAAGAGCCTCTCGCGTGGCTGCCTCACCTCTGGCAACCGCTTCCCCAGGACAAGCCTTCTGGGAAAGAGGAAGAGGAAGCTCCAGGTGGAAGCAACAGTCTTGTAAACTAGTCTGGAGAACGACATTCCTTCACTTCTGCTGTGTTCTGTTTCTCAGACGCGAGTCAGCAAGTTTTGCTCAGCTTTAAGGGGAGCAGATACCACCAGGGCCTGCCTGCTGGGCGGTGGCAGCCATTGGAGCAATGCCAAGTGCCTGCCACACACTGAGAAGCCCAGAGGAGAACATTTTATAAAACTATCTCTAATCTCATTTCCCAGACTTGGTTATTGCTTAACTTTAGGCATATATACATACAGACACTTTCAATACCTTGAAATACATTTATGTGATTTTTTTCCTTATAGAATTGGCTCATGCTACATGTAACTTTCTAAAACTCTTTTCTTAATAATGGGATATTTAGTAAAATAAATCAGTTTTTATTATTCAACTAATACCTATTTATTTTAGAAGCAGAAACAAAAAATGTCCAAAATGATTTACAAACTCACAATTCTGCCATAACTGATGTTAGCCTTTTTTATAATACTTCCATCTTTTTTTCAGGTTTATTTATGTGAAAATATGCAAATGCAAACATAAATGTTGCTTACTATGCTTTGGTAACCTAAGCCCTTACGCTGCGCCATGTTTACAGTGTGAGGAGATCCACACATAACAAGTGGTATTTATTGTCGATATCATAGTAGTTGCACACTGAAGAGCTTCATTAAACTGGCATGGACCTTTCATCAGCATTGTGTTTTAAGATGCACTATGAAATATATGTGCTCACTAAAGTTAAAGACTACATTCAAAATACAAATAATTTATCGTTTAAAAAAGAGATTAAGAATATTTCAACAAAAGTAATTCAGGTGATGCTTCATCATGCTAAAAAAAAAAAAAAAAAAAAAAAAAAAAAGAACCACAAAGAACAAGTTAAAAGTAAAAATACAAACCTGACTTTCTCTTATTAAATGAAAAATTGGCCTTTTTGTTTCTGCAAGATAATTTCATGAGTCACATTCCATTAATTTTGTTAGAGAAAATTGCATGGCTTATGGTTTTGTTTGTGTTTAAGTTTTATGGAGGTGTAAGAGGTTGTGAGCACGAAGAGCTTAGATCTACTTAAATATTTGTATTTCCTAAATGACTCTGTGATACAGAAATTTAGTAATGGTTGGCTATCTATGAGGATTTTCTCTTTAATGAGGGAGGGAATTTATTACCAATGTGACCACATTGCTATTATTGGTAGGCCCATATCTTGGCCAATTTCTCTTGCTGCAAACAAACTCTCTCCATTATTATTGCCAATAAGATCTTAATCTTCCGTTATTTTCCTCACTCTTTTCATTTTGAACAAACCTCCCTGTTAAGGTTGCATTGGCTAATAATAACCTTTACCTCTCTGTCCTTAATCTAGTCAATGCACAGCATATATAAATGTGTAGATATATGCTTATATAACTTTAATAACTGAAAATGTTTAAGCTTACGCTAGGCCCTCCTCTTGCAGACAAAGTCCCATGTAAAGGAGCATGCCCTGTAAAGGGGCGCTAGGCCGCCCCTGTCTGTGGGTGTGTTTTAAACAGTGTTACTGAAGTATATTCAAAGGGGACGTATCAATAGGTTCTCTGAAGAAAAACAAAACAATTGATACTCATAGCTAATCCGGTGAGTTTTTGCTTTTCATTATTAGGGCCGAAAGCCTGTCCGAGGAAGGTGAGTCCTCTCTCTGAGTGAGGAGCCGGGAGGACTCTGCTCAATATTCCATCGGGTCCAGCCTGGGTGACCTCAGAGTGGCTGACCAGCATGGGAATGCAGTGCCGTGATCTCCCCCCAGACTTTCCGCTGCAGCTGTCAGTTCCCTGGCCCGGGGCCTGGGTTTTTAGCAGCTCCCTGGCCTGTTCCAAGGAGCCAACCTGTGCCGCAGGTACTGAGCTCTCCCGGTGGCGGCGTTTATAAACGGTTCAGCAGAGCTGGGACGGCGCGAGCTCCTGTGTAAAGCTCTTCAGGGGCCACCAAGGCCGCATTGGTATTCCTCAACCCTGCTGAGAGCAGGCAGGTCCTAGGGGCCACTGAGCGCTCAGCGGGGAGCAGTGCGCTCCTGCAGCCTCCCTCCCGGAGAACCTGCTACCAACCCTTCACACATCCTGCTAGGTCACCTCACAGCAGGTGGCAGGCGTCCTGGGGAAGGAGGAGTAACTCCTGTAGTGTTTGGGAGTTCATCCCGGGCCTTCTGCGGAGAGGGTTGCGAGCTGGTGGCGAGTCCGTCCGCAGCGCCTGGAAATCAGTGGTACCCTGGCATCTCTCTTTTTACCCTTAGGAAAGTTCCCTCACCTTTGTTCCCAGGCAGACGGATGGAGTTTTCATTATCATCTTTTAATGATCTAAGGAACCTCATTAATGGCAAGTTAGATGATTTTAAAAAGAATTTTTTTAAACCCACGGCAGTTCATTTGATTGTCTCATTGTTCAAGTTGCTTCGAAGACAAGGGCCATCTATGTGTGATGGAGAGCCCGAGGCAGGAAGAGCGGGGAGTTCAGGAAGACCTCACCTGCAGCGCAGCCCTTCGGCAGCTGAGCAGCGTCTAGGTTCCCAGCGTCCTCACCCTGCGTCGCCCTCCTGGGCAAACAGGGGCTTTCCCCCTGTTTTCATAGATAAATTATCCTTCCCATTTACACGACAGTCCTGGCTTATTTTCCATTTGCAACTTCAAATCCCCTTCTAAGGCGAGAGAGTAATGGGGTTACTGTAGTAATGAATCACTGTGGGTATTTTTACTTCATCTCATGTAATTAGAATTCAGGAGACTATTTTGAAAACTGTAGGTTATGGAACAACATAATAAGGTGTTGTGTTTTCTTAGACAAGTGCGCCCTGCAGGGTGGAGTGGGCCCATGGCATTTGGAACCCCACATGCTGTGGGAAACGCCCACATCTGCACTGGGGCCGCGGGAGCGGGTGCTGCTGGGACAGGAGGGGTGATATCAGAGGAAGCCACAGCGTTCAGGAGACAAACTTTTTTCCCACTGGTTTTCGTAATTGGTTTATAACTGGGCTTGAGCTTTGTTCTTTTCCCGCTCTTCTGTCTAGAAGTAGATGATGGGGAGAGACTCACACGTGGCCGTGTGCAGCCCAGGGAGTGGCCGGGGCGCAAACACAGAGCTCCCCCAGACGGCTGCCCGCCTGGTCCCTGCCCTGGGCCCCCGCCAGGCGCTCAGGGGCCTGTCTGCCCAGGATGGGGCCCCGGTGTGCGCAAGGCTCTCCCAGCTCTGTCCCTTAGGCCTGGGCTGCAGCTCACCCCCAGGTCTGGCATTGCTTTCAACTCTGTCTCCTTGTTTCCTCACCCCCTCCGCACAATGAGCGCAGTGTCGTCCCCGTCCCTGTCCCCATGGGCCCAGCAGATTCTCCGGTCCCTGGACTGGGACCCAACCACTCTGTTCCCAGCCACTGGAGCAGCACCTGGCTGCCCAGCCCAGGGAAGAAAGGAGGGGAGACGGGTGGTGAGGGAGGCGGCGAGGGAATGAATCAGCTGCTGCCTGCGCTCCCAGTGCCTCCTGTTCTTTCTCTGAGAAACTGAAACAGGACTTAGTGACTTTCAGCCCGGAGAGCTGGCTTGCGGCCCTGGGCAGGTTAATTTCAGAGCTCAGTCAAGCAAACCACTGGATGTCGAGTACCACAAGATTCCTCATGAAATGCCCTCTCTTGCCCTGGCTGGTTTGCTCAGTGGATAGAGCTTTGGCCTGTGGACTGGAGTGTCCTGGGTTCGATGCTGGTCAAGGGCACATGCCCAGGTTGCAGGCTTGATCCCTCCATATTTTTAGAGAGAGAGGGAGGGAGAGAAACATCTATGTGAGAGAAACACTGATTGGTTGCCTTCCTTATGCATCCTGACTGGGGATTGAACCCTCAACCTTTGGGTGTACACGATGAAAGATGCTCCAAGCAAGCTACCTGGCTAGGGCTGGTGCAGATTTTTAATTTACTTCTCTCTCTCTCTCTCTCTCTCTCTCTTATTCTTTACTGCTTTGGGGTTTATCATATTATTATTGCTTCTGTCCTGAGTACATTTTACCCCAGCTCATGTGTCTCTGCATGCTCACTGGGGAGGGGTAGCGGGATTGGTGGTAGTTGGAGGGGAGGCCAGAGGCCCAGAGGACAGTGAATCAGCAGGGAGTGCAGAAGCCGCAGGGCAGCTGCCAGCCTTAGGCCCCAGACTTCTCCACAGCAGGCTTTGGCCTCTCGGCAGAAAGCCCTGCACTGAGCCAGCACAACACCCAGTGATCTAGCCAAAGTTAAAGAACTGCTGATCCCTGTCGCCCACGCCCTTGCTGATGAGAGGGATAAAACGAAACTAGAGTAAAAGGACATGTGGCAGGCGGTTCTCTCTCCCGCCTGCCTCGCAGGCTAGCGCAGGCCCACCACTCTTCTGATGAATGGAGCCCGGGCACCTGACCTGCCTTTGAAGCATTTGCAAGTCTGAACACTCGATTCCTTCGGCTGCCTGCCTTTGAAAATTGCCCTCTCCCCTCCCTGGGAGTAGCAACAGTCAGCAGTGCCTGGAGGGGAGGCAGGGGCCGGGTTTCAGGAGTGAGTGCAATCTCACTGCCCTCACTGCTGACCGATGCCGGGGTGGGGGTGGGGGGGGAGTGGATACACACCTGGGGGTGAGCAGAGGGACCCCTGCTCGGAGCTGCCTCCAGCCACAGAGGGGCTGTCCACACTAATAACTGTAATCATACTCCAATTACTCAATGCCGATTTGTTTACTTATTTTCCCATCAACAAGACAGTGCCTCGCAAACAATCGCAAACCAGTCCCAGGCGGTCCTTCTGCCAGGCCAGGGCTGGCTGTGCAGGCAGGGCCGGTGCCGCCGCTATTTAATCAGCAGCGTTTGTTGATTTGAGCAGAGGCCCTATGCTGTGAAATGAAAACAGAAAAGCAAATTTTCTTGAGCAATCTCGCTATTCCTGCTGCAGGTGCGGGGCCATTTCACTAAAGCAGCGCAGACGAGAATGTCATTAGTTCTTAAGCCCCAGGTGAATTTGCCACTGTTCCACATGATTAAGCCAGATAATTGCGTGTTGATAGCGAATGTGGTTGGTGAAATACAATTTCTAGGACCTTCCTAAACAAACACAATGTGCGGTGAGTCAGGGTGCTGTCATTTCAGCCCTTTGTCACAGGCTTTGCACTGGCGGCCTTCTCGGGCCAGCCTGGCGAGCCATGCAGCGGCGACGCATCCCTGGCTCTTAAAGGTGACCCGGCTCGCAGAGGGAATCGCACATCATTCTGCATTTATTTAGGGGAGGAAAAAGGACATCTCATTACAGTGCCGGCTCCTACTGGTACCTTGTTTTGGACCCTGAGTGTAAATGATTCCTTGAAGTTTGTTTAAAAACGCGTTCGTGATTTCAGCGATCCTTTCTGAAGTGTGTAAAAATACCGTCGTCTCCGATGATAAAAACAACAACAACGTCTGCCGATGACAAAATATAGTCAACTTCCAGGGCCAAGTTTTTGGAAGCAGCCAACGTGTTTGCATGTTTGGTTTCCTTCCTCACGTAGAAGTTTCTGTGAATACAAAAATATGTGTTTATGTTTACATATCAGGGGTCTACACTTACATAGATCTGACACTTCCGGTTCCTAAATATTGAGGCACCTACAGTTGTAGTGGGAAGATGGAAGGTTCTTAATTTGTTGGTGGGAGGGGTTTGGCACGGGACCTTGGGTAGTTTTGTTATTTTAAAAGCAAATCTATTTACGTCTCAGGGATCACTTTTCCTGTCAATGTGTGCATTATTTCATCCTGGACCAAAAAGTTACAGTGCCACACAGTCTGATAGCTTTTTGTCTACAAAGTGCTCAATTTGCTCCTTACAAAGAGAGCCGGCCAGTGACTTCTGAAGAAAAAAGATGGCTACCAAGCTAGAAGCTCCGGAAAACAATAGACCTTACTTGGTGTGAGAAAGTACACATGTCTAAAATGAGTACACACGTTGGGGAGAGCTGGCTAATAAGGGCTTTCAAAGTTAGCAGCAACAGTCAAATTCGCCGCTGTGAGATGTCTGTAATGAAAGCACTGAGGCTGAGCAGTCATGGCGCACAGCCTCTTCCCAAGGCAGGCCCCTGGGTCATGGCCCTGCTGGGACGCTCCCGGGGACGGGGAGGCCACTGCCTTTGGCCAGTGGGCCATCCGTGGTCCTCTATGGACTCACAGAAATGTTCTGAGTGTGACCAGAGCAGTCGCTCAACTGCGTCTAGTGCTGCCATGCTCACGAACAGCGTCTCTGCTCCAGTGGCCTTTGGCTTCCCCAGGACTGAGGATTTTCTTCCGATGAACCCTTTCTCTGAGCCATCTTTGGACGTCCTGGTCTTTCAGCTCTTCCCAAGTCCTCGTGCGACTCTTGTTTCCGCCGTTGTTTCCTTTGTCGAGGTGTTATTGGAGAACTGCGTGGATTGCCCTTCTCCCTTGCTAGTGGGATTAGGGTTCTTGGAGCGCCACTGGAATAAGTATTTCCAGAGGCCGCCACGGGAGGATGAGATGTGGTAAAAGCTTTATGCGTGTGAAATTACATTCCTGGATTTGCAGAGTCCCGTTTCCCTTAACCCAGTCCTGGAAGAGGTGCCCCGGGGCTTCAGTAGAGCTAGGAGCAAAGCCGGAGTCCAGAGTCCCTGCTCCCTGGTGGTGGAGTCCAGCACAGCGCCGGGCCAATTGCCATCCGTCAGTCCACTGTGTGTGGGGACGAGTGCAGAGTGTGAGGGCCCCGCAAGCCAGGAGTCAGGCACCACAGCAAGAGAGCAAGAGAGCCAAGAGGGCAAGAGAGCAAGAAGAGGGGACTCCTTTGTGGAGGGGCTTACGGAGCTCAGATTTCGAGACCTTGCCGTGGCCATGCCAGTTCTGGCCAATGACCTGCTCCCAGGTGTGACTGACAGACAGGTATCTCCCCTACGTCACCCAGACTTTACTGAGCGTGTGTCTATGCGGCCCTCCCTCTGTTCCTTTCCAGTTAATAACTAGGTTAAACATCAGAGGGAGTTGAAGAAAATATTTGGAAGTTAGACGGATAATTCATGAGAACATTGACCCGAAAGGAGGGGAAGAGCCCCTGACCACAGAACTGGTGGTGGCCTTTGTCTTTTCTCTGCGGTCAGCAGCAGTCCTGCTGGAGGTGGCTGCCAGCCTAGAGGGAGGGGCCGCAGGCGAAGGACCCTGCCTGGCACAGTGCCTATAGATTCCTCACCCATCCCTGCATCAGAGCACATGTCCTTGTTTGGAAAGCTGACACCTTTGCCTTTAAGCACTTAGGTTAGCACACAGACATGGATAACTAGTCGCTGGGTGAGACCCAGCACTGACCTGGGAAACAGAGTCCTTGGCTGGGATTCCCAAGGCTGCCTCAGTGGCCTTAGCAAACTCACGCCGTCACATGCTCTCCAGTTCTCTCAAGGTGAAGTGAGAAACGCTGGTGAGATTACTTCGTGATAATCCATGACAGTGGGGCACTAGACTCGCTGGAAGGAGGGCTGGGAAGGCAGTGGGACTTGGGGCAGGGGCCATAGAGGCTTGGCATGGGGTGTGATCTGGCTCTTCATTGGCAGAGAAGGTTCTGGAAACAAGGGCAGCTTGATACTTGTTTGCTGACCCTGCCAGAGAGATGATGTTGGATCCAATCCAGAAAGTGGAAAACTGCCCTGCTTCTGGAGATGAATGCGTTCCAGGAGGAAAATCTGGGTGCTAGCCGGCCCGGCAGCCTGGAGGCCTGCGGGGAGGCGGGGCTTCCCAGGAGGCGTCGGGGTCTGAGCAATGAACGCTTCAGGAGGAACTTACCAGATGGAGTCGCAGCAGAAAGCAGGCCAAGGGCTGCTCTGCGACCTTTTCACACTTAAAAAATTCAGATGATGGAGAGAGTCCCCCTAACATTCTGGCGTCAGGAAAGTCCCCAGTCTTTCAATGGGACCAGGGACTTGAGCATCAAGGCTTTTTAAAAGCAAATGTTAAATATTCTTGAAAATAGGACAATAGGTTTAAAAAAGTATAAGGTACCAAAAGGGCAGCTTTGTAACTGGCCTTGGGCATGTTTGTGTGGTTCGTTCAGATTTCTGTAATTTTCAAAGCACACATCTAAAAAAATTGCTCAGCCCTTTATTTGAACGTTGCAGGAAACCTTTCTGCTAATGGCTGTGGTGTGTGGGTCTCTACAGCGGATGGGAGGAGGCGGTTCTGAAAGCAAGCCCCACCGGGAAGCTTGAGCCTGCCCTTCTGCAAGGGCATCTGCGTGTCCAGGCTTGCTGCCCGCCTCCGGGTCCTGCCCGCTCACAGGGCGCAGAGCAGCTCTGCCCAGAGCAAGTGAAGTCCAAGCTGGAGCCCAGCCACCAGTCTGGGTGTTTCTTTTCACAAAGCGTTGCCGCATTTAATGTCAAAAGGGAGGGATGTAGTTGTTCTCTAATGAAAAGCGGTAATGGGACAAGCTGGGGGACTGTGCTTGTCCAGCGGGCGAATGGGGCTCTAATGGCGTGATTTCTATTAGCAGAAACGGCGGGCAGGCAGGCGGGGGTAGCGGGGGGTGTGGAGGGGGAAGGGGGCTGCTGAATCTGCCTGCTCCGTCTGGATTGCCTCTCGCCCGTGCCCTCGCCCTCCTGCCTTACCCGATGTGATGTGTCCATTAATGCCACTGGAATGGGGCATTTGAAATTTGGGGAAATGGTTGCACCCCCTCCCCCATGATTCTAGAGGGGCCTACCAAACAGGCTTGGTAAGCGAGACCCACACCCAGTCCCCTCCGAGTGACTAAATTCTGTCCTGCCAAGTACCTTCACTGAGCATCACTCATGCGAGTTCTTGGATGTGATTTCTGAGGCTCAGAAATGCTTTTTCTTTGTTAAGTGATTTCAGCAGAAGGAAAGGAAATGGTGGTGGCAGCCAGCATTTTAAAATGAACCATTGTGGCCCTTACTGTTTTATAAGTAATCATAAATTTCAGCTGACAGCTTATTTCTTGATTCCTTTTTAATTAGAGACTTGATAATATGTATTCATCGAAGTAGAAAGTGTTCTGGGCCCTTATGATGCCAGAATCTTCCTAAAATACAACAGAGGCCAATGTCAACCATACGCAGAATTCACTGCGGAAGAGGTCCAGCACCACGCAACTAAACTAGGACACCAGAGCGTTTTAATGCTTTTAAATAATTGTGTCCAAGTAGCCATGATCACTCCTTAAACAGCTCAATCTTTCTAATGCCTCTCAACAAGGGTTTCAAATGGATTTAAATGGGTTTGATGAATGTGAAATTTCCCTCTCTACTTGTAATACTTCCAGCAATGGTGCAATTAATTTGATTTGCGCATAGGTACAAATCATTAGTGAATTGGATGCTTGTGTTTTAAAGGGTTTTAGTATTATTTAACCCTTTCAAACCAACGAGTTTTGGTAAAAAACAATCATTTTGTCAATTTTGAGTCGTGGACCCCTGTACTGGATTTTTCTATTGTTTTAATACCATAGGTCAGACGTTCCCTTTAACACTAATGACAGTCACCTCCTTTGTAAAGACCTTTCGTGTGCCCTCATCACAGAAGCTTCTCCTGTTAACTCTCCTTTGGGTCAGAAAGTTGCAGGTTCTTTATTGATATTCTCCCCTTCACTTATTAGCGCAAACTCAGAGTGTGCCTGCTTCAATGGGTTAACTGCTCTCCTTGCAGCAGGATTCAAAGGTCAAGCCTCAAATGTTCCTCAACTAACCTCTTGATGATTTTGTTCAAATGGATGCTAAAAACGATTCTCTAGATGTTTAGATAGTGATTGAACCTTGCGGGGGATTGGAATTTGATTGGCTGGGAGGCTTTCCATTCTTTCTGGAAGAGGCCTTTGCCATTGGGAAATGCAGTCATTTCCTGCTTAAAGTCAGGAATACCATCCAGAAAAATAGAAATCTGCCTAAAAACACTCAATGAATGGTCATTTTCACTGCCTAAATGAAGAAATTGCAGCCTTAAATGTGAACATAAAATCCCAGCTAACATCTTAACATGTAACAAAAGCACATGAAATCATGTGGAGGTAATGAACTACTCTGTGGGGATGCAAAGGTTAACACTGCTTCCTGGTCACCAAAGTATTCACTGGGTTGTAAACCAACAGCTGTTTTTATGTTGTTCCATGGCATCGCTTAGCCCAGCACTTGTTGACACTTGGTGTGAATTTCAGCAAAACTGTCCATGATTCTTCACATTGTTTAAGGAATACAAAGAAAGACTTTTCTGCATATCATTTTCGTAAATATGTTGTACTGAGTTTTGAGGATATAAATATAACACGTCCATATAAAGATTTGCTAATAAAACATATTGATAGACACTGATAAGTCATAAGCTTAAATATTAAAAATAAAAAATGCGGCCACGTGGGAGTAACCGATCTGCTGTACGCATGCCAGAACCACCTGGAAAGCTAGACAAAATCTGTGAATGATTCTTAGACACAATAGCAGGCGCCACAGGACTAGACACCCGAGGGAAGAAATAAACAGATGAGCCTGTGGTGACTCAGCTTGCTGCCCTGTGGCATTTTGCTGACTACAGTGTGAGGAGGTAGAATTAGGGTGGAGGGGCATGGCCTGGTTGAGCTGACTGGACAGAGATGAAGGTGCAGTCATTTCTTGAGGCTGGAATTCAATCAGAGTGCTGCTGAGGAGAGAGGAGGAGAGCAAGTGAGCAAGAGTGAGAATGAGAATGAGAAAGAGAGAGATAGTAAGAGAGCAGAGAGAGATAAGGGGGAGGAGGAGGAGGAGGAGAGAAAAATCTTGCAAGAGTTTACTTGAAACTTTGACTCTGTGACCAGTGAGTGTAGCTGAACATTTTACAGCGCTCAGACTGAGCTGGGGTCACCAGCCCCAACAAAGATATTTTGTTGCATATGCAGGACATTCAGTAGAGACCCTAGCAGGATGAGGCCTTATCAGTATGGCTAAACTAGCTTCCAATAAAGACAACTCTAGCTGGGCCCACCCTAATATAACTTAAAAACACAGATAAAAATAATCTGAAAGTAACTGACAAAACAAACTCAACCCTCTCTATGAAGGCCACTAAATCCAAGCACTCCACAATGTAACAATCACAATGTGTAGCATGTAATAAAAATTACTAGACATTTGAAGAAGCAGAATAATGTGACCCATAATGCTGAGAAATATCAGTGAATACAAACAGACACAGAGATCACGAAATGATATAATTATCAGACAAAGAAGGAATTTAAAATGCTTTAGAGCCCTGGCTGGTGTGGCTCGGTTGGTTGTATGTCATTACTCGCACTAAAGGGTTGCCTGTTTGAGTCCCATTCAGGGCACATACCCAGGTTGTGGGTTTGATCCTTAGTGTGCATGCAAGAGGCAACTTATAGGTGTTTCTCTCTCTACAAATCAATGGAAAAAACATCCTCTGGTGAGGATTAACAAAAACAAAAACAAAAACAAACAAGAAGAAGAAGAAGAAGAAGAAGAAGAAGAAGAAGAAGAAGAAGAAGAAGAAGAAGAAGAAATTGAAACCATAGAACTGAGAAACACAATATCTAAAATGAGAAATTCACTGGGTGAGATTAACAGACACTAAGGAAGAAAATATCAGTAAACTTAAAGGCAACACAATAGAAAATACCCAAACAAAAACTCAGAGAAAAAAAGGCTAAAGTAAAAATGAAGAGACCTGTGGGATAATACTAGGTGGCTTATCATATGTGTATTTGAAGTCTCAGGAAGAAAGGAGAAAGGGTTGAGAAATAATTTGAGAAATAATGGCATAACATTTTCTAGGTATAGTAAAAATTATAAACCCATTGATCAAAGAGAGAAAAAAAAATCCAAGTAGGATAAGAACTAAGATACATGGTGATTAACTTCCTGAAAAACCTATGACAAAGTAAAAAAATCTTGAAATCTGCCAGGAAGAATGATATGTAAAAGGCAATAAAGATAAGAATCAGTGCCAATTCTGTTTAGAACTATGCAAGCCAAAAGTAAAAACAAAACAAACAACAACAAAAAAACTGAAAGAAAAAAAAATGCAATGTATAATTCTATATTTTGTGATGATACCCTTGAAAATAAAGGTAAAATAAAGACATTTTAAGACAAACAAAAGCTGAGAGAATTTGTCATCAGTAGATCTGTGCTACAAGAAACATTAAGGGAAGTTCTTTGGGCTAAATATAAATAATACTAGAAGAAAACTTGACTCTACACAGAAGAACGAAAAATGCCACAGTTGGTAAATAAATGAGTCAATGTTAACTTAAAAATGTTCTATAGTTATTTAAAAGATAATTGACTGAAGCAAAAGTAACATATTGTGGGGTTTCTAACACATGTAAAAATATAGAACCACAATAACACATAAGTTGAAAAGTGTTAAATGGCAGTATCTTCTGTAAGGTACTTTAAGATTTGAGCAGTGATATAATATTTTTTAAGGTAAATAAGCGGTGATAAGTTAAAGATGCATATTTTATATGCTAGAGTGTCGGTTAAGGGGAAAGAAGAGTTTCTTAGCTAAAAACATAAATAACAGAGAAGTTAAAAACAGAATAAATGCATACATGTATACGTACATATATACATAAAACAAACGCCATCAAGAGTTATCCTATCAGGGAAATGTTCAGGAGGAAGTGTTTTGCTTGTAAAACAGTGTGCAGATTTATTTGAAAATTTGTGAATAAAATTCTCTCTTCATTCTTAAACTCATTCTGCAAAAATGCATGAGTACTACTGCATGCTGGTTCATTGCAGCAGTAGGCCAAGTTCTAAGGCAGGGCATTACCTACTGCTGAGCTGGGGTGGCTCACATTGGTTTTCTCAGAAAAGAGTCATAATTTCAAGTGGTTTTGTTTAAATTAAGCCTGGGAGTCTTCTGAAATCAAAGCAAAACAAATAACATCATTGTACTGCAGGTTGCACTAGGGACTAGAGAGTTCTTAATTCCTGAAACTGGAGCTCTTTAAGGACTTGGATCATGCTTTTTCATCTGTCCTTCTAACATTTGACACATAGCAAGTGCCAGCAAATGCTGGTGTAGGCAGCTGGGAGTCTTTGATTGCATGATGCAGTTCAACTTACTCACTGAGGTCCATTCCCATTCTCTCCATCACTATTTTGTGTCGGCATCTAAGCCAATGAGAAATTCATTGGGTGATGATCTTCCTTGAGGGTTTATTTTAGCAAGATTGCTTTGTTATGGTCTGAATGCTTGTGTCACTCCCCACCCCAATTTATATGCTGAAGCTATAACCCCCAGTGTGACTGTATTTGGAGATAGGGCCTCTAAAGGAGTAACTAAAAGTGAGAGTGTAAGGGTGGGGCCCTGACCCAATAGGATTAGTGTCCTTATGAGAGGAGACAATAGATTTTTATCTCTCCATCTCTATCTCCTGCCACCATCTCTTTCTGTCTCTGTACAGGTTAAGAAATATTTCAATATTTAAGACCTTTATCTCAAGGTAGTTTTCTTACATATTGAAAGAAAAATCTTTGTTTAATTGTGTAATTTGATCTCCATAAAAGCCAAGAGCAGTTGAGCTTTTCCTAAGAGAGCCCACCTAATAGGACAGTTTGGGTGGTCATACCTGAAGTGCTGCCTATTTCCTTGGTCATCTCTAGACCCTTGCTCATCTCTAGACCCTTGCTCCTCAGCTTCACTGGTGTGAATGAATGTCTCACTCCTGGAGATCCAACATCCCCCAGGAGACTGCTTTCAGTGCTAATGCTTGATGAGAGTGTCAACTGATGGTCGTTGGTATCAAGTCAATGCCAACAAGAATCCCCAATTGGGGGGGCAGTGAGGAAAACTTTATTCCGTGCAAACAACTCAGCAGTGATACAACATAGCTGTGAAAACAGCACAGCGTTGAGGCTGCCCGAGGGCCCGGCCTCTCCTCAGCTAGGCTGCTCAGTTCTGCTCCAGGGGACTGGAACGCAGCCCACACTGCTCAGTTTTTGGTGGAAAGTCTACTCTCTGAGCCACAGAGGAGTTGGCTTATATGGACAGAAGTCCCTGTTCCTGGTTCCGGATTGGTCTGTCCTCATGCAAAAGAGGACGCCAAATCCTCGAAGTTTGATTGGTCCAAAAGGCACAGTACTGATTGGTTAGAAGAGAGCCACTCTGATTGGTTGGAGCTGCACATCTCTGATTGGATGGGGAAAGCCTCAGTCCTACTGGTTGAAATAGGATTCCAGGAAACCTTTACAAGGGCTGGCTCAGCCGGCAGGAGCACAGTGCCAGCCTCGCTGTGAAATAGGGTTTGCTTGGGAGGCTGGGTGCAGAAGTGGCTACTATTCTTGAATATGAGAAAGCAGGTCTTCCTGCTCAGGGATAGGATTTTACGCTCCACCCTGACATGTTGTAGCTCATCGGTTTCCAAAGGGCCGGTGCCGCGTAAGGATGACCACAGCATGTCTGGACGTGCTGGGTTCCTCCACACTGCAAGTGATATCCTCGTGCTCTGAAAGCCCTCTGTCAGGATGGACGCATTAAGATATACAAGGCAAGAGCATATGTTAAACACTTTTCTATGGACTATGCAGATAGTGGGAAATATAAGTTAGGAAGCTAATTAGTTTGCCAGGTCTGTTTTGTTTCACGGCTCACATCCTAGAAGGCCTGTCCTCAGTGGTAGCGAGATGCGCGGTTTGCCCCAGATCTCAGTTGCTACTCCAGAGCATCACCTATTAGTACATCAGCAGTAGGGGGTCAGCACGCTGCTTAAAGAAAATAGCAATGTGGGAACGGGGTGTTCTGGAACTTTCTATTTGGGCACTATTCCTCACAGGATCCTGTGCCTTCATTTGACTTCTCTTGCATTGGAAGAGTAAACGCTTTTACTTTATTTTCTTTCCCCTTCCCATTTTTAACCCCCAAGTTTTGGCCCACAGTAAATTATTTTGCAGAAAATAAAGCCTGTGCAGACCTGCCAGGAGGCAGAGAGGTGCGTAGAATGCTAAACAAGGGAGAGCACTTTTGAGTTGAGCTGGCAAAAGCCACTGTGCTAGCTGCAGGGGAGCAGATTAAAGCCGTCTAAACACTGCATTTCCCTACGGGGCTGACTATATGAGAGCCATTCAAGGTCCACTGCTCAGAGCGATGGAACTTCCCTCCTCACCAGCCGGCCCCCTGAGGCCTTTATCAAATTCAAATGGCCTGTGCCCACCAGGACAGATAGAGACAGCTGTGCATGCTGTCCAGGCACCCGGCTCTTCGATGCTGCTAGGCTCTTTATGCATGAAACTATGGATTGGTAGCCCAGGATACAAATTATATTTTAATAATATCAGCAAGGTTTCAAGTAGATGCCCCAGGTCCCCAGCTTTGGTGTTTGTACACGATTCTGGGCTTAGAATCCTGAGCATTTCTGAAGTCCACGCTGCAGGTACAGCTCTGCAGGATGGCCCTCCGGGACACGGACTTGCCAGCAGGTGTGGGCTGCAGTGCACCCCTGGGAAAACAGCTTGCACTGGGGCTGGGGGCCAGTGACAGTGTATCCTGTCCGAGGGGAAGCGCCAGCTCCCCCTTTGTACCAGGACTGAAAGCTTTCCTGTGTCCCCCCTCAGCGACACCCTCAACCCCCTGGCTTGCACATTTGGGGATCTCTGAAGGCCCGAAGGAGCCGTGACCAGTGACAGTCGTCTCTTCTTCTCCTTTGTTTCCCCCATCGTTGCTGTTTCTCTGCACGGGGTCCATGAGGAAGGACACCGTTCCCTGGCTGGAAAGGGCACCGAAAGCCCATGTGGACTTTGGGTGAAGGTGAAAGTTGTCAGGCTGTGAAAAATGGCATCCGTGCTGGCTGACCTGAAATAGGGCTGTAAAGTTCTATTCCTCACAAAGGCAAGATATATTATTGCTGGAACGCCATTATTCCGCTCCATCACTTTTAAACCTTGTTCCCATTATCTGCGAGTTAAATATAACCCTATGTAAAAACAGGAAGGACAGCACTGAGTTGTCCAGCTTAACAGCGCACACTTAAAACATAATAGAGCACTTGTTACTGTATTTTATGGAACGGAAACGCCAAATGTAAAGATGTATTAAGGAAATATCTCAAAGTTATTAGGGAAGGATATTTACAATTACAGATTGCTTTATATTATGCTTTTATGAACATCTCAGGAAATGAAATAGCCCTCAGCTGTAGAGAGTGAAGAGGGAGGTAATTTTCCTTAATACGGGTGATAAAATTAATCTGATTGAAATCGCAAGCGATTATTTCTCAGAATACTGAGTGGCAGTACAATCACTTACACTCTTTTATATTTTTTTAGTCAAAGCTCGTGTAGATGAAAGCTAATTACAAAGTAGTGATGTGAAGCGCCAAGGAAATAGTTTGTATAGCGGAGAACCGGCCAGGCTAATTGGGGTTTGTGATTACATAGACTGTTGTTAAGGAGAATTAACTACCAGCAGTCTCTCCTGCAAAGCTTCTCATCAAGGCAAAGTAAAAATAGACACTGGGCCTGTTATTTATCTAATTATGCCCTGAATATTCTCACAAGCACGCTGCACACTCTCACACGGTTTGTTGTGCAAAACTTTTCTGCCGCGTGATCGAGATTAACCTGCCGAGCTGAGTTTTGGCGCTGGGCTCTCCCAGAGCACTTTCCGAGATCCCTGCTCACCTGCGCGCCTTGGGGCCTGGAGCTGGGCCCCCGGCTGGGGGTTGCTAAGGGTGCTGGTGAAGAGGGTGTTACAGGCGGGAGAGGTCCTGTTTAACAGAGCTGTGTGGATACCTAGAAACCGCGGTTCAACCTGCTTCCTCAGGCAACAGAGAAACTCCAGGCGAGCCTTGAGCCTTTGGTTAGGAAAACACGCACTGGCCAGAAGTGTGTCTGGTTCCATCACTGACACAGAAGAACGGACTAGGTTTGTGTGTGTGCTACTTGCTGTTGAGTTGGCTCCAACTCCTGTATGATGCTGTCCACAGTGTGGCCCTGCTCGGCTCCTGCGGGCTCATGCCTGAGGCTCCTTTTATGGAGCCAGTCTCTCTCGAATTTCCTCTCCCTCTCTTCCTGCTGCCTTCTATGTGGCCCAGCATGCTCTGTTTCCCAGAGCCGCCTTCTCATGGTGTGCCCCAGGCAGGACAGCTTTGTTTGTCCTCTTTGCCTCCAGCGATGTTCCAGGCTTACTTTGCTCCAGGACCCACTGCGGGTCCAGAGAATTGGCAGAGCTTCCCTCCAGCACCGTCCTCAGAGGAGTCATTTTCCCCGTAAGCCTTTCTCCTGTCCAAGCTTTCTCATCTGTGCGCAGCAATGGGGAAGACGGGGTGTGGATGATCTTAGTTTGGTCTTTCACGGCACATCTTTGCTCTCGGTGATCTCATAATTCTTCCAATGCTGCCCTTCGGAGTCTCAGCTTCTCTTGAATTCTTGGACGTGGTCTCTGGGTTGATGACTGAACCAGCAGAATCTTTAATAATTTCAGTGTCCTCATTGTCTACATTAAAGTTGTGTATTTCTTCTATAGTTATCATTCTTGTCTTCTTGATGTGCAAATGCAGCCCTGTTGGCACTTTCTTCTTTCACTGTCATCAGAAGTAGTTTCAAATCATTGCTACTTTCTGCTAGGACGTTGGAGTTATATGCGTATCTTATTATTTCCTCCACCAATTTTCACTCCCTTTTCCTCCGAGTCTAGCCCAGTTGTCAGGTGATATGTTCTGCATACAGATTAAACGGGCAGGGAGACCCAGCACCCTGTCTGACACCTTTGTTTGCAGGAAGCTCTTCTGTCCCTCCAGATTGTGTCCTGCCAGTTGTTTTTGTCCACAATAGCGTTTGGCACCAGGACAATCAGCGACCACCTATTTAATCAGTATTTCTGGAATTGCAGGGCTGGACACTAGGAACTGCTGGCAGGAGCTCAGGCAGAAGTCCCGTCACATCCTCATTATTATGTTCTTATCTGTTTTCCTACCACTCTGAGAATCCCTTCGTTCTCTCTCTCACTACCAGTGTGTTTTCACTGACCGTCCATGTCAGCTCCCTTTCAGTCATGCATTCCTTTATTTAACATTTGCCAAGTGCCTCCTGCCTGGGCAGCCCCAGAACTCTGGGAGAAAAGCACCATCACTCGCCTTTCTGAGATCCCGGGATCTCAATCGCATCCCCCGCCCCCCCCCCCCACTTCTCTCCGGGCCTCAGCGGCGGTCAGGACTGCAGGTAACGTGAGCAAGTGGGAGAGGCACAGGGGGCCCGAGAAGAAGCCTTCAGGACAAAGCTGTATGCATCTTAAGCAGCTGGAAAGACATTGCCTCAAGAATGCCATCCTCACAGGCATTTCCTGGAATAATTTTGCAACATATGAAACGCTGATTTATTGCCAAGGCGATATTTTCTGAAGGCAGGTGTCTTCTGGAAACCCGTGTGGGTGGTGACACGTGGCTCCTCTGGACGTGCTCAGCACCGTCCTGCTGTGCTGGTACTTCTCGGCGCACAGACCAAATGTAATCGTCTCGTGAGCTCCTTTAATAGACCTAAGACCCACCAGTAGCAACACCAGTAACACAACTTAGAGACTTCAGCTCTGGCTCTGGCTTATTTGCTTACATTTTTTTCTTGCTCATCTGTCTTCCTTTGGTTTAATCTTCATCGTTAAAATGACCGAGCTGCTGTGGGAAGTTATGCCCCGGGCTGAGTGTGCATGTGGTGGACAGTAGGGAGCAGAGACCCGTTTGTTCTGGTTAGCATCCGAGGCTGCTCTTGCGTGGGTAAATGTAGCCAGTCCCAGACACGGGATTTCCTGGAGTATTATGGTTATTAACAGTCTGCCATGGCCAGCATGCCAGGCTGCAGTCTGTGGATGATATCTACCTATGTGAAAAGAAGATAAAATTATATTCTATGGGTGTATGCAAATTACCGAGGGTCTGGACTTGGACTACAGTAATTCTTATATGTGCCTCATTTTTGTCCACGTCGAATGACAGGTACTGAAAATTAAATAGTTTTCAATAAAAATTCTATAACCTGAAACCAATCCCCACTGAATAATTAGAATATCTCACCCATAAAAGGTAATCAGTGTCTTCCATTTCTTAAGAAGTCTCTTTCCTTCCTTCATCAGCACCGATGGAGCTCGGTCAGATTAGATCTTTAATTCTGAAAGAGACATAACACTCCCCCTTGTGCAGAAGCCTGCGGGTGGGGCTGACAGCTTAAGCTGTCATGGTTCCGAGGATCAGCCTGTGCTCGGGGCTCAGTATGAGAGGAGAAATTCAAGGAGGTGGTGGTCTCTGCATCATTTAGACGCCGAGGAAGAAGTGCTGTCTTCGTGGATGCAGAGACCACATCTAACCCACGAAGATGGGCGCCCTTTGGTTCGCAATGTCTTGGTGCCACTTGAGACATTGTGGGTCCCGAACTTCCCATAGTTACCGCCTTTCCTATCAGTCAAATCAAAATGGTAACTTCGGGGGAAGAAATCTTAGCATCACGCTACTTGCTAGCGTTGTGGGGAGAAAGTGTAAGATTTGGGGTGAGGAATTGGGATTCGGATTCTTGCGGCCCTCTGCTGACTCTCTGGACAGGAAATGATTGCCTCTGGCTCTTGTCTTACCACCTGCCAAAGGCTGACGGCAACGACCTTTCCATGGGTCATCTGCACAGCAAGGGCAGGTCCTCTTTGTTCTGCTTCGCTGGGAGCTTGGGGGCCCTTAGACCACAAGATGAAACCCCCTCACAGTTTTATTCTTTAAATACAGGCAGGACAGGTTGGTGGTAACGGATACACAAGGAAAGGCATTTAGAAGTGAAATCCCTGTCAGAAATGATGGAGAAAAAGACATTTTTAACAAAGAGAGAGGAGGGACTGAAAATTTAAGTTAGCCAAATGTATGATCTGTGAATTCTCCAAATTGTCAGCATAACAATAAGTACCAGTAGTTTGGTTCCAATTTTCTGTAATTTATTTATAATCTGAAGAGGCCCCTGTCCCTTGTCAAAAAATCTACAAATCATTCCTAAAACACAAATAATAGTCACATTAAGAGGAATAAATTATAACACTGAAATGTGTCCTTGGGCTGGAAACAAGGAAACTATGTAAAATTGGAACTGCGATCTACCAAAATATGGCCTAATGATACATTTTAGAATAATTACATGTAGTTAACAATTCTTCTCAGATAATTTATTGAACTTGGTCCCATGACTGTCTAGTTTGCCTGCTCTCTGGGTATTTCTATTTCAGAGGATTTTGACATCGATGTCACTTTTTTTCTCCCCACAAGGTGGGGGGAGATGGAAAAGTCAGGATTTGCTCATAGAATTAGATAAAATAGAAACTCAGCCCATACATCCAAATAAGCACACATTTTTGTAAGTGTGAAATAAAAACAAATATTTAACATCTTGATGAAGTGTTACTTATTGAATCTCTGGCCAATATTATACAGAATGTATTGTAATCTATAAGTATTTTAAGTTCAGTGATGCCAGATTCACTGATAATTATTAGTGAATAATTATCTAAATGTATTACTCCTAAATATTCACGTGACATCTCAAGGTTAATCATTTATGTTGTAATATTTTGCAATTTTATACACATTCCAATTTAATGTGCATCTTCTCAGGCTACTTGCAATTTCAAAACTTGGAATTTAAGATTAAGAGTAGCTGAGTTGCAAATAGATGGTTACATTGTCCTTTATATAAACACAAGGTGTTATTTAAACCAAGAGAATGAAAATAACTCCACAAGTCTTTTCTTATGACTACACTAGAGGCCTGGTGCACGAATTCGTGCACGGGTGGGGTCCCTCAGCATGGGCCGAAACCAGCAGTCCACCGCCGCCTGCTGCTCCTGCCTGCCGCCCCGGCTCATCCTGGCCCTGCGGCGCCTGCCGCAGGCTCTCACCTAGTCAGTCCTGATTGGGAGATGCTCACACCACAGCAGAGCTTGCCAGCCCTGAGCCCTGGCTCTGGCACCTGTCCTAAAGGGGGAGAGGGGGAAACCTGGACGTGATCAGCCCTCCGGGTGGGTGGTGAGACACCCTTGCCTGTCTGGGATCTGGATCTGTCCTGCTGACGTTCGGGCCAGTTGTCCGGAGCCACCTGGAGGCTGCTTTTATAGTGTTTCTTCCTTGCAGAGTGTCTAGGGAGGGGAAGGGGCCACGGTGCCCGAGGCTGACTTCCAGGAGGCTGGCGGTGCTGTCAGGATCATGCTGGTGGCGCCGGTCCGTCAGTGCCTGGCCTGTTCTCCAGAGATTGGACCTGAAGGCCCACTGAGGGAGTGAGTAGCTGTCGCTGGGCTGGTGGGCCACTGGGATGGGTCAGTCAGCTGAGTGGCACTCCTGCTGTGGGAGTGCACTGACCACCAGGGGGCAGCTCCTGCATTGAGCGTCTGACCTCTGGTGGTCAGTGCATGTCATAGTGACTGGTTGACCAGTCATTTGGTCAGTTAGGCTTTTATATATATAGATATTTCCTGACCATAAAGCATAATGACTGAAAGAAATTATGTAATAAATATTTTTAATTGAAGATTTCTTGCTCTGATTATATACTAGTTTCTACAGAAATTATATCTAGAGAGTAAACATGCTGAATTTAAAGTTTTCTAATATATTATAGATTTTAAAGCATTGGGTAGAAAAGCTATATCCACTGAATGTATTCCTATACACCTATCTATGTAGAAAGGAATATTTTAAAATAAGGAATTATATCATGTCCATGCATTTCATATAACCTATGACATTGACTGTAGTATAGTATGCAGATAATATTTATATTTTTCTTAAAGTTTGAATTTTTATAATAGTATAGAAATATCTTAAAAACCTTTGTAAGTAACATGAGTGAGAATCCTGATACCCTGCCTAAGTATTTTACATAGAGGTTAGTAAAATGTGTGTTACATAACTCCTGTGTTTTAAAAGTATACATAAGTAGATAACTAAGTAATAAATCATGTAGTAGTGGGTAACATAGTTTGATTTATAATTCTTAAGTAGTTACCTTAAGTATTCTGACTTCAAATTTTTTAATTATATTTCATATTTGAAAAATATATACTCGAGAATTAGTAGCACATGACAATATTCTCATTGAGAGACATTTAACACTGAGATAAATGTGATGACTGAGACTTGTTTTTACTGAGTCCCATTAAAATTCTCCTCTTTTAAAAATAAATCACATGAGGAAGTTTAAACTTCTAATTGATCATGCCCTGTCTAGTGCCCGATGTCTAGGTTGTAGTGACAAGACCTGAAAATAGCAATATAAGTTTGGCTTGGATTTTGTTCAGTTTCCTAAAATCTAGTTACAGTGGCCAGGCCAGGGCTTCAAGTACATTTCCAGATTTCGAAGACAATCAGTGGGTGGCAATCTAAATGTTACATTTATAGTGTGCATGCCTGCCTCGGGTTGTGAGCAGGAGACTGGCTGGGGTGTGCATGCCTGCCCCAGGCAGTGAGCAGGAGCCTGGCTGGGGTGTGCATGCCTGCCTCAGGTTGTGAGCAGGAGCCTGGCTGGGGTGTGCATGCCTGCCCCGGGCAGTGAGCAGGAGCCTGGCTGGGGTGTGCATGCCTGCCCCGGGCAGTGAGCAGGAGCCTGGCTGGGGTGTGCATGCCTGCCCCGGGCAGTGAGCAGGAGCCTGGATGGGGTGTGCATGCCTGCCCTGGGCAGTGAGCAGGAGCCCTGGGTGGGGTGTGCATGCCTGCCCTGGGCAGTGAGCAGGAGCCCTGGGTGGGGTGTGCATGCCTGCCCCGGGTAGTGAGTAGGAGCCTGGGTGGGGTGTGCATGCCTGCCCCGGGCAGTGAGCAGGAGCCTGGCTGGGGTGTGCATGCCTGCCCTGGGCAGTGAGCAGGAGCCCTGGGTGGGGTGTGCATGCCTGCCCTGGGCAGTGAGCAGGAGCCCTGGGTGGGGTGTGCATGCCTGCCCTGGGCAGTGAGCAGGAGCCCTGGGTGGGGTGTGCATGCCTGCCCCGGGTAGTGAGCAGGAGCCCTGGGTGGGGTGTGCATGCCTGCCCCGGGCAGTGAGTAGGAGCCTGGCTGGGGTGTGCATGCCTGCCCCGGGCAGTGAGTAGGAGCCTGGCTGGGGTGTGCATGCCTGCCCCGGGCAGTGAGCAGGAGCCTGGCTGGGGTGTGCATGCCTGCCCCGGGCAGTGAGCAGGAGCCCTGGCTCTGCAGGCTGCAGTAAGAGTGCCTTCCCAGATTTGGTACTCAGGTCCAGGTCTCAGCTGGACATAAAGCCTGGGTGGAGCCTGGTTCGCTGGTCCTGCAGGGAGTGGAGCATTATGTGTCATAAGCTCATTAAGCAGATGCCCAAGAGCCTCAAAAGTTAAAACCCGGGAAGGAAGAAATGAAGGCCCCCACTGGAGCCCAGGCTCCTGTATTTCATGAATATGTACTGAAATGACTGCTCAGTGTCAGGTGCTGTGGTAGGTGATGGAACAATTCCTGAGTATGAGACAATGAATGTGATCCCAGGGCAAAGAGCGGGCTGCTCTTAATGGGCTCTAGTCTGGTGGGAAGACGGCTGTGCAAACAAGAACATGACCTGCAGACACGTTAGAAACTGCGACAGCATGCCAGGGGCGTGGGTAAGCACTGCGGAAGCATACTTACTGGAAATCCTCCTGGAGGAAAAGGCATTTGCTCCACATCCTGAAAACGAGCTGGTACTGGCTCGTGTGTGAGAGGGGAAATGGCACCTCAGGGAGAGGGTGCAATCTGGGCATACGCTCAGAAGTGTGAGAAAGGTCACAATGAATGTTTAAGGAATCGTTCACAGTTTTGTATGACCATATTGCAAACCACACACACACACGTGCTGGACTATGACCCTAGAAAGGAGGGTGTGTCACATCCTGAAGGGCCTTGAAGATCAAGCTAAAAGGTACAGTTTTCCTAAGAGCAACAGTCACCAGCAGAGATTTCTCTGAGGCATTGATCATGGTTGAATATTTTGGCTACTCTCATTTTTGATAATTTATCCATCTATTCAGGTAGTCAGCTATATGTTTAGCAATATACTTAGCATCCACTATCTAGTTGCTGTGAGAGCACATGTTCACATAACTTTTATGACAGTATATTGTCATAGTTCTATTTTATTATTACTTATTGTTTTCAATCTTTTACTGGGCTTAATTTATAAGTTAAACTTTGCCATAGGTATGTATGTACAGGAAAAAACACTATCCATGGTTTTAGGCACTCATGGGGACCTTGCAACGTGTCCCCTATGAATAAGGGGGGACTATTATATATGGACACCTATGCATAGACATCTATTTACTTGTACATAAATATTTATTTGGAATATTTATTTAGTTTGCTTGTTACTTACAAAGAAAAGCATCATAGGCAAGTCTCTGCCGCCTTCTGATGGAGGGTGTTCCTCCTCATGTCAGAGCTTGTGGTTTGCTGGACACACTACAGCTCTGAGTAGGCACATATGGTTGAACTGCACTGGGCCTCTAAAGGGAGGATATGAAGGGTCAGCCTGAAAATTCCGGAGGCAGCATCAGGAGCCGGCAAGGGGGTCCTTTGTGAAAGGCAGGGCAGGAAAAGGGCCCCAGTGGCTACATGGTGAAGATGGGGTTGGGGAGAGCGTAAGTGTTAATGGGATTTCCAAGTTGTTTTCTACATAGTATGTGGCATACAGCCTCTCAAACGGCTTCCGGAAGACTTGGGGAGCTTCTGAACTGGAGGTTACTTAGGGGCCACTGGAGAGGAGGACAGCAGGAGATGGTTCCCCCGTGCCCATGCACATCCACATAAAAAGCAAGCAACACTGAGCACTGCCCAAGCACCGCATTGGCCTGACCAACCACATCGATGCCATGTTGAAAGCCATTCTAGACGATGCTGCAACAGATACCCGAGTGAACATGTATATGGTTAATTTCTTAGAAAAAGTTCCTGCAAGAGACATTGATGATGACATTTTATGAAGATTTTTAAGGCTTTTGATGCTTTAAGTAATTACTAGAGGCCCAGTGCACAAAATTCCTGCACAGGTAGGATCCCCAGAGGCTGCAGGCTGCTGGCCGGGGCCTTCCTTCGTTCTGTGCCGCCCCCTGGTGGTCAGCACAGGTCATAGCAAGAGATCAAACTCTCAGTTGGTTGAACTCCCAAGGGGACACTTGCATATTAGGCTTTTATATATGTAGATGCTCCCCAAAGTTTGTGCAATTATTATAAAAACTATTAATTATTTAAAATCTAATATTGCAAATATTGTTTCTTCATTAATCCTTTACCTTTGTAATGACACATGTACATACATATATTATTTTGCACAAGCATTTTAAATTTTATGCAGTACCATGGCAATAATTTACTTTGTAAATTCAGCTTTGGCCATTTTCTTGAAAAAGCAAAAGACATTCGCTATTCTGATGAATTAAATTTTGTACTACATTGGATTCATTTTGTATTGCATGAATACACATAAAGTTTTATTAAAATAGGTTTTGCATTTTTCAATTTTTGGTCCTTTTTTTCTGTATTACTTTTGTGAATGAAAACATTTTCATGGAAGGTAATCTTATCTAGTTTTCCAAATGTCATAACATCTGTTTTCAAATTTTCTACTCTTCCTTGTTTCTTCTGATATGGCAGTATTGTTATATACTGAATGTTTTTATATACTGGGGCTTATTTCAAAGCTATGTTGGTTTATCAGCCTGTGAATTAGATTCACAGTTATAATTTTACTAGAGGCCCAGTGCACAAAATCCATGCCCTGGGGGCTGGGGGGTTGTCCCTCAGCCAGACCTGCACCTTCTTGCAGTTCGGGAGACCTTGGGGGATGTCCGACTATGGAAGTGGGCCAAAGCTGTCAGTCGGACATCCCTAGCGCTTCCATGATGGCGGGAGAGGCTCCTGCCACTGCTGCTGGGCTTGCCAGTTGTGAGCCCGGCCTCTGGCTGAGTGGTGCTCCCCTTGTGGGAGCACACTGACCACCAGGGGGCAGCTCCTGCATTGAGTGTCTGCCCTCTTGTGGTCCATGTGTGTAATAGAGACTGGTTGTTCCACTGTTAAGTCCATTTGCATATTAGCCTTTTATTATATAGGATATTACAAATTTTAAATTATAGTCATAAAGTGTTACATTATATTATTAAAATTATAAATATTTATAAACTATAAATTTATATATATAAAAGCCTAAACGACCATTACTATGGGTTGACCTGTCACTATAATGATGCACTGACCACCAGGGGTCAGACGCTCAATGCAGGAGCTGCCACCTGGTGGTGAGTGTGCTCCCACAGCCAATCTCCCACAGCTGACCAACCTCCTGCGGCCCCTCCTCCCAGCCGGCCGGTCCTGTTTGGCCCCAATTGGCCCAGATTGCCAGCCAGGCCAAGGGACCCCACCCATGCATGAATTCATGCACCGAGCCTCTAGTATAATTGTAATTACATGGAGATAATTGACAGCTTTATAAAATTGTGCTTTTTCATCAAGAAGAATGATATATCAACCCTTTATTAAAGTCTTGTATCATTCTTCATTGTATAAATTATATTAGAGTTTTCTTATACAGATGAAACACTTTTTAAAATTGGTCCTGGATATTTTTTTGTATTCTCTTTGTGAATGGAAACATTTTTAATTATGTTCTTTAGTTAGTTGTTTCTGATATGTGATGTGCCTGTGTGTGTGTGGGGGGGTGTGAGCGTGCTTTGGAGTGGGCTACCTCACTAGATTTTCTTATTCATTTCTATTTGTGTTTAAGTTCAGTCTCTATTTTTCTTGGTAGGCAATCTCATAATCAATAAATAAATTTAATTTTATTTCATTTCCACTATTTATACCTAATTTCTTTTTATGATTTTATTAAAATGGCTAGAACAATCAGAAAATATCCTATATAATAAAAGCCTAATATGCTAAGTGTCCGGTCATCTGGTTGGCTGTTCAACCAACCAAAGCATAATATGCTAATGATATGATAAGGCAGCTCAATTGCTCACTATGACATGCACTGACCACCGGGGGCAGGCGCTCCAACTGGTAGGTTACCTTGCTTCTGGGGTCTGGCGATTGGGACTGAGCAAGATAGGCCAAACATGCCCTGGAGCCGTCCTGCGGTCCCTCCCCAGCTGGCCAACCTCCGGCGTCCCTCCCTGGCCCCAATCATGCACTGGTGGGATCCCTTGGTCTGGCCTGCACCCTCTCACAATCCGGACTGAGGGACCTTCCCCTTTCCATGCCCCCCAAGTGAATGAATTTCATGCACCGGGCCTCTAGTTTTATAATAATAGTAAATACTAGAGGCCCATTGCAGGAAGATTCCTGCAAGGATAGGGCTTCCTGCGGCTGGAGCAAAGCTGAGAAGGGAGCGAAACCCGCTGAGGCAGGTTTTGCTCCCGCTCCCAGCCGCTGCAGCTGGGTTTCCCCTCCCGCTCCCAGCCTCTGCGGCTGGGTTTCCCCTCCCGCTCCCAGCCTCTGCGGCTGGGTTTCCCCTCCTGCTCCAGCCTCTGCAGATGGGTTCCCCTCCTGCTCCCAGCTGCTGTGGCTGGGTTTCCCCTCCCGCTCCCAGCCACTGTGGCTGGGTTTCCCCTCCTGCTCCAGCCTCTGCAGATGGGTTCCCCTCCCGCTCCCAGCCGCTGTGGCTGGGTTTCCCCTCCCGCTCCCAGCCACTGTGGCTGGGTTTCTCCTCCCGCTCCCAGCCGCTGCGGCTGGGTTTCCCCTCCCGCTCCCAGCCACTGTGGCTGGGTTTCTCCTCCCGCTCCCAGCCACTGTGGCTGGGTTTCCCCTCCTGCTCCAGCCTCTGCAGATGGGTTCCCCTCCCGCTCCCAGCCGCTGTGGCTGGGTTTCCCCTCCCGCTCCCAGCCACTGTGGCTGGGTTTCTCCTCCCGCTCCCAGCCGCTGCGGCTGGGTTTCCCCTCCCGCTCCCAGCCACTGTGGCTGGGTTTCTCCTCCCGCTCCCAGCCGCTGCGGCTGGGTTTCCCCTCCCGCTCCCAGCCACTGCGGCTGGGTTTCCCCTCCCGCTCCCAGCCGCTGTGGCTGGGTTTCCCCTCCTGCTCCCAGCCGCTGTGGCTGGGTTTCCCCTCCTGCTCCCAGCCGCTGTGGCTGGGTTTCCCCTCCCGCTCCCAGCCGCTGCGGCTGGGTTTCCCCTCCCGCTCCCAGCCTCTCCAGCTGGGATTCCCCTTCCACCTCCTGCCTCCGCAGCCTTGGCTCCATTCCTGTCTTTGCCGCCTCTATTTTGCTCCCTTCTGTAGCGCTTTGCTTCCATGTTGTCTTCAGTCTTCGCTCCCAGCCTGTATATGCAAATTAACCGCCATCTTTGTTGGAAATTAATTTGCATATCACACTGATTAGCCAATGGAAGGTATAGCGAAGGTACGGTCAATTACCATGTTTGTCTATTATTAGATAGGATATATGTATACTTATATATTCTATTTCTCACTGCAACACCATGTCCTTCTAGCATTTTTCCATTAGATACAATGCTGAGGAAGTGTCCTATCAGTAAATCAGGAAGATTGTTAATTGTATCAAAAGTCAAGGATAGGTAATGAAATCTATCAAAAACCTGGAGATTGTATATCCTATTCTGTGCCCATGTGTATGTGTGTGTGTTTCTGGGAGGACACCTACAACAACCCATTCAGTGAGCTCTCTTGTTCCCACAGGGCTGCACTGTGTAGGTCGGGCAGTTTTTCTTACTGTTAACGTAATCTGTCACATATTTTGATTTTTTTAATGTGAAAGTCTTTTGCATTCCTGAGCAAAGTTGCTCACTGCCTATTGCTCTTATATATTGGTGAACTCAATTTGCTATTATATATATTACTTAAGAGACCTGGATGTTTATAATGAATGGGAGTTACCTGAATTTTTATGTGGGAACACCACCCAGTCAGATATTGGTATCAAGATTACTTGGGAAAATTGTCATTTTCTTTATGCTGTACACATTTGAAAAACAAAGTAAGATTTTACATTACTTTGAAGTTCTAAAAGAATCAAATTATATAAACTATCTCAGCTGCTCATTATCTTTTACATACTTTAATTTTAGTTATTTCTTGGGTACCATACTTTTAAGTCATATTTAAAAGTTTATTAGCATAAAGTTGTCTGTAGTGTGACCTAATATCTACAAAATGTCATTTGAATCTGTGGTTATATTTCTGTTTTTATTACTGGTAATGAATATCTATATCTATCTATCTATCTATCTATATAATACTTTTCTTTTTTTAACTGTTATTGCCATTATAATTGTACTAAGTTCATTATAATTTTCAAATAGCCAGTTCTTAGAATTATTTATCTATTCAATTAATTTCTAATTTATAAATGTACTCTTCTAGTTTTTTCATCATGTTTTTTTATTAATGTCATTTAATATATTTATTTATTTATTGTGGTGTTAAATAAGTGGTAGTTTATAATTAATATCCTATCCAATAAAAGACAAAAGGGTAATTAACCGTACCTCCGCTATGCTTCCCATTGGCTAATCAATGAGATATGCAAATTAACTGCCAACAAAGATGGCGGCGGGCAGCCACGCAGCTGCTGAAGTGAGCAGGAAGTTTGCTTGCTCCAGTGATGGAGGAAGCCAAGGTTCCCCGCCTGCCGCGGCCCAGCTCTAAGCTTCGAAAGCAACAGCTCCAAAATAACAAAGTTTCAATTATAGAAGCTAAACAAACCCAAGATACCTGCTTTCAGCCAGCCGCAGCCTCAGAGCTGGGACTGCCAGTGACGGCAACAGAGTTGCAATTATAGAAGGTAAATAAATCCCACAATTAAAAAAAAAAAGAAAAAAAGGAGAGGCTGGGAGCTTCAGTCACAGGCCAGCCTGAAAACGGACCTCAGCCCCTCACCCAGACTGGCCAGGCACCCCAGTGGGGACCCCCACCCTGAAGGGGGTGTGACCAGATGTAAACAGCCATCATCCCCTCACCCAGGCTGGCTAGGCACCCCAGTGGGGACCCCCACCCTGAAGGGGGTGTGACCAGATGCAAACAGCCATCATCCCCTCACCCAGGCTGGCCAGACACCCCAGTGGGGACCCCACCCTGATCCGGGACACCCTTCAGGGCAAACCAGCAGGCCCCCACCTGTGCACCAGGCCTCTATCCAATATAGTAAAAGGGTAATATGCCTCCCAGCAGAGCAGTGAGGCCTCACTGCCCCAGTGTTAAGCAGAGCCGCAAGGCCTCTCAGCACCGGGATCAGTGGAGCAGTGAGGCCTCATTGCCCCGGTGTCAAGCGGAGCTGCAAGGCCTCCCAGCATTGGGGTCAGTGGAGCCATGAGGCCTCCTGGCCCCTGGAGCAGCGTGATGGGGCAGCGCCCAAACCCCCTGATTGCCCTGTGGCTCTGTGTGTGACAGGGTGGAGCCGCAACCTCCCCATTGGCCCTGCCTTGAGTGTGACAGGAGGTGGTGCCCCAACCCCCCAATTGGCCCTACCCTGAGCGTGACTTAGGGTGGCATCACAACTTCTTGATCCGCCCTGCTCTGTGCATGGAAGGGGGGATCTCCCCAACCCCCTGATTGGCCCTGCTCTGTGGGTGACAGGGGGGAGCTCCCCAACCCCTTGATTGGCCCTGCTCTGTGTGTGACAGGGTATGGAGCCCCAACCCCCCTGATGGGTCCTGTTCTGTGTGTGTCAGGGGGCAGCACCCCAACCCCCTGATCGGCCAGCTCTGTATGTGACAGGGGTGGTGCCATAACCCTCTGATCTTCCCTGCTCTGTGCATGACAGGGGGTGGCACCACAACCTCCCCATCGGCCCTGCCTTGAGTGTGACAGGGGGCGGCACCCCAACCCCCAATCGGCCCTACCCTGAGCATGATTGAAGGTGGCATTGCAACCTCCTCATCCGCCCTGCTCTGTGCATGAGAGGAGGTGGCGCCCCAACTCCCCAATCGGCCCTGCTCTGCGTCTGACCAGGAGCTGCGGGGCAGGCACCTAGGGATTGGGCCTGCACTCTGCCATCCGGTAGCGGGCCTAAGCCAGCAGGTCGTTATCTCCCGAGGGTTCCCAGACTTCGAGAGGGCACAAGTGGGGCTGAGGGATACCCCCCCCACACACCAGTGCACAAATTTTTGTGCACCGGGCCTCTAGTGTATATATATATATATATCACCTACCTAAAAATTTTGAAACAGCTTTGGAATTGGGTAATACATGAAGACTGGAAGAGTTTGGCGGTGCAGCCAAGAAAAGCTGCAGTTGTCTTAGGGAGTACATAAGTGGTTGTGAATAGAATGTTCGTAGAAACATGGATGCTGTTAAATAAATTTTAACAGTAAATTTGAAGATGAAATTGTCTTTATTTAATGATTCATGAATTGGGAGGTATCCCATATAGCAGATATAAAGAAGCCCGAGGAAGTGTACAAAATGGCTTTTATGGGCAGAAGGAGGCAGAAAAAAAGAGGAAGTTTCTAGCAGTAGACTATTTCAGGCAAGATCATCTTCCTTTGGGGAAGGGTGGGGATCTATCAGGTGGATTACCTAACTAGTGCTGACCAGGTAATACCAGATTGATTTGTTAAAGCTCAAATTCCTGAAAGAGCCTGAACTTTCAATTGAGTCTTTGTTTGCTGATGTGACGCTTAGTATAAGTGACTCCATTGTGGGCTTGTTGTTTTTGTTAATAATGGTAAAGGCCATTCTGATGAGGTCTTAGAAACAGGAAAATATTATTTGAAAATGGAGGAAAGGCAATCCTTGTTATAATGTGGCAAGTAACGTGGCTGAATTGTGTTCTTATTCAAGTGTTTTGTGGAAGGTAGAGCTTGTGAGTGATACCATTAACTATTTGGCTGAGGAAATATCTAAGCAAAATGTTGAAGGTAGCTTGGCTTCTCCTGAATGCGTATAGTAAAATGTGAGAAGATAGAAATAATTTAAAGATGGAATTGTTAATCATAAAGGAAGAACTTAAGAATTTGGAAAATTCTCAGGCTATTATTTTGAAAAATCTTGTTTGGGAGAGAACAGAAAGGTGTGGCCAAATTTGATACGGGGATTAATATGGATCAAACATCTCAACACAAGCTGGAGCTATTTGGCAAAACATTGGGGAGATTATTTGGCCATCTAAAACAAACTAGGATCAATTGTCTAAGGCAGCAGAAGAGTGACCCCAAAGGCAATTTGGATATCATGGAGCTGTCCTCCCCATCATAGGCTCAGAGTGCATGGCCCTGAGGGGTAGGGGAGAGAGTGGAGGGTGCAGAACAATTTCTAAGGAAAGAAAGCTACTGCAGGGCAGCTCCTCACATTGCAGCCTCTACTCCCCGAATCCCAGCCCCATGCTTTTCAGCTGCAGTGGACCCCAGTGTGTCATGCCCCAAGCCTAGCATAGCATGGGGGTGTGGCTACCTGTCCCTACATCTCGGATGTTGGAGCAGCCTGGGGCCACCCAGGGTTCCCGTGACAGGCATGGTTGGCGCCTGGCATGCAAGCCAGGCAGAGGGCTGCTGCAGGGATGGACTCCTACAGAGAATCTTCCCTAGGGAAACACACAGGAGAGCCTTGGGGACGGGGTCAACGCCCACCCAGGAGAGCCACAGGGGTGCACTGTGTGGGCTGAACCCTGTAGAGCCATAGGGCAGGACTGCCCTGAGCCTGGGAGGCCCAACTCCTAAGCTTGTGTGTCTGGAAGACCAGGCCTGGAACCAAGAGGAATTGTTCTTGAGCCCTGGGGTTTAGTGTTTGCCCTTTAGGTTTTGGACCCGCTACTCTTTTTCCTTTTCTATTTCTCCCCTTTGGGATGGGACTACCTCTCCTAAGCCTGTCCCTCTATAGTGCTTTGGAAGCACATAACATGTCTGATTAACAGGTTCATAGCTGGAGGCTCACCCATATCTTATTTGGATGATGTTTAGATGAGACTTTATATATATATTGATTTCAGAGAAGAAGGGAGAGAGAGAGAGAGATAGGAACACCAATGATGAGAGACAATCATTGATCAGCTGCCTCCTGCACGCCCCCTACTGGGGATCGAGCCCACAACCCAGACATGTGCCCTTGACCAGAATCGAACCCAGTACCCTTTAGTCCGCAGGCCTATGCTCTATCCACTGAGCCAAACCAGCCAGGGCTAGATGAGACTTTAGACTTTTGAGTTGACGACATGTGAGTACATGGACTGGGGGAAGGTGGGCAAGATGCTATGGGCTGAATGTTTGTGTTCCCTCAAAATTCAGATGCTGACACCTAATCCCCAGTGCGATGGTATTAGGAGGAGTAACCTTTGGAGCACCGTACGGGTCCCCCTTACTGAGCCCTTGTGTCAGTCCTATCTGACCTCTTTGCCTCCACCTTCTCTCACTCAAATCCAGCCAGGTCACTGCATCTAGGTTAAGAGTTCAAAAACAGTTGGAGCAAGTTCTCCCCCACATTTGACTCTATTGTCTATAGAAGCATGTTTGCAACTTGGAATTCACACAGAAATAAAGTGGAAAATGATTCTTCAAAAATTTTCATATAGTTTTGAGTTGATGAAAATTTAGTAACTAACCTGCATTGTTTTTATATAATTTTTTATTAATTAAATTCTAAAATATATTTCAATATATATAACATATGCTGTGCAATATGTTAATTCATGATTAAATGCTCAAGTTTCCCACTTATTGCCTTGTGTATAAAACCTTTGAGCCCAGCCAGCATGGCTCAGTGGTTGAGCATCAACATATGAACCAGTGTAGGGCAAGCAGGAGGCAGCCAATCAATGATTCTCTCTCATCATTGATGTTTCTATTGCTCTCTCCCTCTCCCTTCCTCTCTGAAATAATAAAAATATATATATATTAAAAAATAAAATAATATTTGATGCATCAATATGCACTAATTATGTTTTTCATTTAATGTAAAGTGCTTATAAACTACCTTGCATAACTATAAATTAAACTATGTAGTAATCTGTTGCATGGTGTATCGTTCTTTCCCAAAACTCAGGGACTTTTATAGAAATCCCATTTCATTAATCTTCACACATCTCTGATATAAAGGTTAGTTTTAATTATCATCTCTTCTTTGTTTGGGAAGGCTGAATGGATGCCATGTATCACTGATGTATACAGGCACTGTGCCAAGTGTGCTACGCTAATATAGAGTAGCATAACAGCTAAAAAACATCTCTTTAATCAAATATACATTATTGTTGAAAATTTTAGAAGTCCCATGCTGGTAGGAAAGGAGCCACTTTCTGTTCTATTCAGTACCAACAGCCTGACCTTGACTGTTCAATGTTATGATGCATTGCTCAGATTTCCAGGGACAGACATCTGAACATCTATCCTATCTAATAATAGAGAAACATGGTAATTAACCATAACTTCGCTACCCTTCCCATTGGCTAATCAGTGAGATATGCAAATTAACTGCCAACCAAGATGGCGGCCGGCAGCCAGGCAGCTGAAGCGAACAGGAGGCTTGCTTGCTCCAGTGATGGAGGAAGCCAAGGTTCCCCGCCTGCCGCCGCCCAGCTCTGAGCTTGCACTCTAAGAAACAATGTTGCAGTTATAGAAGCTAAACAAACCCCAGAAACCTGCTTTCAGCCGTCAGAGCTGGAGCGAGCAGGACTGCAACAGCCTTACAATTATAGAACCCAAACAAATCCAGATGCCTGCTTTCAGCAGCCGAGGTCTCACAGCTGGAGCCGAGCCTCAGAGCTAAAACTGGCTCTCAGCTCCAGTGACAACCATAGAAGGTAAATAAATCCCAGAATAAAAAAAAAAGAAAAAAAGGAGAGGTTGGGAGCTTCAGTCACCCACCAGCCTGAAAACCACCCTCAGCCACTCACCCAGACTGGCCAGGCACCCCAGTGTGGACTCCCACCCTGAAGGGGGTGTGACCAGCTGCAAACAGCCATCATCCCCTCATCCAGGCTGGCCAGGCACCCCAACAGGACCCCCACCCTGATCCAGGACACCCTTCAGGGCAAACCAGCCGGCCCCCACCCGTGCACCAGGCCTCTATCCTATATAGTAAAAGGGTAATATGAAAACTGACCCTAACAGCAGAAAGACTGGGAATGACTGGTCACTATGACACACACTGACCACCAGGGGGCAGACTCTCAATGCAGGAGCTGCCCTCTGGTGGTCAGGTCGCTCTCACATGGGAGGAGCTCTGCTCAGCCACAAGCCAGGCTGATGGCTGCCAGTACAGCAGTGGTGGTGGGAGCCTCTCCTGCCTCCTCAACAGCACTAAGGATGTCCGACTGCAGTTTAGGCCTGCTCCCCGCTGGCAAGTGGACATTCCCCGAGGGCTGCCGGGCTGCCAGAGGGATGTCTGATTGCCATCTTAGGCCCAATCCCCTGGGGAACGGGCCTAAGCCAGCAGGTGGTCATCCCCTGAGGGGTCCCAGGCTGTGAGAGGGCACAGGCCGGGCTGAGGGACCCCCTACCCCCCCCCCCCCCGAGTGCACAAATTTTTGTGCACCGGGCCTCTAGTATATCTACACTAATAAAAGAGAAACATGGTAATTAGCATACGACCGCTACCCTTTTCATTGGCTAATCAGCGAGATATGCAAATTAACTGTCAGCCAAGATGGCGGCTGGCAGCCAGGCAGCTTGAAACTAACATGAGGCTTGGTTGCCTCAGTGATGGAGGATTGTTGGAGACCAACATTCCCCGCCTGCAGCTGCAGGCCTCTGAGCGGGCAGTTTAAGAAACATTGTAACAAATACCGCCGGACTTCAGCCAGCAGATTCGCAACATTGTATGCAAAGGCCAGAAACCTACTTTCAGCCAAGGCCTAAGAGCTGGAGCCAAGCCTCAAGGTAAAGCTGGCCCAGAATAAAAAAAAAAAAAAGAAAAAAAGGAGCAGTTGGGAACTTCAGTCACTCCCAGCCTGAAAACAGCCCTCAGCCCCTCACCCAGACTGGCCAGGCACCCCAGTGGGGACCCCCACCCTGATTCAGGACACCCTTCAGGGCAAACCAGCCGGCCCCACTCGTGCACCAGGCCTCTACCCTATATAGTAAAAGGGTAATATGCCTCCCGGCACCGGGATCAGTGTGACAGGGGGCAGCGCCCAAACCCCCTGATTGGGCCTGCTCTGTGTGTGACAGGGGGCAGCACCCCAACCCCTGGATTGGCCCTGCTCTGTGCGTGACAGGGGGTGGCGCCACAACCTCCCCATCGACCCTGCCTTGAGTGTGACGGGACGGTGCCCCAACCCCCCAATTGACCCTACCCTGAGCATGACTGAGGGTGGCATCACAACCTCCCAATCTGCCCTGCTCTGTGCATGAGGGGGCGGTGCCCCAACTCCCCAATCGGTCCTGCTCTGAGCCCGACCAGGGGCTGCACATAGGGATTGGGCCTGCCCTCTGCCACCTGGGAGCAGGCCTAAGCCAGCAGGTCGTTATCTCCCGAGGGGTCCCAGACTGCGAGAGGGCACAGGCCGGGCTGAGGGACCTCCCCTCCCCCCGAGTGCACAAATTTTTGTGCACCAGGCCTCTAGTATATATATAAAAAGCCAGCGACTGGAACACTGTAATGACCAGAACAACTGGTTGCTATTATGCCCATTGTGGACAGCCAACCGGCCGATCTGGGGGTTGGGCTGGTGGCCAACCTCCCATGCCCCCCACCCTAGCCACCCTGCCCCTGATCAGTCTCTCCCACCACAATAGGGGGCTGGGCCGGCCAGCCAACCTCCTGCAATCCCTCCCCGCAACTGGCCCTGCCCCAGATATGCCCCCACCACCCCAATAGGGGGTGTGGCTGGCAGGCCAACCTCCTTCAGCTCCTCCCCCCAGCCTGCCCTGCCCCAGATGGGCCCCTACCACCCTGTTTAGAGGCAGGGCTTGCCAGCCAACAACCTGTAGCCCCTCCTGCCAGCTGGCCCTGCCCCTGATGGGCCCCCACCACCCCCATTGGCCTGAGGCCCCTACCCCCCAGCCAGCTTTGCCCCTAACTGGACCCCCACCCCTATCAGGGGTAAGGCTGGCTGGCCAATCACCCATGGCCTCTCCTCCAGGCTGGCAGGCCCACCACCCACAGCCCCTCCCCACATCCAGTGCTGCCCCCAATCATACCCCCCACCCCAATCGGTGACAGGGCCCACCAGCCAATTGCCCATGTTCCCTCCTCCCAGCCAGCCCAGCCCTGATCAGGCCTTGATCAGGGCAGGCTGGACAGCCAACCTCCCAACAGTCCTGGCTGGACCCCCCCCCCCCCCCATGCACAAATTCATGCACTGGGCCTCTAATTTAGTATAAAACTAAGATAATCTCCCCTTTGTAGCTCTTCTCCAGAGTCCTTGGACCAGTCTTATTTTTATTCATGTTCAAATTATTACTACAGACATATCTTTGTCCTAATTGTAAATTTAGGGCAATAGTGCTACCCACACAAATTCCATAACCATCCTCTCCATTATTTTTCCATGAGCCTTGACTTGGAGGTGGGAAAGAGAAGAAATGTATGTAAAGATCAGTTAGCTCAGTTAATAAAGGGAGAACCCCAGAACAGACACTGCAGATGTATTTTTATATTTTCCCCTAGGGAGTACAATACATAAGCACAGAATTTCACTGTATTTGCATTTCTTCTGTTATTTTACTGTAAGTGATATATAAACAAAGGTGTAGTCACAGATATAAAATTAGTAGGTAGAAAAAGGGAGCTGACTGAGACAGGCTGAATAGAGGCAGAAACTCCAGGAAATTTTAAATTTCCCACCCACTAAAACTATGCAGATAATTGAGAATTTATGGCATTTCCAAAGACACAGGGATAACTATATATAAAACAAAGACTAATCTATGCATTGACTTTAGCAACTGAAGAATAGAGACAAAAAGCACAAACTGAGATAAATTAGTTTCTTTATGTGAGTAGTAAATTACCTTTAATATTCACATAAAGGCATTTAGCAGTTGTGCCTTCTACACATAGATATGCTTAGTGCAGACCAAGAAAAGTTAAATATATTGAAATATAATTTACAAAAATGAAGGTGCTTATCGAAATATATTGCTAATGTTGTTAGTAAATACAGTGAAAGACAGATAAAATAAAACAGATATTCTATGTTCAATAGGTAATTTTCCTACATTAATATTATTCATTGAATTATATATGAATTAACTTTTAAGTAGATTCTTTAATTTGAATATGAAAGAGTTTAAAGTTTCACCCTGACTGGTTTGCTCAGTGGTTAGAGGGTCAGCCCAGGACTGAAGGGTCAAGGACATGTACCTGGGTTGCAGGTTCGGTTCCCAGCCCAGTTGGGACCAAGAGGGAGGCAACCAATCAATGTGTCTCTCTCACTTTGATATTTCTCTCTTTCTCTCTCTTCCCCTCCCCTCTCCCTTCCACTCCTTTTAAAAATCAATGAAAAAAAATCCTCGGTGAGGATTAACAACAACAAAAAATGAGTTTAATGTTCCCCTTTTTTTAGTTATTTCTTTTTCACTTTTTAAAATTTGTCACAGAGAGCTCTAAGACAGTGACAAACAATAGGAATTCTGAACTGCTGTCAACTTGCAGGCTGTTGTCAGCCTTGCTGTGGGAGGTGTGTCTTTCCCAAAGGTTCCTGGACTTCACAGTCAAACGCACAGAGAACACACTTCTCTCCTATGATTCTTCAGGACGAAGTGAGCAGTCTGTGGGCTGCAAGAAGGACTTGCCTGAAGAGATGAAGTCAAGAGACAGCTCATCCCCAGGTGGAGAAAATCAGCGACACAAAGAGAAGATGCTGAGGAAGGGTGAGGAGACCTTGAGCTGGCACTTATGTAAACAACCCCAAACTCAGTGTCTGGAAACAGTAAACATTTCTCTTGGTGAGGCAGAACCCAGGAGCAGGTTTGCTGGATGGTTCTGGTTTCGGGTCTCTTTTGAGGTTGCAATCGAAGATGTCAGCTGGGACTGCAGGGGTCTCAAGGCTCAAATGGCAGAGGCTCAACTTCCCAGGTCAAGCCAGGGCTAGTGGAAGGCTTCCGATCACTTCTGTGGATGTCTCCACAGAGCTCCCTGCATGGCGACCGTTTCAACACAGAGCGAGTGAGCCCAGAGGGAGCGCTCAGCGCAGGAGCCGTTGTCTTTTTATAACCGAATTTTAAAAGTGACACCCATCTCTCTGTCATATTCTATTTATTAGACATGAATGAATATGTCCAGCTCGCACTCAAGGGAAGAGGATTAGATGAAAACATGAGTACATGCCATGAAATACACACCATTGGGACCACCTTAGATCCTGCCTCCGGCAAACATAGTTTCACTTTTGTATATTTTTGTGTCTGATAGCTTACAATTTTCAAACAACTTGAGTACATTTTTTTTTCTTTTTTGAAAAATTTATATACTTCTTATTTTGAAATAACTTTAGATTTATAGGAGCATTACAAAGATATTACAGAGTTTTCATACACCCTTCATCCAGCTTCCTCTAAAGTTATTACCTTATATGACTATGGAACACTCATGGAAGTTAAGAATTTAACCATTGGTGCAATACCATAAACTAAACTACAGACTTTATTAGAATTTCATCACTTTTCCACTAATATCCTATTTTTTGTTCTAGGATTCAATCAAGGATACCGCATTGAACTTAATAATAATTTAACCTTTAATCACGGTTGTGTTTAACAACTGAAAATTGTGAATTCCTGTACAGTTTTACACCTATCCATATTGTGACCAGGAGCTGATTTCCACAGGAGCTGCAGTGGGTGTTTGAGCAGGCAGATATCTGTCCTTGTAAGGTGGCTGTGTGAGCCTCAGAGCGTGGCAGTTCCAACTTTTCCTTGCACTGCGCATCAGCTGAGGCATTCTTTTTTTTTTCCCTTATGTAAACATTACAGCAGCTCTTTGAGGTCACCAGGGTGACTCTTGGGCCTGAGTTATTTTATATAGAACGAAAACTGGATGAAGTAAGGTTAAGTAACCTATTTAATTGCAACCAGTAAGAAATTAAACTTTCTTTGGTTGTTCCAATTCCTAGTTTTCCCATATTTTGAAATAAAGGTTGATGTTCTCCTATTAGGTATTTTCAATCTGATAGGGAAAAAATGTGGAAATGATGCACCCAAGTGGATTGAAGTTCAGGTTGGGGCTGTGGGCAGTAGACAAAAGGAGAGTGGAACCTGATTATTTAGTTTGAGTAAATTGAAAGGGAAAATCATTTCAAGACTATTCATAGAAATTTCACATAATAGGATGAAAATGTCAGGATAAAGATATTTAATAATATCAGATAATTTGGGAATAGAAAATGGAGAATGACTTATACGGTGAGTGTAGGTAGCCAGCTATTAACAAAGGAATTGAGCAAAGGGAATCAGACAGTAAGACTAATAAACTAGAGAGCTGAATTGGACATTAAGCCTCATTCACCAGGAAGCCACAGCATACACAGGCTCCCCCGGGGGCAGCCGCATCCTCCACTGAGGAAACTGTAATCCCCAAAGTGGGCAGGAAGAATCGGCTAAGGGTCATTAACCAGGATTGCCAAGGGAGGGATAAGTACAGCAGGGGAGAGTCCTTGGCAGGGCACCTGTGCAGTGGGAGCCAAGCTGGCCCAGGGAGGTAAGCACATGCGTATAGAAACCACATGCTGCAGCAAAACTTTGGGGCATGAAGAACCTAGTCTGGGGAAAGAATTGGATTGGATAAGGGTGTGGAACCCCAGAAGGTACCGGAAAAGGATTGGTGGGGAGAGCCCAGCGCAAGCCCAGGAAGTTGGTTGCATAGTTTGAAAGCAAGACTACTTATTCCTGAAGACCAAGAAAATATAAGGAGGGTCATGAGGGATCTCGGAGCAGCTGCTGCTAGAACCTGCTCACCCTCTACTTCCCCCAGGGAGCACCATTTCCCTTCATCCCAATAAATCTAGCCACTGTGCTTAAACTTCTCCCATGTCTGTATCCTTTGAAATTCCTTTCTTGCAACACCATAAGAACCCATTTTCACCAGCAACAATACCAAGTAGCTAATCAGATGTGTGGCACAGTGGGTGATAGTTTTGGTATTTGTTTTCCAATTACACTTGTATGAGGTTGTGTTACTATTACGGATTTTGAGTTGAACAATGGCGTTTAAATTGCAGTTGGGGGCTCACAAGTATCTTCTTCACTCAATTTCTACGTGATTGTTGCTTAAATATTATGCATCCATGGTGTTCTTGAGCAGCACATATCATGTTAGCTGCTTTGGGTAGGAAACGCTGCATGATGCTTGGCGATAGTAGGTTAGACCAGGGTTTCTCATCGGGGCACTGCTGACGTAACAGGGGCTGCCCTGATCATTGCAGGACATTTCGCAGCATCTCCTACTCCATACACAGATGACTAAGAAAATGCTTTTAGATATTGTCAAATGTCAGAGGGAGGAAGAGGGAGGCAAAAGTCACCTTCAGTTGAGAACCACTGGGTTAGGTAAACATAAGGCCAGATAAAAATTGCATATGATGTCCCATACTAATAAAAACAATGAGATAAAATGACATTGCCATGATAAGAGTATATTTCTGAATGGTGGATGTATGAGTATTTAAGTTTTCTCTCGTATGCTGTTTTTGATTTTCAAACTTTCTTACAATATGTGCTTATTTTATAATCAGAGAAAAATTTAAATATTGTCAAATTAGTGACATTGAGCCTTTTTCATATTTCTATTTGCCGTCTGTATGTCCTCTTTGGAGAAGTGTCTATTTAGGTTCTTTGCCCATTTTTTAATTGGGTTGTTTGTCTTCTTGGTGTCAGGTAGTATAAATACTGTAATATATTTAGAAATTAACACCTTAACAGATATATCATTGGCAAATACATTCTCCCATTCAGTGGGTTCCCTTTTCATTTTGTTGATAGTTTCTTTTGGTGTGCAAAAGCTTTTTAGTTGAGCTAGTCCCATTCATTTATCATCAGAGAGATGAAAACTAAAACCACAATGAGATGTCATCTCACACCCATCAGAAAGGCTATCATCAATAAATCAGCAAACAATAAGTGCTGGCAAGCATGTGGAGAAAAGGGAACCCTGGTGCACTTTTGGTGGGAATGCAGACTGGTGCAGCCACTGTGGAAAACAGTATGGAGTTTCCTCAAAAAGTTAAAAATGGAACTGACTTATGACCCTGCTATTTCTCTTCTGGAACTATATCCTAAGAAACCAAAAACACTAATTTGAAAGAATATATGCACAGCTACATTCATTGTAGCATTATTTACAATAGCCAAGATCTAGAAACAACCCAAGTGCCCATCAGTCAATGAGTGAATAAAGAGCTGTGGTCCATTTACACAATGGAATACTAGTCAGTCTCGAAAAAAAGAAAATCTTACCTTTTGCAACTGCGTGTTTAGACCTAGACATTATTATGCTAAGTGAAGTGAGCCAGTCAGAGCAGGACAAATACCATATAATTCACTCAGATATGGAATCTAATGAACAAAATAAACTGACGAGCAAAACAGAAACAGAGATATGGATGCATGGAGCAGACTGACAGCTGTTAGGGGGAGGGAGTTTGGGGAGTTGGGAGAAAGAAGGTAAAGGGATTAAGCAAACACACACATACGTATATAACACATAGACACAGGGAATACTGTGGCGATAGCCAGAGGGAAAGGGGGTGAGGGTAGGAGGAAGTGAGTTAAGGAGGAGGGAATGGTGGAAAGAGACTCTGTTTGGGGCAGTGGGCACATCATGCAGCGTGGTACATGTTTGTTGAATTGTACACATAAAACCTGTATGGTTTTGTGAACCAATGTCCCCCAATACATTCAATGAAAAAATTATTGAGTTATTTTACTATAATTTAAATAATAATGAACTACAATGAAAATTTTATTAATTTGAAATGCTAATTCTTAAACAAAATACTACTAAGTGTAGCACACTTTTACCTTTAGTGGCTTATCTGATCATTTTAATAGGCTAAATGTTTTCTCCATTTTAATATTAATTAAATGTCTTGAAGAGGGGAGTAATTTCTATATGAACCCTCAGTTGAAAAGGATGAGCTAAGATCTGAATTCTGACTTTCTTCTTATCCATTGACAGTAACAGGTAACTGAAGTGTTCATGGATGTTACACTACTCTTTCACTAGAGGCCCAGTGCATGAAATTTGTGCACAGGTGGGGGGGTCCCCACAGCTCAGCCTACACCCTCTTCAATCCAGGACTCCTCGGGAATGTCCGACTGCCAGTTTAGGTCTGATCATGGGGATTGGGCCTAAACCGGCAGTCAGACATCTCTCTCACAATCCTGGACTGCTGGCTCCTAATCGCTCACTTGCCTGCCTGCCTGGTTGCCCCTAAATGCTCTCTCCCCACCCCCCCCCACCCCCCCCCCCCCCCGCCTGCCTGATTGCCTCTTACTGCCTCTGCTTGCTGGCCTGGTCACCCCTAACTGCTGGCCAGGTCACCCCCAATTGCCCCCCTCTGCCAGCCTGGTTGCCCCTAACTGATCCCCCCACTGGCCTGGTTGCCCCCAACTGGCCCCCCCCACTGGCCTGGTCACCCCTCATGGCCTTCCTCCCCCCCCCCCCCACTACTGGCCTGGTTGTAGGCAGCTATCTTGTGAGGGTGTGAGGGTTAATTTGCATATTACCTCTTTATTATATAGGATTATTGTGAATTCTACTAGTGTTATTCTAAGTTGAGAACACTGTGCTTTTTACTGTCCTTGACTTCATTCACTGCTCTAACAATTCTGTGGGAGATATGGGTTGGGTGTTGGAAACTGCTATAAAAGCACAGGTGACTCTAGACCAGTCCTTTGGTCCATGCCTGAGGTATGCTCATTGGCTGAACAGGAACTAACAGAAGAGAAGATGCTAGCATCACTAATTAAATGTGGTGTTGTGGATTTGGCACTATTTTATGAGGCGGAGGGGTCTCGTGGGCTGTATAATGAGGTTTCTTTTCTCGTTACAAAGCTGATTTTGGAGAACACTATTTGGGTGTGCAGCAGAGTGGCTTCCCACCACTGAACCCTGGTTGTCTCAGTGGGTCTGGGAACCTGTTCCCATCAAACATGACCGAGGAGGGCAAGGAGAATGATGGCTTCTTTTCAGGACTTGATGCCAGGAATAAGGAGGGCTGGTAACACCCAGTTACACATCTCCAATCATGAGCAGGTAACTCGCTTCACCTCCAGGAAGAGGGGCTCTGGGTGGAAAAAAGGCCAGGCCTGTTTAGGGACCACACCCCCCTGGAAACTAGAGGGGCGAGTAAGAAGCATTCCCTCTCATGCTTATCAACATTCTTAATCTTTTTCATGGAGAGTTAGCCAATCAACATGATTTCCAAAATAAGTTACATTTTCTTTTGAGAGGTCCTAGATTCAATTTCCTGGGATGCCTCTGAATAGTGTAAGAACAGCAGTAACTGGGCTAGTGGTTCTGCGAGATAAATCAGGGCCTGGAGGCCTTCACTGAGAAATAAACAGGCAATCGAACAGGCCTTTACCCTAAAGAGGAATAATAGCCCAATGTAATTGGATTTTAGATACTTTTAAGTGAAATATGCACTTCTAAGAAATGCTTTAAGGACATTAGTTCCAATAATGTTAAAACATTGAAAAAAATGTAATTAAAAAATAATTTACCTCTATTCCTATCCAGGAGAAAAAAATGGTGAAGTGGTCCTTGTAAATAAAAATATGGCATCTCCTTGGCGGGGAAGATTCTGTGATTTCAGTCACAGAAAATCCCTTTAAGTAAAGAGAACCTTGAGGAACACACATGCACCAAATTCAGAACAAACTGAGTTATTAAAATCATGGGCAGATGCAACCAGATAAACACACCAGGCTCCACCATCTAAGCGACATGACTGCTCTGCAGCAGCTGACGAAGCACCCAGAGCCGCTGTCGGAACCCGCGGTGTCTCGCAGGTTTAAAAGAGGGAATGACTAGGAATGAAAATTGTACTTTAACACATGTGGCTCTTGTAGGTCCTTTTAAATCTTGATCAATTTAGAGGAGCAAATCTTTCCCAAATCTAGTGTGTTGGAATCTAGGTAGCAAAATTTCCTCCTTTTGTTTTTACAGTTTCCTCCTTTCCTTCCTACAGTTTTATGTGAGAGGTAGTGGAATGACGGAATATGGATAAATCAAACAGAAACAAACCTTCTACATAACAGATGGAATTTTCAGGATGGGATGAACTGTACAGTGTCCTGGATGCTATAATGAGAACTGGCACCTGTGACGTGGGTCAGAGCACGCACCGTCACTGCTGACGGCGCTGGGCTTTCGGGGTGGACAGGGAAGAGCACAGAGAAGTGCAGTCTTCTCTCAATGTTTTGATAATTGAATAAAAAGAACCTAAAGGGTAAGAGGAAAAGGAGGAAGTATGTAGCCAGCAAAAATGTAAAGGATTGAAAAGGACTGAAGTTCTAAGATTGACCCAAGGAATTTCCATTACAAACGAACAGAGTGCTGATCAAGATAAGAAGAGGGAGCAAGGACTTGAGCAGTGAAGTTGGAAGCATACCATGCTGGGTTTCTGACCAACACCAACCACAGATGCTTTGGTAGATTCAAAATTCTGTCTCCGTAAGGGGGAGCCTGAGGGTGAGGGGTGAGGAGATGGGACTTCTCTGCTGACTTGGACGCCTGAAGCGGGGAGTCCTCCAGATTAAGTATAACCCCACTTTTAGCTTAAAGATGGTAAGATGCTGGATCCACCCAATCTACCGCAGAATTCTATGGAAACAAAATGAATCCCTTTAATTTCTACAGTATGTAAGTCACAATTTGGTAGAATACCACATTTGCTCTTTGGCTACTGGAAATAGGCAGCTGTTTTGAAATAAGGTAAAGACTCACGTCTCTGGGCTGTGATAGACCAACCACCCCCTGCCTCCTGGATTGAGTTTTTCACATGACTTGAAACTGGATTCCTCTGCCACAGCTCTTAACTTTATTCTTCCTTGGACAATTGGCTGTACTACTAAATGGTCAAGTATACAGAGATTGCTGGCCTTCCCTTAATGACGCACATCAACTTCTGAATACCAGTCATGGCCAAGCACTGGGCCAGGCTGCTCCTTGAACTTTATTCCATGAAGTCTTCACAGCACCCTTATGAAGTGTGTATTTTATCCTCAGTTTACAGAGGAAGGAATTGAGGATTAGCGAAGTTGTATGACTTGGCCAGCCATTCACAGTTCAAGCCAGGCCTATCTGGACACTCTACAGTTGCTACCTTGATAAAAAGCAATTCCTCCTGCCCTTCATCTTGGGAGTGTTAGCAATTAATAAATCATCAACAGCAGTAGAAGTGCAAGTATGTTAGAATTGAATGTGCATATGTGTGTGCATGTGTGTACATGTAAATGCATGTGTGCACCTGTGAATATGATAGATTTTACTCAAATAGCTTCTTATGGTGGAGAGAGTCACATAATCATTCCCTCTATTAAACTTCTCTTTATGTGTCTAAGATACTCATTTTGGAATTAGCACTTAAAAATATTTTATATGCCAGAGATATACTTTTTGAAACTAGTATCACCAAATTCTGTTCCCAAATTAGTCTTCTATGAGAAAGCTTTTAGAGGTCATGGAGAAATTAGACAAAGAGCTGTGCTGATTCCCAGACCTTTGTGGAGGCTCTGAATTCAAACGAGCTTAATTATCGGCCAATTTATCATTTTAGCATTGCCGTGGAACACTATTCACCAAGCTAACAGCTTTGCTCCTCGTGGCTATGTACAGTCCAGCTACAAATAGCTCCACGGCAGTATCACCCACATTAACTGATAGGCAGAGTAGAGTGATTTCTCCCAGAGAAGGCATTGCAACATTTCTGATTTTGCTCCCTAATGAGTTACAGAGATCTAATTTGGGATGGGGCGCGGGGGATAGCTAAAGTTGTTATCTGAGTTTGCGAAAGGATTATTATTAAATTAAAATTACTCAAAAAAAATAAAAACAGGGGTTTTACTTCCATACATCTAACTTATGCTACAGGCCAACGTGGCTGCTCAGGGCCTGCAGCAGACAAGCAACATCTGGGATAGTGTGAGGTGACCTGGGCAGATCAGGACCCTAAATGGACAACAGACACATATGCCTTTGTATGTGTTCTCAGGTACTAAAGCTCATTTGACTTAATACTTTAGTGCACACTTAAATCTAAAAGAGAGGGAAGAGGACAATAACCCTTCCCGGTGGAGATTGAAAATCTCTACAGCAAAGCTTGCCTTGGGCTGATGTTTGACTGGGTTGGATTTTTAAGGCCCCAAACAGGAAAAAACAGTGCATCCCTGTTTTGCTGCTTTCTCCATGGGTTATGACGGTGAGGAGAAGGACGACCAGGCAGACAAAGAACTGCGACGCCATGTGCTTCCGTTAATGTAAATTCATGACAGCGTTCGCACAATGACTTGCCTGGCGTGGATTGGCAGTGGGCTGTCAAAAATGACTCCTTGTGAAATCCAGGACCCGCTCTTCCGAGCACTTTAAGATGCCTTTAGCTAAGGTTCCTTTTTTATTTTAGAATATGCGTGAAATCACAGACTGCAGCTCCCCGCATGATAAAGGTGGGCAGCATTTGCTAACCAAAAGCACACGGGGAACCTGGGCTGTGTCATCCACAAAGCCCCGACCTGGCCTGGCTTTCTCACTGGAAGGAATTCCTGTGAAAGATGATCATGGGTATTTTCACACATGCTGCGTTTGAATCAGAGATGGGATGCTCTCCATTTAGCAGAAGAAAAGGGACTGATGAGCACGGATTCATTCTTAGAACACCCTCCCTGGGCAGCGACAGAGGCAACATCATTAGTCCTCACTCTGCATTTCTAAAGCATGTCGGATTTTCAACGTCATGGGCAAGTCTGATAACCTGTTCGATTTACAAATTGCTTTACTATTAGAAAGCTCTTTGCATATGCTTTCTTGTTTATCTATCAAGATGAAAATCCTGTGAAGCTTGTCTTAATGTTATTTCCATCTTGGAGGCAAGGGCACGGGCTCTGAGAGCTGCAGGAGCTTGTCCACGGCCTCGCTGGTGGGCAGTGTCCTATAACACTACAGAATGCAATCCACTGGGCATGACCTCCAGTGAACTTTGGAGGTTTGGGAAGCATTCAAAGGAACATAAGGGCACGGTGTGGTGTGTACTGTCATTAAAGCATAGGGTAGTCTGTATATCTCCATTTCTCTGTTGTTGCTGTTTTTCTTCTGTACAATGCAGCATGAGCTATTGCATTCCTCATGGAGAAAATAAGTCACCATATTAATCATTTTAAAATAAAACCCCAAAACAGTAATCAAAAAAGTGCTCAAAGAAAGGAACAATTGGATTATTTTGTCACTGACGGAGAGGGTGATATGGGTGAAGATTTTCCTTCATGGGAATGGTACATTTTCCTGGCTCCTCCACGTTCCAGGAGCTGGGACAATTTGGACTTAGAAAAAAAAGCAGTAGAATTTAATATAACCAAGTACTTAATGTATGAAGTCTTCCCCAAAACAGTACAAAGTTGAGTATTATTAAAGCAATCAATTTCAGACTATATAGGAGGGAAATGTAAACTTTTAAAAAGAGGAGCCTGCAATAAAAGGTTGGATTAATCTATTTAATCTTTTACAGAGTATTCTTAGATTTTTATGTGTTTTAAACTCTTTGGGTTCAACATAGTAAGTGCTTGAGGCTTGGGGTTAGGTTGTGTCTTTGTCAGCGTGCAGTGGCCACACCATAGTGCCAAAGGGCAACAAGGTACCACTTTCTGAGGTAGCTCAGGACACTCTCCACGTGCTCAATTTCAAGCGGAGGCAAGGGTGTGCCACACTCCAGGGATCCGTTGTTAATATCTATGAAGAGGAGCCCCAGTTCCCTCATGCCCAGGAGATGAGTAATGCCTGGGGCATCCTCACAGCACACCCAGGAGTCATGCCAAGATTTCATCCCAGGGCAGCTGTCCCGCTGGAAATTTCCATCCTGGGCCGGTCAGGAGGAGGAAGCCTGAGACATCTGGCTCTGCATTTGGGACACGTAAGCAATCGCCTATCTCCTCTCCAGCCTGACTTTCTCGTCATCATCCCCTCCCCTCAGCAGGGGCTCTGAGAGTGTGGCCGCAGACCAGCAGCACCGGCATCAGCCAGGAATGCATGCTCTCGGGCCCACTCCAGACACAGGAATAGGAAACTCTATAGCCAGCTGCAGCCTGTGTTTTAAGAAGCCTTCCAGGTGATTCTGAAGAATGTCAAATTCTGAGGACCTCTGACCAAGGAATACTGCCTGTGGGTACTTTTGTCCACTCTCCCCCGCTGTCCTGTGCCTCCATCAACTTGCTCTGAATGCCCTCCTCTGGCTCACCTTCCTCCTCTTACTCGCCTAGAGGCACTCATGCCCACCTCCAACTCTCAGCTCATAAACCATCCTGGTGCACCATGTAGTGGAGGACCCTTACCTTCTCTGTGCTTCCGTCTTACCATGAAGTGATTAGCAGTCAGTATCTCATGCGAGCGTTGTCTGGGCCTGTTGTCTGTCTGCCCACTGACTCCAGAAACAATGACTAGCATCATGTAGACAAGTTTGGGTTCAAATGCCCAGATGTCCATTCTCTAGCTGTGCCATCCCAGCCAGCTGTTGGCACGAAGTTTCCCATCTGCTCCCTCCCATCTGGCACAGGGGCCAGGATTTCTGACCCCAGCAGAAGTTTATTCAACTCAAAGTGAACCAAACAGAAAAGCTTTTTGACTAAACATTGAAGGCAAGAATACAATGGAACCCTGAGCTCCCAAGTGCCATGTGACCGAGGGGGAGCACCAAAAATGTGAAGAATGCGCTGATTGCCACCTCCCCAGTCCAAAGCAGGGGAGGCACATAGTCTGAGGAAAGAAGCACTAAATGGGGACTTGTGACACTGGGGCTCCCTACAGGGCTGAGGTCTGAGTTCAAAAGGACTGTGGGAAAAAGAGTGAAATATGTAAATTATAACAGTGATTATTGCATATAGCATGCTTGCCAGACACTGCACATATGTGATGTCACCTAGCTCTCAGGACTCACGAGGTTGGGCTATTCTTCGCCCCATTTACAGAAGAGGCAATGGGGGTTCTCACAGGGTACTTGGGGATCCCATTCCAGAAAAGTGCAATAGCAGGATTGGAGCCCAAACTGTTTCCCACAAAAGCAGAGCTTTTAACCAGCACAGCTCCCTGCCCTCTCACATAGCGGGTATAATTGTAGTCGCTTCTGTGCGTGCCAACAGTGCACAAAGCTGCGGCACAGGGCAGAGTGAGATGACGCAATGGCACTAGCCCCTACAGTTCAGCGGCTTGGTGTTCAGTGAGGGGAGTGTGCTCTGTCCATAGAGGAGCTCACTCCTGCACACCTGCAGCTGCGCGGGGCCGGGTGTGCCCCAGCACCAGGAGAGCCCCTCCCGCTCGGTGGACATGGTATCAGTCCAGAGAGAGGAAGGAGGTCAGCAGGTCAATCGAAAAGCTCCATGAGAGCATGCGCACACATTGCAATGATGAGATCAAGTGGTGGAAAGGGAAGAAGAATTAAGATGGAGTTTCTGTTTTGAGATAGCATCTTAGACTGAGAATCACACACTCTTGTACCTGAGGCACCTATAGGTTTAATGATTTGCTTAAGGCCACATAGAAAGTCAGTGGCAAGAACAGGTTCAAAGCAGTCTTGACAGTCATACTTCTGGAAATGCAGCCCACAGGGGCTCACATTCCTGACAGGCTCTGCGTGTGAATTCAGCTGCTCGTGTGCCTGGGAAGGCCGGTCCTCACGGACTCTGCTCGGCAGGTGGAAAGTGTCTAGTAGGTGTAGGGTGGTTTTGAACTCCTCCAAACTCCATATCAAAAACATGATCAGGTCTTTGAGAGTGTGCTTTCTCACTCACCTCTCAGGATTTGCTCTTACTTGGCCATATGTTAAGGAAGCAACAGTTTGAAAAGAAGACCCCCCAAACCTCCCATTCTCTACTTGGCCAGAAAGGAGCAGTGGGTCGCTTATCTTATCCTGGCCTCTTCGTGCAGAAGTACCTTCGAGCTGCTCACTGGGACAGGTGCAGGTGTCCAAGGCACCCACGGGAATGTGTCTGCCTTCCGGAAGCTATGTGTGCACCTGCTGGGGGTTGCCACCTGGTGCTCCTGTCCCTCAGGCGAGGGCCCTGGGAAAACTGGCTCTTGATAAAATGATGTCTTAAACTGTCCTAATTTCTTGGCCCAAAAGCCTTTGTCATTGCCAAGTGTCCTGGATAGATTTCAAAAGGAAAGTGACACTTTCTACTGTATTCAGGCTGGCTCCTCACGCTGCTCTGCCTGTGCTCTGGCCCTTCCATGAGTTATTATTCCAAAGACATCCGACTAGCCCAAACTCCTTGGTTTTGGCTCTGCGCACATGTATAAATCTAACAAATGTCTGTTCAGCTTTAATCGTCCTTTCTGTTACTTACAGAGGCCTTATTCTAAGTGGCCTTATTTTACATTATCCTTAATGTTTTGTCAAAGAAGAAGGGAGTCACACAGGCTTTGAGAGTCGGGGACCCTCAAGCTCTCCGTGGTCCAGTCTTTGCTTCTGAATTGACAGGGTCGTCATGGTTAGATGGACTTGATCTTTGAATGTAATTGTGTGTGTGTGTGCTCGTGTGTGTGTGTGTTTTGCATATATAGTAAGAATATAACCATATAACCAAACAACTATGTAAATAAATTTACATCAGAATACTTTTCTGGCATTTGTAGCTTGCTTATCATTCATATTGATATGGATTATAAAATTATTTGAATCTAATGATTAGTTGTTTCAAGAAGTCATTATTATTTGGCCTACAATGTCCCCTGAAACAAATACCAGAACCAAATGCAGCAGATGTGTTTCTCTCCCCTCCATTTAGGTTACGCTTTGGTTTAGGCTTGTGAAGATTTTCTTAATAGATTTCAAATTCTGTTGCCTCTTTCTCACTACTGACAGAAATTACAAACCTGTCATCCAAGTTATCAGAATCAACAGTGACTACATTTATTAATTGATTGTTTTTAGCTCTCTAAACCCTCCTAAGAAATCTGCCTTGAAATCATTATAATCTAAAATATATATTCACAGGTGAAGGAAGATGGCAGTGTAGGTAAATGTCTGTACTTCCTGCCTCCCACAACCACATCAAAATTACAACTAAAATACAGAGCAACCATCATCCAGAATTGCTGGGAAACTGGCTGAGTGGAAGTCCTACAACCAGAGAAGTAAAGAAGAAAGCACACTGAGACTAGTAGGGGGTGTGGAGGTGAGGAACGGGCTGGCCTAGCACCCACGTGTGCCACTTTTTTAATCGGGAGGGAGATCATTTCTGCGGAGGCCACCCAGAGGAGCAAGGGGTCCCAGCCCCACACCAGAAGCCCAGCCCAGGGTCCCAGAACTGGAAAAAGAAATCCCCATGGGCAGTAAGAACTACGGGCTGTAAAAACCAGCGGGGATTGGAGATGAGTGACACAGAGGCTGCTGGAGACCCAGCTGTTCCTCTTAAAAGGCCGGCACCACATACTAAACTTACAAGGTCCTGCTTCCACTGAGCTCCAGCACCAGGGCAAGGCTCTGGGGGACACACACACATACCAGGAGGAAGTGGATTGTCTGACATCAGGGTAGGAAATCCAGGGGCAGCTTTCTCCCAGATGGAGGTGCTCACAGGGATCATTGTTTCTATGCTGGGACCTCCCCAGTTGCAGGGCTGACTAGCAGCCATTTCTGTTTGCTCTGTCCTGGTGATTCCCGAAAACCCTGCCCCATACAATTTACAACCTCACCCAAGCTGTGTGCATGGGCTTTTGCATATGCTAAAACCTCTCAAACAAACTGCAGCTGGGTCACTGAGCCCTAAACCTATCAATAAAAGGCCCAAGACTTGGCACCAGCGCCAGCCTTCCTTGCCTCATAGCTGGGTCTCATCTGGGCACTTCCAAACCTGATAAAAAGAGGAGGGATCTGAAGATCTGTCTGTAGCTCCTGCTGGGTGGCCTCAGGCAGTGGCTGAGTTTGCACCTCTCTGGAGTCCCAAGAGCCAGTGTATCCAGTGGTCAGTGTCAGACCACACCAGATTACAACCCTACACATCCATAAGAGACACACTCAAGGGGCTGACTCAGTGAGCACCAAAGCCCCACTGAAGCGAGGCCTGCTCCATAGGGGTGTCTCCTTCACAGCAGCTCTCCCACTGTAGTCACAGCTGCTCCTCACAGCCAATTGGCCTGGAGGTTGATTCCTCCCAGTGAGGCCAACAGCAATCAAGTCTCAACTACAACAAGATTGTGCTCACATCCCACAAAGGGGTGTACCTAGAGCTCCCAGATCAGGTGACTGGAGAGGCTGAGCCACTGGGCCCTATAGAACACCTTCTACACAAGCCACTATACCAACTCAAGGAGACATAGCAGCTCTACCCAATATATAGTAACGAACACAGGGAAGCAGCCAAAATGCGGAGACAAAGAAACATGTCATATAGGAAAGAAATGGAAGAAAGCAAACTACTGAATATAGAGTTCAAAACCACAGTTATAAGGTTACTCAAGAATCTTCTAGAAACCTCCAAAAAATGGAAAAGGACCAGTCAGAAATAAGCATACACTGACTGAAATAAAGGATAATATACAGGGATTCAATGGTAGAGTAGAGGATTCTGAAAGTCAAATCAACAATTTGAAATATGAGGAAGCAAAGAATACCCAACCAGAGAAGCAAAAAGAAAAAAAGAATCCAAAAATAAATATGAACATAGTGTGAGGAGCCTCTGAGACAACTTCAAGTGTACCAACATTTGCTTTATAGGGGTGCCAGAAGAAGAGAGAGAGCAAGATATCGAAAACCTATTTGAAGAAATAATGACAGAAAACTCCCCCACCTGGTAAAAGAAATAGACTTACAAATCCAGGAAGCACAGAAAGTCCCAAAGAAGAGGAACCCAAAGAGAACCACGGTAAGACATATTATAATTAAAATGCCAAGGACTAAAGACAAAGAGAGAATTCTTAAAAGCAGCAAGAGAAAAGAAGTTAGTTACCTACAAGGGAATACTCATACCACTGTCAGCTGATTTCTCAACAGAAACTATGCAGACCAGAAGGGAGTGGCAAGAAATATTCAAAGTAATGAATAGTAAGGACCTACAACCAAGATTACTTTACCCAGCAAAACTATCATTTAGAATTGAAGGTCAGATAAAGAGCTTTACAGACAAGAAAAAGCTAAAGGAGTTTATCACCACCAAACCAATATTACATATATGAAATGTCGAAGGGTATTCTTTAAGAAGAGGAAGAAGAAGAAAAAGAAAAAAGTTAAAAAATATATAAACAACAATATGGCAACAAATACATACCTAAGAACAATTAAATCTAAAAATCAAAATAAACAAATAAGAAATCTAATGAACAGAATAAACTGGTGAATAAAATAGAACCAGAGGCATGGAAATGGAACAGACTGATGATTCTCTGAGAGTAGAGGGGTTGGGGGAGCCGTAAGAGATTAAACAAAGACCTTATATGCATATATGCATTACCTATGGACACAGACAATAGGGTGGCGAAGGCCTGGGCGGGGTGGGAACCGGGGGAAGGGGGGCTATGGGGGGATAAAAGAGGGGCATCTGTAATAATCTCAACAGTAAAGATTTTTTAAAATCAAAATAAAAAATAGAAAAAAATATATTCACAGAAGAACTTATATGCATATATGCATAACCCAGGGACACAGACAATAGTGTGGTGAAGGCCTGGGGAGGGGGCAGGAGCGGCATGGAGGAGGTCAATGGGGGGAAAAGGAGCCTCTGGGACAACTATGCCCATTCATTTCCTACTTCACCCTGGTGTTAAAAACACCTGTAATAAAGATAAATTAAAAAAAAATAAAAGGATTGGCAAAAAATATATTCACAGAGAGTAGTTGGAATTTATAGGCTAGCAAATATCATAGAAACATATTATAAGAGAAATTAACATGGAAAGTCTGCTTTCTTAATAAGAAGAGAGAAAAACATTTGAAAATGTATACACAGGACTAAAGAGCCTCTCCCATCAAAAGAGTAAATGCTGTTCAGATTCTTCCACGACTGTGTTATTGCCAGGAGAACCACATCACTTTTAAGTACAGGAGAGCCACACCGCCCTAACGAGAGATGCCGAACCAGCCTCAGAGGAAAGTCAGCCTCTTCCTGGGAGGTTTGAATCAGGCTTCCCACTTCTCTCTTCATTTGCATTATTCAGTGGAAAAATACCAAGTGGCATAATGAAGAGAATTAGTTATATTTTATCAAATTTGACTTTAAAATTCGGGACATGGGAAACATAGGAACACATAGGAAATTCAATCAGAACCTCCAGTCACATTGTGTGCTCTGTTCTCAGGCAACTGAACACTCCATGAGCTTTCCTGGGAGCAAGTCCCAGACTCCCCTTCTTGGCTGCAACGCCTTTGCCAGCAACTTCCACCAGGGGAAGCTCTGAGCACGTCAGTGCCTCCCTCACAGGCGAACAGTGATTCAGGCAAACAGGCTGGAGAGACCACAGGGGAAGCCAGCAAACTGTCCTGGTATGGCTTCGCAGAGGTTAATGAGACTGGGTTCCTTTAAGATCATGCCACTGTGATCTAAGAGTGGGGTCTGTAGAGCTGAGCAAAGGCATAAACAATGTTTGGAACTATCTCGCCCCAGAACCCGGCTTCTTAAAAAACCCCACTTGCAGTTTGAGAGCTCCAGCCCTGCTTCTGCTGCTTCAGTCCTCATCTGCAGGGCATTCAAACTATGCCCATGCATTTCCTACTTCACCTTGGTTTTAAATACACACACACACACACACACACACACACACACACACACACACACACACACACTCCTATACATGATAGATTCCGCGTCTGTAGAAAGACAGTCACCTAATTGCACAGTGAAGCAGAAGAAAGCCTTGCAAATGGTATACAATTTTCAAAGTGTTCCAAGCCTTAGGCAAAAGCCTTTCAACTGTGTCTAAAACTGAATGATAAAATATGTTGTACAAATTATCTGTGAACAGGAAACATGTGGTAGTGGCAGGGGACTGAAATGTAACACTTGTAAAGAAATAGGAACTGCCAGTCATTTCGACCCCCTCTCTCTCTCTCTCTCTCTCTCTCTCTCTCTCTCTCTCTCTCTCTCTCTCTCTCTTTCCCTCTTTGGTTGCAAGTTTCAGCATTTCCCCCCCTACCATCCATTGATGTTCAAGTTTATAATAAGACACTTATTAGATTGCACGAGGCCAATTGCAGCTTTATTAAAACAGCAACAACAAAAAAGAAGCAGATGAGGCTCAGGTTAGGGTTTGCCCACCCCTACCCCTTGGTGAGACCCCTTACATTCTCTCTGCTCTGTTGTCTGGACCCTGGATGGTTTGCATGTGGAATTTTGGAAAGAATGGAAAGTCTTCTGAAATAAGAAAGATGCAAAACTCAGGTAATTAGAAGTTGAATAAACGTTTCTCTGCCCTTCATTTCACAAAGGCCAGGCGCTCCTCAATCTTAAACTAGGCAAGAGGCAGAAAGGCCTCCACTGGGAAGAGCTTTTCTCTTTCCTCACTCACCACGCTGCTCTTGGAATGACTTACTGCAATTTTTCTCTTTCAAAGGGTCCCAGCTGCCTAGGGCCCTCCCCGAGGACTCCTGACTAACTCCACTGGCTTCACCGCTCTCTCCCACTCTCCATGAGCTCCCAGCCACTCTGTGTATACTTCAAGCTTATGCTGCTCTCTGAGCAAAGCTGGTGTTAGTTTCATATTTATGCAAATAAGAAAGGAGGGGGCAGCCTGTTCCATAGAATTTGTTTTCTGTCATGAAGCTCCTCAGCTCTCAGGTCATTGCACTCTTAGTTTAGCTTGTCTTTGGCACACAATGTTCGATGGCATTTAAAACAGGAGCCTTACTATTCTGCCCAGTGCACAGACCTGCCTCTTTGCGACTGGGCTGGTCCTGAATGAAGTGCCTTGAATAGTCATCAAAAATGAAAAGGAGGTAAATAGCTTATTTTGTGACCAAAACTCAATCACCAAGAGAATCAGTGAGGTGAGAATCTCCTCCTGGCTCTCATGAGGAGTGCCCATCCTCACATACACCCTCCATTCCCGGACCCAGACATTTCTTCCACTTCTCAGGTACCGAGAACGATCTTTCTCTTTGCTCACTTCCCCCTTTTCCTGTCTTCGCCCTCTTCCCTCCATTTCTTTTAATTCTACAAATGACTGAACACTGCCTTGTGTCCGTCCCAGTGAGGAGCTGTGGTTTTGATGAAGAATAACGTAGAGGCTGTCCCAGGAGATGATAGTGTGGTTAAAAAATTGGAGTAAATTCATAGGAGTCGCAGTGCCAGCCTGCCCTTCCCATGTGCAGTGTGTCTGCACTGGCTGCGGAGGCGTGCTCACACAGTGGTGCCGCAGCGTGGCTTTGGATGCCAGCTCTCCAGCCAGTGTCCCTGAATCTCCGCATGCTGCTCAGAGGGCAGATGTTTCTCCTTCTTTCCTTCTGCCTCATTCCTATCTTTACATCTTTTGGTCTATTTTTTTTTAAATCCTTTGCTGTAATGCCCCTTTTAATTTTTTTTAATTAACTAAACCTTCCATTCCTTATAAGTTCCTATCATACAGCCATTTTATATAAAATGTCTGCTAATACAATGGTCTCTCATTCAGATCCTTTACACCTTTAGTATACACTGTGCCTGTGTTTTCACTCTTCTTGCATCATTCTCTTGTCACCCTAAATAAGACTGTGAGCAAGAATTGTATCAGCATACTGCCTTTAAAATAACCTTGGCAGCATTAACGTAGCCGCGGGCATTGGGCGAGCATTATTGTTGGCCAGATGTCATGCTGGGCTCTGTCCACACAGGCAATTGGCTAATGCTCACAGCAATCTATGGCGTAGCGTTACTGTCCCCATGTTTTTCTGGTGAGGAAACTAAAGAAATGATTTTTAAAGTTAGCATGTCCAACTGGCAATATCTAAATTCGAACCCACATACTTTGGCTGAGTCCAGAGGGTGCACTCTTTTCTGCTGAGCACCTAGGAAGTTTTCAGTAAACATTTGCTCAAGCAAATTGAATGGGAGATGATTGGCAAATCTGTGGACCATTGAGAAGCCTGCTGCAGGAATGCCTGGAGGGAGTGAACAGGGAGGTGGTAAATGCAATTTCCCCACATAAATGTGTATAGAGGTTTGGATATAGTTAAGCCTCATGCGTCACAGGCGTATTTTGCTATGTGGGTGTGTGGAAGAGTCTGGGAGAAGTGGAGCAAATGAGGTAGAAAAATAACATGGGCTTGGCTATGTATGGTTCTCTGACTCCAAAAAGAGGAAAGAAACATAATGAATTAGCCCATTTTTGTTGCAATGCATTTCTAATTTATTTAACAAATTTCAGGTGCTCCATAAATTCTGTTAACTTGTTGCTTAGCTGTTTCCTTCTGATGCTTCTCCATCCTTCCTTCTCTCTCTTTCCCGTTCTTCTTCACTGTGGTTGTGACTGAAGAGAAATGGCTCAGTCCTAAAAGCTGTACCAAAATCAGCATCAGGACAAGGCCCCGCTGTCCCCATCGAATCACCCGATGGTGCAAACATGCAAGCTCCGCCCTTGGCTTCCACAGTCAGACACACAAAATGCTGTTCAGAGGCTTGGTAAGGAGGCCGCGGTGTTATAGAGCGGGCACATACTTTCCTGAAGGCGCAGACTGGCCTCTCTATGGGGGAAACTAAACATTCGAACTGTGTCCTCTGTGAGCAATAATCTCAGAGAAGAGATTGGCACCTGCACTTTGCCCAGTGGTCGTTCTGTAGCGGGCACATGAGATTTTCACCTCGTCTGTTTTTATCTCCTAAACAGCTGCAGATACTTTGAAGAGCAAGGCAATGGATGTGGTACGATTAGTTCCTGAGTTAGTTCCGTATTCGTGCAGACGAGCGTGGGGAAGGCCCAGGTCCTTGTACCAACACATATGCCATCTGGTGCATATGCAGTGAAAGGCCTGCCCTAGAGACAGGACATGGTGACCCTGTCTCTGGCGGACTAAAAGCCACGTTTCTCTCCATTCCAGCTCTGGTCATGGCTGTTTGTATGTCCATCCATCTTCCACCCCATGTCAACAAACTTTGATTTTGACACTTTAGTTGGGTTTGCTTCTACTGTAACCATTCCTCACTCTGAACCTTGTATTATGTGTACTTACTCCCCTCTCTTGCCTTCACTTTCCCCACCTGTGCTCTGTTTTCTCACAGGTACCTTCAGTCCTAGGCTGGGTTTCTGTGATCCCAGTCTGCGAGACTTCCCTCTTAGTTTTTCTACTTCTCTGTGCAGCCGGGTTCCCATGGATGACTGCCACCCCGTCTTCCCATGACTTTAATGCCCTTGCTGGTCTCTTTCCAACACAGGGCACCTTCCATTCCAGACTAAATCATCCAGGTGATGAACAACTCACAACAAAAACACACCATTTGTATTTCCACGTGTTCCCAGTCAACTTCATTTTCCATTCCAAGCCTTCATGTTTCCTCTTAGACTTCTTCCCACCATCTCCCTTTCATTCTCAGCAGGTGCCGACTTGTACTTGCTTGCAAAGAAAATGCTCAGATATAGGTTTTCTCAACCTCACATCCTGGTACCTACAAACATATGTATATAGGCTGTCCTGGACTATGTCTCCTTGACCTGTCCTTCCCTCCCTCATTCTCTTCTCCTCCTTCCTTTCTCCCTATCATCTCTCTTTTCTTTCATACACTTTTTTTTTCTCCAAAGAGTCTGAGAAAAAGTGCTTTCTATTTTTTAACCTTTTTTTGGTCTCATTTTACACTTTTGCCATCAATTCACTCCTCTCTTTAAAATTTTTTTAAACTTCCTTTTTTTCTGTTAACTAATTTCCATCATTTACAATCATGCTGAAGTGATCTCCCATCATTAAAAATATTATTGTATTACCCTGGCCAGAGTGGCTAGGTTGATTGGAGTATTATTCTGTGCACTGAAGGGTTGCAGGTTTCCTTCATAGTTATGACACATACCCAGATTCTGGGCTCAGTCCCTGGTTGGGGTGCATATATAAAGCAACTGATTGATGTTTCTCACACGGGAACATGTTCTCTCTCTCTCTCTTATCCTCCCTTTCTCTCCCTCTGAAATCAATAAAAAAGAAGAGGATTAGAAAATAATATTGTCTTATATCTTTTTTAGACATTAAATTACCTTATTCCTCTCCTTCTCTTCATAGCCAGACCTCCACATGTGTAGCCTACACTAGCAGTAGCTACTACTGTCTCACATCTGTAATCCCCTGAAATCTGCCTTAGGCCCCTGTGCTCCTCTGGGGCTGCCCTTTTTCATACCAATAATAGTTTCCAGATGCAGACTCCAGTGGCCACCTTTCCATCCTCATGCTGACCTGAGTGCTCAGACACATTCAGCATTGTTAGCTACTCTCGTCTTGAATTTCACCGCTCTTTTTGCTTCTAAGACAGCAAGGTCTCATGGTTTTCTGCTTTCCTGTCTGCTACTCCTTCTCATTGCCTTTATTGCCTACAATCCCTTATATTGCTGCTAAACACAGGGGTCACAAACAGTTCCCTTAAATTTCTTATCATGTCATACACTCTCTGTAGACCACTTCATCTGCTTTCTACTACCGAAATGCCAAGGTCTTTCATATTTATATTTCATGCCAGATTGCTCTTCCAGTATTAAGATCATGATGTTAACTGCTTACTCTATATTTTCACCAAGGTAAAGAAAGTTGCCTCAAAACAATATATCCAAGCAAAGTTCACTTTTCTCCCACACAAATAAAATCCCTCTTCTATTCCTTCCCTTCCTGAGTAGTGCTGCCACCCACTCAGTTGTCTAATCCAGAAACAAGGAAGATATCCTAGATTCAAACCTTCCCTCACACCCAAAATTATCATCTTGCCAAGTCTGCCGACTTCTAGTGCCTAAGTTGATTGGATACGTCTTCTCTGCCCCTCTGCCATTGCCTTCATTCAGTGATTGTTTCTCACCCAGTGAGAATGAGGGGATATCAGCCATGCATGGGCTTGCCATGCCCTCTTTCCCATGGCCCATCTTTTCTCTAGTGCAACCTCTTCCTCTTCTCGCCTTGTCCTGACTTACATGTCATCTCCTTTTCCGTGTTTCTGTGATATTTCTCCTTCCAGCGGAACACTTTTATTATCTATTCTTATGACTACCTATTTCCTCCAAAATTAGACTATGAACTCCCTAAAGGCAAGGTTTTTGTGGTTTGTTGTTGTTATGATTTATCCAGTGTTTTATTTTTAATTCTTTTAAAAAATATGTTTTTATTGACTTTTAGAGCGAGAGGAAGGGAGAGGGATAGGGACATAGAAACATCGATGAGAAAGGATCATTGATCACTGCCTCCTGCACGCCCTCTACTGGGGATTCTGCCTGCAACCCAGCCATGTGCCCTGACCAGGAATGGAACCCGTGACCTCTTGGTGACCTCTTGGTTCCTGGGTCAACACTCAACCTCTGAGCCATGCCAGCGGGACATTATCCAGTGTTTTAGTATGTGGTCAGTGTTGGACACATGGTTTCTGAATGAACACAAGAAAGAATAAATAGCTTAACATTCCCAAAGAGACTGAACCCTTTCTGATAGCTATCTGCCACCTTTTATTACACTTACTTAGTTGGTAAACAAAAAGAGAGTGAGTCATTGCAGTCTAGTGCAATGGTCGGCAAACTGCGGCTCAGCAAACTGTGGCTCTCGAGCCACATGCGGCTCTTTGACCCCTTGAGTGTGGCTCTTCCACAAAATACCGACTTCTGCGCATGGGCCACTAAGTTTCAATTGCACTGTACGTGCACACCCACACGTGGTATTTTGTGATATTTTGTGGAAGAGCCACACTCAAGGGGCCAAAGAGCCGCATGTGGCTCATGAGCTGCAGTTTGCCGACCACGGGTCTAGTGGGAGGAGGACTGATTAACCTTGAGAACCGGGAGAGTCCTGGCCATTAGGTATGTGACCTTGGGCAAGAAATAGCCTCTCTGGATTTCTGTGTTCTTATTTTTAACATTGGAGAACATGTGAAAAACAGTACGGAATTTCCTAAAAGAATTAAATCTGGAACTGCCATTTGACCCAGCGATCCCACTTCTAGGAATGTATCCTAAGAAACCCGAAACACCAATCAGAAAGAATATATGCACCCCTATGTTCATAGCAGCATAAATTATAATAGCTAAGATCTGGAAACAGTCGAAGTGTCAATTAGCAGATGAGTGGATAAAAAAGCTATTGGACATTTACACCATGGAATACTACACAGCAGTAAAAAAGAAGGCTCTCTTACCCTTTGAGACCTGGAGGGACCTGCTGAGTGTTATGCTAGGTGAAATAAGCCAGTCAGAGACAAGTATCACATGATCTCATTTATATGTGGAATCTAATGAACAAAATAAACTGATAAACAAAATAGATACAGAGACATAGAATCATGGAACAGACTGTGGAATCTAAGAGGGAAGGCAGGGCTGGGGGAGTAGATAGGGAGAGATTAACTGGGAAACTTATATGCATTTATGCATAGCCCATGGACACAGACAACAGTGTGGTGAAGGGGTGGTAAGGATGGGTGTGGGATGGAGGGTGTCAATGGGGGAATAAAAAGGGAGGGACATCTGTAATACATTCAACAATAAAATAAAAAAGAGACAAGGGAATGACTGATAATTTCACAAATGATATTGTAAAACTGAATAGGCATCTAGGGGAAATGTAATTTTACTGATAATCCGTACCTTATTCCAGTAAACATTCCAAAATATCAATATTTAAATGGAAAAATGAAACCATAAAAGCTCAGAAGAAAATATGGGAAAATGTTACATAATCCAGGAGTGGAAGCCTTTCTAAGTATGACAAAACAGAGAATCTATAAAATAAAAGATGGCTAAATTGTACCTGAAAACGACAACAACATTGGAGAATAGAATTAAATGATTCAAAAAGATACTTGCAACTCTAAAATATTATAACCTGAAATGCAATCATTTAAAACTCTAAACAAGGAACTTAGCCTCAGATCCTTGATTAAGGTCTAGGGATGGGTGCTTAGGCTCTCTATAGAACAGATGAAATTGCATTAACATGTTTGCTGCTGTTATTTACTGTAGAGATTACTAATTGATAACTGATATGTATTCTCTTTTATTCTTTATTAATAGACCATACATAGTTTTATTTGGCCACATGGACACTCATATGAGTATATTTCCCAGTCTCCCTAGCCATGGGGTGTGACAGAGTGACTAGGTTCTATGTGACCAAAAAGCTAAAAGTGTGAGCAAAAGTGATATGGGCCACTTCTTTATCACTCTGTGCCTGTCCTCCACTCTTTTCTCTTTTTCCTCAGGTTGGATCATAAATATGATGATGTTGAACCACTTTTGGCCAAGAAGCACAATACCCTAGGAGTTGACAGAGTAATACATTGGAAGGAAGCTGGGTCTCTGAGCGACCTTGTGTGGCACAAGCTTTACCCTGCCATCTGAGACTTTACTGTAAGAGAGGTTTAAACCTTTCACTTTGTTTAAGCCACTGTTATTTTTAGTGTTTAATAAAACATTGAGCCAATATCCTGCCTGGTACATTTGCACATGTTCATTTCTAGAAAGAGGGCCCATAGATTTCACTAAATTTGGCAAGATTTCTATGACCACATATATAGTGATGAATAAGATGGCCACACATTCTTGGGTAGAACTCCCAGTGAGAAGTGGGGTTATGTTCCTCCTCCTGGAATCTGAGTGGATCCTGTGACTGCTTTGACAAACTGCATACAATGTAAGGAATGCTGCGCTAGTTTCCAAGCTAGAGCCCGAAGAGAATGGCAGCCTCTCTTCCTGTCTCTTGGAAGACTGACTTTTGGAACCTCACCGCCATGCCGTCAGGAAGCCCAAGCAGCCCTGGGAGCAGTTTAGGTAGTTGGCTCCAAGAGCTCTTCTTTGTCTCTTTCAAAGCTAACAAAAACACCATGAAGAATGTGTTATTGTCCTGAATCAAAAATTAGAAAAATAAAGAACTAAGGCTACTATTAGGAACTGTTATATTTTAACTCTGAATCCTGGTAGTCTAATTCCAAGGTCTGTGTGCTTTGTCACTGGGCTGTGCTGCTCAGCAAGACAGCAATGTATTAAAGAAGGCATACAAATTCAAAAGGCTGTGTTATTTCAGTCTCTATGACAATGGATCTTCTAGGTATTACTATGGTAAGCTAGTCTTCATATATTTTATTTGTCTTGTGGATATCCACTGAGGTTCGCATTAACCTTTTAAAGTATTATATTGTGATCTAGCTAGCTATTCATTTTGCCCAGAGAAGCACTGAGAAATGCACCTTTGCAATCCTACTATTATCAAGTCCTAATCATTTTTAACCTTTCTCTTCAAGAGACTTTAAAGCATCTTGGTATTCTAATAGCATTCTACAGCGTGCATCTCATAGTCTATATTGCTTAGAGATGTATGCTGGACATTCACATCCCTAAGTTACACTGCCTTTCACGCCCAAGAATACAACTATTCAATTGCTGCTCATGTGCCTCCTGAAGACTCTGTTGGAACATGCCCAATTGATGCCTGAACATGACCGCTTTGTGTGGCTTTGTGCAAGGTTATATGCATAGCTGATCTGTCAGTCCAGAGCGACAGCCTCGCACCAAAGCCTCCGCTGCTCAGCATGAATCTTGCAAACCAGATGTCAAGTGCATATTTCCTAGTATTTTATGGGATCCAGAGAGAGGCTCTCACAGTGTGGTTCAGACCTCTGTGAAGTGCAACTTGTCAAAATGAATTGTTTTGTTTCTGTACCACAAATGCCAGGTTGACAGACATGTTTTAGAAAGAAATCTGCATAAAAGTTTCCTTAGGCTTTCATGTTCTTAATGAAAGTCCCATGGATTTATGGTTGGGCCAAGGTCTTGGTGCTGGGGTGGGGAGTGCGGGAGAAGTCCGCTTCTTAAACTAGGTGTCAGGTAAGACATTGTCCTCTATCTCAGCTTATTTACCCGTAAGGGAGATGGGATAAGAACTTCATGAGCTCTATGGCACCTCCAATGGTGGGTGAGCAGACTCGTGACATTAGGGAGCAAGGCATAGTTTCAAGGAAGAGTTCTCCCGCCTTCATCTAGAAAAATACAAACATAGCAACAGGTCATTCCACAGGTTTCCATTTGCTCTTTGGATTTTTCCAGCCTGGCATTCCCTGTTGCTTATTTAAAAAATGCACTGGGGGATTCTCCCCGACTCCCTTGGCCTTTACAAGCTGACCTTTCATGAAAAGGATGCCTGCACTGCATCATGATGAAGAACTTGGTCTCCGCACCAGACAGAATGTGGTACGAACAGTGGTTCTGAGATTCCTCAGTGAAGGTAGTTGGCTCCAAGACTCCTTCTTTACCTCTTTCAAAACTCACAAAAACACTATGAAGACTATGCTATTGTCCTGCATTAAAAATGAGAAAAATAAAGAACTAAGGCTACTATTAGGAAGTGGTAGATTTCAAATCTGAATCCTGGTAGTCTAATTCCAAAGTCTGTGTGCTTTTCACTGGGCAGTGCTGCTGAAGAGTCTTGGACTTGCTCAAGAGTCTTGGACTCTTAACTGTTATTATTGATTCTGATCTATTATAGCCCTTTCATCAGTTCTCTTAGAAAATAAAGGCCATATGCTGGATTACATGTAAATGCTGCATTTGCCACCGTCATGGACTTCAGTCTTTGTCCCTAATTTTCTCACTTATCTGTCAGTCGGCCACAGCCACACTCGGCTGTTGGTACTGAGTGACACCTCATCTAACCTGTATTTTTTGAGGCAAGCTTGGGCAAGCCCACTATTTCAGGAGGTGCAGCCTCCGGCAGGGTCTGGACCAAGTATGGCTGCCATAGGTTGGGCATTTGAGCTGGTATTATTCTAGGTGTCCATAAGGTCACCATTTTCCCTTAACCCTAGCAGGCTACCACTTTTGCTTTCAGTTTAAGTCCCTGAGAATCTTGCTATTACCATAGCCTTGTCTCAAAACCCAGTTTGTGTATCTCTGGCACTTACTTATCAGTCTCCATCTGGGACACAACCCTACTATCCTAGGAACCATACAAAACTGTGAGAGTCCCCTTGACTTCAGGTATCACTTACCACCTCTTTGTGCATACTCACTCTATCCTTCCTTTGAAGCTTTGTAGCAAGCTCCATAACATCCCAACCTATTTTTTCAGCCTTTCCTAACCATTGCAATTATTATTGATGTGTTGTTTCTCAGCATTTCACTTAATTATGGATTATATTGTCCCTAGTGTATAAAGTCTCTTTTGCAGGTTGCAGCAACCTCCTCTGAGCTTTTTTTTTTTTTTTTGACTCCTCCTTTTTTCAGCCCTATGTTTATATCTGTTAATGTATAGATTGATTCAATTCTAGAATAAAGAAAGGACTGGCAATATTCTCATAACTGAAAGCCCTTTATATTGTCAACAACTCAATGCTTTAGAGAATGTATATGTTTTAGCTGGAGGAATGATAATGTTAGAATTCCAGGACCTTGGTTCGAATCTTAGGTGTTCCACCTACTCTTCTGCTGCAAAAATTTAATCTTTCTGACTCTCAGTTTGATATTAGGGATGATGTATCCTCCTAATATGTATTTCTTGAGGATTAAATTCAGTAATTTTTGTGAAAATATTTTGTCAAGATCAATGTTATTATTTCTGGGAATCCTATATTTTATTTATTTATTTTTATTGTAGTTTATTTCTAATATTATGCCATCGTGGTCTGCGAAGACGCTTTTTATGATTTCAATCTTCTTGAATTTGGGGATACTTTGCTTGTGACCCAATATATGGTCTATTTTTGAATATGTCTTATGAGCATTTGAGTAGAATGTGTATTCCCTGGCTTTGGGGTGAAGTGTTCTGAAGATGTCTATTAAGTCCATCTGATCTAGTGAGTCATTTAGGATTGCTGTATCTTTGCTGATTGTTTGTTTAGAGGGCTTATCCAGTGCTGTCAGTGGTGTATTAAAGTCTCCTACTATGATTGTATTGTTGTCGATCTCTCCTTTGATATCTTCCAGGAGTTTTTTTATGAATTTGGGTGCTCCTACATTGGGTGCATATATGTTTACCAGGGTTATATCTTCTTGTTGTATTGATCCCTTTAGTATTATGAAGTGGCCTTCCTTATCTCTTGTTATGGCCTTCACTTTGAGGTCTATTTTGTCCGATATAAGTATTGCTACCCCAGCTTTCTTTTCCTTTCCATTTGCCTGAAAGATATTTTTCCATCCTTTCACTTTCAGTCTGTGTGAGTCCCTTCTAATGAGGTGGGTTTCTTGTAGACAGCAGATGTATGGGTCATGTTTTTTTATCCATTCAGCCACTCAATGTCTTTTGTTTGGAGCATTTAGTCCGTTTACGTTTAAAGTTATTATTGAAAGGTACTTGTTTGTAGCCATTTCTTTTTTTGTGTGGCTGTTTTCTTTCTGAGCTTTTTATTTCTTATTTTTATACCAGTCCCTTTAGCATTCCTTGCATTGCTGGCTTGGTGGTGACAAACTCCCTTAGCCTTTTTTTTGTCTGTGAAGCTTCTTATTTCCCCTTCAAGTTTGAATGATAGCCTTGCTGGATAGAGTATTCTTGGATTCAGTCCTTTGCTTTGCATCACTTTGTAAATTTCAGTCCATTCTTTTCTGGCCTGATGTGTTTCTGTTGAGAAATCATTTGACAGTCTAATGGGAGATCCCTTGTATGTAACTTTCCGTCTCTCTCTTGCAGCCTGTAAGATTCTCTCTTTGTCCTGAACATTTGCCATGGTGATTATGATGTGTCTTGGTGTGGGTCTTTTCGGGTTCACCTTGTTTGGGACTCTCTGGGCTTGTGTGACTTTTTTCTTCCCCACCTCAGGAAAGTTTTCTCATATTCTTTCTTCGAGTAGGTTTTCTAATCCTTGTTCATCCTTCTGTTGTTCTGGTACTCCTATTATTCGTATGTTGTTTCGTTTCATGTTGTCCCAAAGCTCCCTTAGGCTCTCCTCCTGTCTTTTAATTTTTTTCTCCAATTGCAGTACATTTTGGGTGTGTTTTGCTTCCTTGTCTTCTAATTCACTAATTCGGTCCTCCGCTTCTCCTAGTCTACTATTGATACTTTCAATGGAGTTTTTCATTGCAGCTATATCACTCTTCATTTCTTCTTGGGTCTTACTTAAGTTGTTATTTATTTATTTTTAATTGATCTTAATTGCTGAACTTATTACAGATGCCCCCTTTGTTTTTTCTTTTCCCCCTTGACTCCCTCCTGCCTACACCCACCCCTCCCAGGCCTTTACCACACTGTTGGCTGTGTTCATGGTCTATGTGTACATGCATACAAGTTCCCCTGTTAATCTCTCTCCTACCCCACCCTCCAAGCCCCACCTTCTCTCTGAAATTCATCAGTCTGTTCCGTGGTTCTGTCTCTGGATCTATTTTATTCATCAGTTTATTTTGTTCATGAGATTCCACATATGAGTAAGATCATGTGATACTTATCTTTCTCTGATGGGCTTATTTCACTTAATATAAACTCTCCAGGTCCATTCATGCTGTTGCACATGGTAAGAGTTCCTTCTTTTTTACAGCAGTGCAGTATTCCATTGTGTAAATGTATCACAGCTTTTTTATTTACTCATCAACTGATGGGCACTTGGGTTGTTTCTAAATCTTAGCTATGAGGGTTGCATATATTCTTTCTGATTGGTGTTTTAGGTTTCTTAAGATATATTCCTAGAAGTAGGATCACTGGGTCAAATATGTTTACTGATACATCTCCTAGGGCAAAGGAAACTAAGAAGAAAATAAACAAATTGGACTACATCAAAATAAAAAGCTTCTGCACAACAAAAGAAACAATTAAGGAAGTGAAAAGAGAACCCACCATGTGGGAGAACATCTGATAAAGGGTTAATTTCCAGAATATATAAAGAACTCATACTATCTAACAAAAGGCAGACAAATAATCCAATTAAAAGTGGGCAAAGGACTTAAATAGACACTTCTCCAAAGTGCACATAAAGATGGCCAAGAGACATATGAAAACATGCTCAAAGTCACTAAACATCCGAGAGATGCAAATTAAAATGACAATGAGGTATCAGCTCACACCGGTCAGAATAGCTACCATCAACCAATCAGTAAATGACAGTGCTGGAGAGGAAGTGGAGCAAAGGGAACCCTCGTGCACTGCTGGTGGCAATCAGACTGGCAACCCTATATTTTATAAGAATTAATGTCAAGATGAATTTCTGGTTTACATTTATTATGTTTCTACTACCAACATCCTTATGTCACAATCATGCAATAGTTAGTCGGAACAAATGGCTTTGCTTCTAACATGTGTATATCTTTTTGGTCTCCTTTGCAGATGTGCTATTGACTGGACGTTGTTAACCACTGATGGCCTGTCTATTGAGAAGCCCATCCAGGCTGTCCCACTCGCATAGCCAGACCCAGGTCCCACAGAGGAAAAGAAGATAACAGATATTTCTGACTTCAAACACTGAGATGAGAAGAAGAACATTTCTTAAATAGCAAAAGAGACAATTAAGTACGATTCATTGGTTTTATTCAGATCAGCCCTCAGGTCTGGGAAGCCTGAGTGGAGCTTACAGCCCCTGCTGTGTGTGCCTGGGGAGGGGGGCGGGCGCCGTCTCGCAGGCAGAGAACATGGTAGTAGACCCCGCAGTGGTCTGAACAACAATGAAAGAGCAAGTGCAGCCTTTGAGTCTTTTGAATCAGTTACTTTTTAAAAGCCAATTACTTCTTGTGAATATTTGTCTTTCCTGTTCCGCAAATTATGTATTTAAATAGTCCTTATGAAACAGCTCTTGGGGATGTTGTTTAGGAGGATGCTCTGAGCACCTAAGGCACACAATTCCTGAACTGGTCTCCGGTGTGCGCCTCTCTTCAGACCTCTTGTCCAGGGGTCCTGCGGCTCTCTGCTCAGGCGGGTCTCAGGAGCCCCCCCCCCCCCGCTCCCCCCTCCCGTGGAAGCCGGGCAGGGGCAGGAGCAGGGGCAGAGGCCGCCCGTGGAAGCCGGGCAGGGGCAGGGGCAGGAGCAGGGGCAGAGGCCGCCCATGGAAGCCGGGCAGGGGCAGGGGCAGGGGCAGAGGCCGCCCGGTGGAAGCCGGGCAGGGGCAGGGGCAGGGGCAGGGGCAGGGGCAGGGGCCGCCCGTGGAAGCCGGGCAGGGTCGGCAGCACGTGCTCCACTTAACTGGCCTCTTCAAACACTTTGGGCAAAGCCTGTACTGAACGCTGTTACTCAAGTGAAAATGTCGGCACTCTGCAGACTGGGAAGAGGCACTGGGTGCTGCGCAGAGTCCGCCATGTACCTGCTGGCACAGACAGGGCTCTCTGAGGCCGGCGATGTCATCAGGGCACCGGTAGAAGGAGCGGTCAGTGCTCGCGGAGCAAGGTCGCATGGACAGAGCCGCGGCGGGATTTGTGAGCCCGGGTTGCGGCGTTCCGTCCTCAGGCGCGTGTGCGCCCCGTCTCCAGCCCATCACTGATCCCCAGCACAGGCCGAGCCCGCGCAAACTGGTGGCTACTCTACCTGCCTCTTCTGCCTCTTGTCTCCATGCGCCTTCACCCCCTTCTACACCGACATGTCTAACTCCTCTCTCCTTGGCTCTTCTCCACCCGTCTGTCTTCCCCCAGCCTCCGTCTGATGCTCAAACAGTGACAGTGCCTCAGACTACCACCTCCTCCTGGGGTCATTTGTGTGTTTACAGAGCACAGATCTTTACATTGAAATAATTAATCTCTACGAGTAAGATTTCAGGCTCCCATCAAAGGCTGGCGGAGAATTCCTCCGTTCTTCCCGCCAGCCACGAGGCCTGCAGGGCCCGGCCACACCGGCCGGCAGACCCTGCGGGGGGATCGGGGCAGCAGACGCAGCAGCCCGGGCCAGGCCTCCCGCTTAGCAAGCACGCCTCACCTATTCCCGGGTTTTGTTTTAGCCTCTGCTTTTACCAATGACAACAGATTCTCCCATTTCAGCATACTGACGTAGTTTATTATTTTCCTAGTAAGTCTTTTCTGTGATTTTGGAAAGAAAAGAAATTTTGGACAGTCTCATTCCTAAAATTCTCCCAAGAAAATAGAAGCATTTTGTATTAAGCATTAAGGGGACTACTTTGTGGACACTGTAATCCATCCTTAAGAAGACTTCTCAGTGGAGGGGCGGCCAGCACATGTAACTGAAAGCAGGTCCTAGAGCCAAGCTCAGCCCCGGGCTGGCAATTAGCAGGAGCTTTGAGCATATGCCTAGGTAATGAACATTGTAAACCAGGTCCTGCTGGCTCCCCAGTCCTCCTGAGACCCGCTGCAGCCTGGGAAGGCTTTGAATGGAGTTTTGTCTCTGCTCAAAGATGTGCAGAATATGCCAACAGAGCAAGAAAAATGTTAAAGGAAGAACGTGCCTCTTGCTCATCGCCAGGTTGGTCCTAGTAGGTAACTTTCCCTTTGACACCAGTGGAGGCCTTTGGAAATGAAGGCACCACATGAGCCAGCAGGAGTTCTGCTGTTGTTCCCCTGGGGAAAACGCTGAATGCATGCACAGCCAGTTGCTCGAATCCCAAGGCAAATACACAGATAGCAAAGCAGCAGTGGGAACAGCAAAATGAAAGCACAGAGCTGGCAGTTGGGTATAAAGAACAGAGATTGCTCCAAAGGAGAAAAGACAGGCTGCAGATGATCAGACCTGTGTACATGCCAGCAACAGCAAGAAGAGAGGCACAAACGTGGACCGAGGACAAGGACAACTGTGATCCCTCCGAGCGAGTAGCTGGGACTGAAAGCCCTTTCCTACTCGCCTTGGCGAATATTTCAAAGGGAGGGAGGCAAGCGATGCATTGCCCTCCTTGCACAGTGAGTGTCTAGGATCATTAGGACCCAGAGTAGAAAAATGGAAATAATTTGACAAAATGCCCAGAGGCTCCACATGACACAGAGCATGACATTTTCCACATATGTGGAGGTTGCTTCAAAATGGGCATTGCTTCTTAAAGGAAAGCTTTAGGAAATGTAGAGACAAGACTCAACTTTTAGCTATCTGAGCTAATGCTGTTGAGGAGGATACACAAGAAAGTAACCTTTTTAAAAAAAGATAATAAAAACATGTATGTATGGCTCTAGAGAGCAAAGTGTTTGTGTGTGTGTGTGTGTGTGTGTGTGTGTGTGCACATGCACATGCAAGCATGGGCAGATTGGCATTCTGTGCATTGCTTAAGATTAAAGTGTAATTGTCTTGTACGAGGACACGGTAGGAGGACTGGGGAAACAATATCAGACCTGATTTCTAGTCCACACTGCTGCTGCCTTGCTGTGTAACCCTGGCTAAGTGAGATACCTCTCTGGCTGTTGCTGACAAAATAAAGGAATTGGTCTTCCTATCCCTTTGAGATACATTCCAGCTATAAAGTGTAATGATTTCATTGGTTTGAGTGTCCATAATATTCCATGATAGTCAAGTTTTGCAAATGTATTGAAGCTGGTAGACAGATGAAGAGGGACATAATAAAAATAGCCCAGTAAGGAAAATGAACTGAGTATTTGAGAACAAAAAATTAGGTCAGGTGAGCTCAGAAGCAGACACTGAGGGTAGGTTTTAGGATCCCCGCTATGGGTAATCACTTTGTGAGCCCAGGGGCTGGGACCTGACAGCTGGCACTCTGCTCCTGCCCTTGGGTCTGGGTGGCCCATTGTTGCCGGTGTAGTAAATGATTGTGGCACATGGCCCTCAGTCCCAGCTTTGGCCGGTCCCCTCCTTGTGGCCTGAATTACAGAGTGAGACCAAGTCCTTAGCCCTTCTGGGCAGCTCAGTTCCCTCAACCATGGGCCCACCAGAGGCCATACACCAGTGCAGCCCAAGCTACGGGGAAAGGGAAGGAGGAGGATCTGGGAACGTGGGGAAAATGACGAGGTAGGCAGATAGCCTGGGTAAAGCTATCATTTACAAAAACAAAGCTCTTTTTAATTGTAATAGATCTAATATTTTGCCAATAGAAAGATTATTCTTTAATTCTCCTCTTCACATCATGTCTTCTTACCGCTGTCTGGAGTCACAGCCAAGTCCTGAAGCTCACGGTGCAGGGAGTAGCTGAGAGGACAGGCTGTTGCTCCTGAGAAGTCTCTGAGCTCACTTCCTTGACTTTCTTGAGAAAGCAGTGATTTTAAGAGAAGTTTTATGGGGAGAGAAAGGGATTTCATAAGGATTAAAATCCACACAAAGAGGGAGAACTGGAGAATTTCATTTTTGAGTTTTGTCATATTTTCAAGGATGGAAAAAACAACTGAACAGGACAATCAGAAGGGAGCTCTTCAGGGAAGGGGATGATGAAGGGAGACACTCTTGAGAAAGAGGCCCCAATGGCTCTGTCTAACCTCCTCTCTCTCTGAGCTGCCTACAGGTCTTGTGACCATGGTAAAGCACAGAGCATTCCACATACCCCCATGGGAGGACGGAGCACTTGTCTCTGACTCTGGCTGAGCCAGTATTGGAGTGTTGTCCTGCAGGAGTGGAAACCACCTGGAGTTGAGGGCTACTGAGCAGGGATGACTGAGTGTCTAAATCCCTTTCATAACATGAGTGGTAATGAGCCACATGGTAATCAGTTGCAGGATGTGCCAGATTTGACTCAAGAATTTCTCTTCTTATTTCCAATTTCTTTAGATTTAAGTCAAGAACACTGAGGCAGCACTTTCACTTTTCGTCTTTGTTATCAGTAAAGTAGAGTCACGCCATTGGAAGGTGATAGCTTTGTAGCCTGAATCCTCAGGACATGGGAACAAAGCCAGCTGACCTGCTGCAACAGAGCCACAATGGTGGAGTGCACTTGAGTCCAGGCCTTTAAAAGGCTCTACATGTGATTCTGCTGTGTGACTGGGTTTCAAAATCTTTTTACTAACAAAGCCACTGAGGTGCTGTTTCCTATTTATAGATTTAAGATTTAGTTTGTTTCTCAATCTGTTGCCCTTCAAGTATAAACTTAGGTCAGGTGGTGTTTGCTGGAAGCCTGTATTTTCCCAGCCTTGTCATGAAGCCACAGTTGGGCTGATGTTCCAACAAGGAGAACTAGTTGGGTTCTGAAGCTTCCTTCTACAGGCCTTCTGGGGCAGATGTTCTTCCTTCTGTGATTTTCTCTGTGTGTGGGAAGATCCAGAAAAGCATGTATGTGGGTGTTCAGGAGCGTTTCCCTAGCTGCCTCCATGGAACACTCATGCACTGGGAGGAAGTGAAAGGGATGAGGCGCAAATACATATGTAAATGAAGCATGTGTTCTCCACAGAAGGTCACAGTTGGTATTGGAAATGTTTAAAGAGGTGAGAAATCCTACAGGGGAAGAATTATTTAGATAATATTTTGGCCAAATGAGACCCTTTAACTTTAAAATTTGGTGGGACACTGGTGTATTGTGCAAATGTTGACCAATGGTATGCTATGGAGAAGGCTTAATAAATAGCCCTCCAGTAATGATGAAAATAGACTTTGCAATAATTCCTGGCTCTATAAACTGGATCTAGTACTTCATCCCATTAATAAAACAGACTTAATTTTTTCAAGCCTCAGTTTTTTCACTCCTAAAATAGGGGCAACATGAAGACCAAGTGAATTAATACAGCTACAGCCCAAAGTGTTTGCTCTAGACACATTGGTGCTTGTGCCTGGTTTCACCCCTTCAGGGTGTTCAGAATGATGGCTGAATTTATATCCATGTGATCAAGTGTGAGGCCAACCCACCTGCATGCTTTGGTAGGGGCTCAGACATGCTCACGTTTACCACACACATGAGCCCACCATGACTCAAGCTCCTTTGAGGAGAGACCATGCTTCACTCACCATTAAATCTCAACACAGAACTGTCGTGGTCTTATTGATGCTGTGAGATGGACTAGTTCCCTCCAAACAGTAGAAATTTGGTGTTTTCTGTTCTTTACTATTACATTCAGATCTTGCCCATTTTAGTTAATCATTTGGGGTTCTCCTCTCCTGGTGAATGTAGCGTTTAACTGTTGGTGCCCTAGTCTAGTCTTGGAGGTCAGAGTGGATGTGGGCTGGCTGGTAGACCAGACACTGCTGAAGAAGACAGGGTCCTCCCTTCACACAACACACTGCATCTTGCTTCCACATGTCCGTTCTCATCCTGCAGAGCATGTTGTTCTGAAAGCAAAGGTAGAACACGCATTTTCTGCCAGGGTGGGAGTTCTATAACCACAGTGAACAGCCTTAAACCGTGGAGGGGAGGAAGCAGGCATGACACTGACACTTACTGACCATCTCACACCACTGGCCACTATGCTGGGCCCTTCACTTCCATCACTCCTCAATCCTCACAGCAGCTTTGGGAGGGAAATAGTCTTGTCTCCATGTTACATGACACCCAGGATTTAAGTGAAGTGCCAAGTACATGAAGCAGTTCCTGTCTTCAATAAAACCGAGCCAATATTATTAATTTTCCCTTCAGAGGAAGAGACCAGCTCGGATCCATTTAGCAACCTTTTCAAGGTCACAGAGTAATACAAAAGCAAAACCAGAATTTGAACCAGGTATTCTGCCTGGGAAATCTGTGCAGATTCTGCTCTGAGGCACGGCCTTCCAGAACAGATGGAGAAAGGAGGATCTGGTTGCTGAGGCACATGCTTCTCTCTTTTGTTTGGAGCTTTTAAAATTAGGAAATGGAACACAAATACAGAAAAATGAACTAATCACAAATATAATGCATTCTATGCAGCGAATACTGTGAAACACCCTCTCAGTGCTGAAGGAGAGCACTTCCAAATTCCGGAAACCTCCATCACAGCCCCAGGCCCAACCAAGGAAAGTGCACCCCTCCCTCTAGTCATCTTCCTGTTTTTTCTTTATAGTTTGTATGCCTCTCTAACCACATAATTTAATTTTCCCTGCTGTAAAAACAGTATATGAATGGATTATGCAGAATGTACTGTTTTGTGTCTCACATGCCCTCACCCCCCCTACTGTCTGTGTCCACTGGTTATGCTTATATGCATGCAGGCAAGCCCTTTGGTTGATCTCTTACCTTCCCACCCACCCTCCCCTGCCTTCCCTCTGAGGTTTGACTGTCCGATGCTTCTACACTTTCAAAAAATGGCATACTACTTCATGGCAGAGCAAGTATCTCATAATAGCAAAATATTCCTAATTCTTTTTTCTTTCTCCTTGTATCATTGCTGTCATTTATTTTACTTATACAAAATCATGCATAAGCAAATATATATACTTTTGTATATATGCAAATATAATTGAATCCATTATTGCTGTTACTATTTTGAACAAAATGTTATCTTTACATCAATTAAGAATAATATAAATAAAAGTTTTCAATTTACTTTCACTTATTTATTATCTGATCCTTTTTCTTTTTTCATGTAGATCCAAATTTTGCTCCTTAGTTATTTCCTTCTCTCTGAAGAATTTATTTTAATATCTTTTGCAAGGCAGGTCTAGTGACAAAAGGTCTTTCAATTTTTGTTTGTCTGAGAAAGTACTTTTACTTCTTTTTAAAGGATAATTTCTCAGGGTACAGAATTCTAGGTTGGTGGTGGTTGTCTTCTCTCAACACTTATTTATAACGACTTCCTACTGATTTTTAGAGAGAGAGGTGGGGAGAGGTAGAGAGAGAAACATTGATCAGCTGCCTCCTGCATGCACCCTACAGGGGAAAGAGCTCACAACCCACTCATATGCCCTAACTGGAAATTGAACCAACAACCTTTTGGTGCATGGGATGATGCCCAATCAACTGAGCCACACTGGCCAGGGCTCTCTCAACACTTTAAATATTTCATTCCACTCTCCTTTTACTTGCATGGTTTTTTAAAGGTAATCCGATGTAATTCTTACCTTTGCTCCTCTATAGTGTTTTTGTCTGCTGGCTTCTGCCAAGATTTTTTCATTATCTTTAATTTTCTGAAGTTTGAATATGGTATGCTTATGTGTATTTTTATTATTAGCATTATCCTCCTTGGAGTTTTCTGAGCTTCCTGGATTTGTGGTTTGGTGTCTAACATTAATTTGGGGACACTGTCAGCTATTATTTCTTCAAATATTTCTTCTATTCCTTCTTTCTCTGACTTTCTTTCTTTCTTCTTTTGTTATTTTTTTCTTTCTTTCCTTTTTGGTATTCCCATTACGACTTATAACACTCTTTGTAGTTGTTTCAGAGTTCTTGCATATTCTCTTAATTTTAAATTTCAGTCTTTTTATTCCTCTTCCCTTTTAAGTTTGGAAGTTTCTATTGTCATATCCTCAAGCTCAGAGATTCCTTCCTCAGCAGTGTTCAGTCTAATTATGAGCCTATCAAAGATAGTTTTCATTCTGTTATAGTATTTTTTATTTTTAGCATTTTTATTCCTTCTTAGAATTTTCATCTCTCTGCTTATATTATCCATCTGTTTTTGCATGTTTTCTATTTTTTAATTAAAATCTTAGCATATTAATCATAGTTAAAAAATTCCTTGTCTGATAGTTTCAACATTCCTGCTATGTCTAACTCTGGTGTTGATAATTGTTTAACCTCTTCGAACTGAATTTTTATTTACTTTGCCTTTCTGTATTCCTTATAATTTTGTTGTTGAAAAGCAGACATGATGATCTACTGTGTAAAAAGCACTGCAGTGAACAGGTTTGTTAATGCAGCAGTGAGGGAGGGGGGAGGGGCAGTGTCTGGTAGTCCTGTGGTTGGGACTTAGCCTTTTAATGAGTCTGTACCGTGAACTGTGATCTTCACGAGAGTTTATTCCCCGCCACCCCGTACCCCGCACACATTATTTGGGACAGGAAGGCGAGAAGAGGCTGGAGGCTGGATATTTCCTTCTCTAGATCATTTAGGCTCTGACTACATTAAGAGCTAAGCAGGTAGCATTTCTCTGGAGTCCAGGCCACGCTCCCTTTCCCCACATCCCACAGGAAGCCTGAGGGGATTTCTCTTCTATATTCACTGTGAGGATCTTATAGAGTTTCTAGAGATAAAGTCACAAAAATGTGGGGCCCTGCTATGCCTGGGTGCCCCTAAATTGTTAGCTCTCAGACCGATACACACTGGGACACCACAGACCCTCCTCCTGGGACACCAGGGGAGATGTCCTGGACACGGGAACTGTGCGGACAGTTCAAGCCCAGAGGTCCCTTCCTCAGCAGTGTCCGGCTAATTATGAGCCCATCAAAGGCAGTTTTCCTTCCGTTAGAGCACTTTTATTTTTATTTTTATCGTTCAGCCGGACTTGGGTGGCACGGCATCCTCCGCGGCAGCCCCGAGGGAAACTGAGCTTTCAGGTTGGAAAGAAGTTGCACTGACAGCGGTGGTCAGAGCGGCCCATTCTAGGTCTCGGATAACTCTTCGCCCCTGCGGTGCCATGGCGACCTCCCTGGCTGTGGGATGGCTCTCTTCCTGCATTGTGGGTGGCTATTTACTGTACCTGCTCAGTCTGACTTGTTCTGTGTGTTTGCATTTGCCCTTTCTGAGTTCTCAACAGTGGCCAGGGGCCACGCGCCAGGTCTGCCTTCTCAGGCCCTCACCGTGGTTCTGAGCTGGCAAAGGAGTCTCAAGCCAATTTGGTTTGTTCTTCGTGACCCCTTACCAAGCATTGAGCTCTGTCGCGTTGGTTCAGCAAAGACTCCCGCCACTCGCCCTTCCCAGAAGATAACCCATGAACAGTGGCAGATGTCAGACATCTTCACTGAGGGGCTCCATTATTTTCGGGTCCAGTGGCATAGTCACATGCTGTACAGGCCAGCACTGATGCTCATTCACAAACTGCTTTCAGAACCAGAGAGTGAGCAGAGCCCCGGGACTTCAAGAGGGAAGAACCCGCTGCCGCTGCGGCCCCCAAATACCGACACCCCAGGGCTGTTATGACTCTATGTGGTCTGTACAGTCACACAGCAGAGACGTGCCGGGAAGGGCTTCTGGCCAAGCAGACACCCAAAAAGTGAGGCATTTATTTGAAAAGCTGCCTCTTTCCCCCCAAGTCCTCCTTATGCTCAATATCCAGAAAGTTGAAAGAAACATGCATTTTTATCAGTTGTTCAAGAGCTTTGGCTATCCTGCTGGCCCTCCCACGGCCTCAGCCCGAGGCAGGGACGCGAGCCCTGCGCCTCCCCCCTCATGAGTGCTTTTGCTCTCTCGCCTGAAGGTGCAGCCTCGGAGTCATCCCAGGCCACAGTGGCTCAGAGCGAGGTCTACGCACAGTGGAGCTGGCTGTCTCGCTGCAGCACCAGCTGGTTGTCTCCGCGAGGAAAGAATTGAAACGTATTTTACACCATGGAGATTGTCTTCCAGGCCCAGATGGACCGGGCTGTTCTAGCTTTGACAGGCCAGGACAGATATATTCAGAAAGCCTTCCAGCTATTTAGTGCCTCTTCCAAAACACTGTCAGCACCCATGATAGCATGCAGGGAGTGGGAGGGAAGTCTCAGTAGGGAACTAAGCCTAGTTAGTATACATTTGCATAATTATCTTTTCGTGAATGGCTGTGTGACTGCAGAAGGGTGGAGGTCACCTGTGGTCACCGAAAGCCAGGAGGGAGTTCAGTCCCGGGCCAGCACCTCTAACTCTTCATGCACACTCTGTGCACTCAGGTGTCAGGTTAAGAAAAGCAGGGCTCCCCAGTCAGCTCACCGGGGGCTAAAGGGATGCCTTTGGGCCCCAGGCCCTGGGGTACACTTCTGTTTCTTTCCAGGGCCAGGGCCAGCCTGTGGCCCCTCCCCGCAGTCTGTCCAGCAGGGGGGGAAGGACAGAAGCAGAGGCTGCACTCCATGACCCGCCTTGTCTGTGTCGCTGGAGCACCAGCTGGGAGAAGGAAAGGGTATGTGAGTGTGTGTGAGTGTGTGTGAGTGTGTGTGTGGGGGTGGGAGGGGGGGGGGGCAGCAAGAGCTCTCCAGTCACCAGGAGCAAAGATGCTGGCAAAAGCCAGGGTTTTACGAACTAGACTATGAGGGTGTATGGAATGCATGGCAGCACACCCTGCATTCGGTAGCTCTGTGGTTGCTAGAGAGCGATGCAGTGCTGAGCTGACTGTTAATGCAACTGCTTGCCTGAGACAGACTGGGAGGGGGTTGTGGGAGGGGAGAGAGAGAGAAAGAGACCTTCACCTGAGTTATGAAAACTCATCTATTTTTAGGGTAAATATGTTCATTTTAGGGCTAACCTTCACTTTTTTGCTTTGCAATTTCTTACATTAGAGCTTCTAACATTTTGGAATATATTAGTCAGGGAGAGCAGAGAAGGGTGAGAGATGCTGGGCTGCCCTGTTTACTGACACCTGTGTCCCTCATGAGATAGCTTCTTAAGCTGCATAAATTCCTAAAATGTCGAATATTTATTTTCCTCACTCATGCATCATAATTTTTAAATAAAATTTCTTCAAGCTCTCTAGGCTCACATATTTGAAAAAAAGACAATAAAATTATTTTTTAAAACAGTATTACATATGTCCCCTTCCCCCCATTAACCCCTTCAAACCCTCCCACCCCCACCCCAGGGCTTCACCCCCTATTATCTGTGTCCATGGGTTATGCATATATGCATACAAGTTCCTTAGTTGATCTCTTCCCACCCACCCCCACCTTCCTTTTGATTTTATACAAGGACAATAAAATTCTTGATATGGAATTTAGTTTTACTGCTTTTCATAAGAAAATCTTATGTTTTTTTTCCAAAGGAAAATACAATCTTTTCAAAGGCAAAATAAAAAGTATTTTTGTTTCTTTTGATTTGCATTCATAAAACTCTGGTTTCATGATAATCTATACTTTAAAACTCACGTAAAATATTTTTACTGTTCTAACACTTTTCATTCAGTGCATTAAACTAATCATTGCTCTTTTAGGTGGGAATTACTGATTGTGTTTTGAGGGAGGGTGATCAATCACTGGGCTGTTTCTTGCCTTACACAATTCTCTTAGTGACCCTGTAATGGCTGATGAGGAAGAGGCTTGAATAAACTTCCTTAGACGAGCAGCCTGGAAGGCACTGGCTCTTGCAGGGACGGCATCCGCGTGGGCTCTATGCGGAAATGAATCCACGTTTTGAGTGAAACACCAGACTGGCTATTATCCAGTTTCATGTAAATAGGAAAAAAATAGCCTCTTCTGTGCAGTATTTCCATCACTTTCCTCATTTAATGGTCCAGCATGCTCTAGATTTTGCCCAAGATAGTCAATAAAGGGAAAGGGAAAAATATGGACATTCTATTTTCCATTGGAACCCAAATTAGACAACTTAATTGGACCGACTTTGAAGAAACACAACTACTTAAAATTTTCTCTTTGGTTTTAGGTCAACATTATTCTAAGATGAAGTCAGAGTGTTCATAAAGAAAAATAGATGTTTCCCCTCAGTAATCACTCCAAAACAAAGTCTTCCCTTATCATTGCAGCTATGAATCACAGGGTAAGTTTTCAACCAGTTGCCTGAGTCAACTGAAATCCTTCGCTCTTGTCCACGTCAGTGTACACATGTCCAGTTCTCACTGTGGGCAGTGGGCAGAGAAGGGTTCTGCATCTGAGCCCTGCCTCCAGCGACGTGGGCACGCAGGTGCTGGTCATGGACTCTATCAGGATTCTATATTTCCTAAGACGTTCCCACGGTTAAAATTATTTCCTCTCAATTCATCCCCTTAAAATGAAATGTTATCACATGGAATGACATTTCTGAATGTATACATTTCTAAAAGAGATAATTCCCTACAATTCCTGAATGTATGCAATTCCAGTAGACCATTTACCTATTCTAGGATTGAAACTTCTTGGGTCGCATGTCTTATTGATTTTCACTATCCATTACACTAAATCCTATAGTGAGAAAGGTCCAAACAGACTCTGATATCATCTTATATAATAAAACCCTAATATGCAAATCAACTGAACAGTGGAACAACTGGTTCCTATGATGTGTACTGATCACCAGGGGGCAGAACTCAACGTAGGAACTGCCCCCTGGTGGTCAGTGTGCTCTCACAGGGGGACCACTGCTCAGCCAGAAGTTGGCTCACCGCTGGTGAGCACAGTGGTGGTGGTGGGATGCCGGGAGCCGGTCCATCCTTGCTGTTTCAAGGGACCTGGCATATATAGCATACGGTTCTTAATATGTTTGCTCCCCTTAGCGCTGTGTGTTTTAACCAAGGTCACCTCTCCGAGAAAGGTTGTTTCCCCAGGTAGGAATTTTTCCCTTAAGTCAGGGAGGGGATGAAACTCCTTAACTAAGTGCCGGGCGGGTAGTTAATCACTACAAACAATCATGCTTAAGCTACATAATCTTTACTCCCTGGAATGGAGATAAGAAACGCCCTAACCTTTGTAATAGAGATTGATAGGATTGAATCAACTGGTATAAATACAGATGTAACAAGACAGAAAGAGACAGAACTTAGGACACAGGGCTTGGAAGACAGGACCAAGAGAGACAAAGCCTAGGCACAGAACCTACACAGAACGTTCTCTAGAGACAGAAGAACTTCGCTGGAGAGAGCATGCTGGAGGATCCTGGACAGGGACTGGCCTCGGAAGCCTGGAGGCGGAGCCTGGCGAGAGAGCATGGCAGGGGATCCTGGACTGAACCTGACTGCGGAGATTGGCAGGAGAGCCTGACTGGAACCTGGTGACTGAGCCTGGCTGGAGAACCTAGTACAGAACCTGGCTGGAGAACCTAGCAAGACAACATGGACACAGAACCTGGCTGGAGATCTGAAGCAGAACCTCTCTGGAGATCGAGACCAGAACTTGGCTGGAGATCCTGGCTAGGCTGCTGATCAACTGAACTCTGCCTCCGTGTCCTTCCTTCTTCGCCGACTCCGTCCACACCTTTGGGGACCCCTGGACCTGCTGGGGTTGAACCCCGGCAGTGGGAGCCTCTCCTGCCTCCACTGCAGGTGGCTTATAAGGAGCGAAGGGTCCCGGACTGCGAGAACCCTGGACTGGGAGAGGGGTGTCTGACTGCTGGCTTAGGCTCAATCCCTGTGGGTAGGTGGACATCCCCCGAGGGGTCCCAGACTGCGAGAAGATGCAGGCCAGGCTGAGGGACCAACCCCGCCCCCCTGGAGTGCACAAATTTGGTGCACTGTGCCTCCAGTTCTTAATAATTTACTATGAAACACATGTAAAATGTGTATATTTGCATGTGAGATCTGTAGAGTTACCTTGCTGCTGGGTCTTGCTGGCCATGTGTTGGAAGTTGCTGCAGAAAACCCCAGCATTTGCGTTTAAGCAAGCACTGTCCTTGAAGGAGGCATGCAGTGTTCGAAGGTGCAGCTCTGGTCCCAGCACAGAGGGAGTCATTTCATTCTTCACGTTATGCCCCTTTTCTTTCTTCAGGGACATTGTAACTTTACATTCGCCCAAATTATTGGACATGCTCTGCAGGTGGCTGTGTTTCCTAGGAAGTATTTTGCAGATAAAAATGTCAAAATCCATGGTTGAGCAAAGCGCTCCCTGTATTTGGCTCTGACTTAAGTTTCAGTTACACAAATTCCCGAAGCAGAACTGGGATGTCCTTTTTCATTCTTAAAACATTCGACTCCGGCTGTCCCTCATGAATTGCATTCTCCTGCCACAAAGACCTCGCTCTCCATTGCCTAATGCCGTGGCCAGAGCTTGTCAGCCCGCCCGTGGCTTCCGGTGGAGACGTGGAGAGGGAGAGGTTGTGGAAACGCCTTCCAGAGTGCTTGACCTGCATCCCAAAGCAGAGAATGAACCAGGTTATTCCAAGCGTTAAAAAAAGAAAAGAAAAAAAGAAGAATCACATCATTATCACAATGTTCCCAAACAGAATAGTCTCATTATGATAATGCAGTTTTTCTCAATCTGCAGTTAAAATTTCACCCGAAAAGCCCTGGGAGCTCTTTCGCACTTCAAGTTTAAGTTAAAGCAGAACTTGGCCAATGTCCATCAGTCAGAGCGCCGAGCTGGGCCAGGAGCGTCCTCTCCAGGAAAGAGGTGCTGGCTGTCCCCTGGCCCATCAGCGGGAGCAGGGAGCCCATGGACCTGCACTGCTTCCCAGGGCCCAGTCCTCGTGCTTGCGAGGCGGTTCCACAGATATGCGCTGGGCAGCCAGTGTTGATCTCTGCTCCAGACACGGGCATCACCAGAGCATTTGGGAGGCAGATGGAGTCACTGATCATGGGAGTGTGCGGGCCCTCCCGCCCAGGCTACAGGGGCTGCATCTCTTCCTAACCCAGGTCCAGTCCACCGTTTCCGGTCCCACCATGTCCAGTCCCACCGGGAGCTGGATGTCAGCCATGGGTGGGTTTCCGTCGCAGAAACTGCCAGTGGTCCAAGTCAGGTGTTTCCCACCGGTCAGAGAGCTAGTTGGTAAGCATTTACCAGCCACCACTCTTACCTTGTCTTGGAGGAAAGAGGGGGGCGAATAATCCCATCTAATAGAAGGCTGATATACAAATCAACCCAACGGCGGAATGACCAGTCACTATGCACTGACCACGAGGGGGCGGATGCTCGATGCAGGAGCTGCCCCCTGCGGCCTCCAGTACAGAATCCATGTGTGCCGCCCGGCGGTGGTCATTCTGGAAGATGGATCAAGGTGGCGGGATGGATGGAGAGAGGGAAGTGGAAACGCCTGAAACATTGCACTTTATGCTTGTTTGCTGTTTTAGCAGGTGATGTCAAGGGCAATGGTTTGCCTGCGAAGGTCCTGGCGGTGCGGGAGGCGGGCTGCCTGCTGGCGCGGGAGGCGGGCCGCCTGGCGGTGTGGGAGGCGGGCTGCCTGGCGGTGGTGTGACATGCAGGTGCTTCAGCTTCTGGGCCTCTGCTTCCTTGTTTATGACATAACTGGTTGGAAGCAGATGTTCCCTCAGACTGCTCTCTGCTCTGTGATTCTTTCCTGATTTTTTAAACTAAAGGAGTGAGTGGAATTTCTCTAGCGAGGCCCATAAAGTTATATAAGGGCAGAAACAAATGTTTAAAAAATAATAATCATTGCCAGACCTGCTGCAGGCCCTGCGCATCTATAAAGGCGTCTCTGAAAGAACAGGGTCTTGGCATCAAGAGGAGCCGTGGACGTGCTGTGGGCCCGGAGGCTCACAGGGAGCACAGCAAAGCCAGAGGACCCGCTGCCCCCAGTGCCCCGCAGGCGAAGGCCCGCGGGAGGTTAGGGCAGGGAAACGCACTGACCGGAACTGCACTTTCAGCATAATTAGTGCCCAGTGGTGATGAATAAAGCAAGATCTCAGGAGGTCCAAGTTTTCATGTGACCAGCATGTCCTGCCCACCCTGCTCCTCTTCCTTTCCTTCCACCAGCTTCCCTGCTGACCTTACAAGACAGGGCGGGTGGGGGCGGCAGTGACAGTCAAACATTTCCTCTGTACCACCACCACCCCCCCACCCCCCCACCCCCACTCCCCCGCAAGCTCCCACAGCACCTGAGAGGTGTCCTTCCTGTTCCCGGGAGTGCCAAGGGCAGGGAAGGTGGCTGCACCCGCCCTGGAGTGACCAGCTTAGAACTTGAGCTTTTAGTTACAAGTTCAGGTCTTCCAACTGCCACTGTCTGACTGTGCTCCTCTAGGCAAATCATTTAAGACTTTTGAGCTACGGGCTTTTTTTTTTTTTAATTGTATGTTTTTATTGATTTTAGAGAGAAAGGGAGAGCAGAGAGAGAGATAGGAACATCAATGATGAGACTGAATCATTGATCGGCTGCCTCCTGCAAACCCTACACTGGGGATCAAGCCTGCAACCCAGGCCTGTGCCCTGACCGGGAATTGAACTGTGACCTCCTGGTTCATAGATCAACACTCACCCACTGAGCCATGCCAGTTACATGGCTCTGAAAGTTAAATGGTGGTAGTGTACACGATAGTGCTTTGCAAACTGCAGTAATTATAATATTAAGTGACATTTCTCCATAGCTAGTAGCATATTCTTTCTTTATAGGAGTCTTTCATTCTGGCTGTGAGGACATTTGTGCCACTCGGACCAGGCTCTGAAAAGAAACTGCCGTCAGATTTCTGTGAGAGGCGTGCTACGATGCTCTTCATACGGGAGCTGCAGAGAGAGGGAGGGAAATCAGGTTAGTCGGGATCAACACTGACTGGTACTTCAGAGCTTGGAATAACTATAGTTTCGATGCTGAACCACAAACAAGCACATTTCCAAGGACGGAAATAAGCCCTGGGTGTCTGGGTGCAGTAAAGCTTTTCTCTGCAGCGTTGCAGAGCTCAGCTCCCTGGGAAATGAAAAGGCAATAGAAGGGGCATGAATATGAAACTGCCCTTCCTGCCTCTTGATGTTTTGTCCAACAGCTATTGTAGCTGCGTACTGTCCTCTCCAGCTCACCAAAGCTTTCATGTGACTTTAAATTTCAAAGCTACAGGTGGCCCACAAGTACCACACTTCAAAGACACTTTTGATTAAATAAAACAATATTTGTGTAATGCAGGCCCAGGATCTTTAAGCTTTCCTGTTCGATTCATCCTACAAAAGTTCAATTAGGAGAGATCAGAGACATGTGCCCCAAGCCATTTCCATCTGTCACTCAAGTTGGCCTTTTCAAATATCTTTTCTATCAACCCAGGAACAGCAACTTATTTTGAGGCTGTATTAATCAGAACTCACTCCAAAGGGGCGAGGTCTGAGCGGGCGCCGTGCGGCCCCGGGAACAGGCCGGAAGGGGAATCGTAGCCCTGGCAGCCTGTGATTCCTCCGTCATGTTACAACTTGTCTCACTTTTGATAACTTTCACTTTCTGCCAGCAGAGAATTCCAGCCCAGGAGGCCGGCGGCGGGCGAGCCCTGCGTCAGGGACCGGAGCATATTTCACTTCTGCATCTTGTGGTTTTGCCTTCAGTGAAAGAAAAACTGATCCTCACAGTTTGAAACTTGTTAATTCAAGCCATATGTCAGAGGCCCAGGCTCCATCTGGTGCCACCACCTTCTATTCACAGGGGCTGCTTTTCAAAACATTGTCTAGAAGCCGTATTTGCCCCAAAGTTAATACTCGGTGGCATTATTGAGCACTGTTTTTAAATACCAGACATCAGTGCTGATATAGCAGAAATATATGGATTTTTAAAAACTAATTACTGCCTGCTGTATTGACAAAGCAGTGCTGATCGAGTCCTGGAGGGGGGACTTATCAGTCCTCTTCGCTAAACACAGCAGAAGGCAAAGAGGGGACAGAAAGAAAGTCATAACGGTCTTGGTTCTAAGTAAGACGTGGGTGTTTCCGTGCCAATGTCCACAACAGAAGCAGTTACAAGTAAGGAAGGATCTGTTCCTGCTGCAGCTCCGGGAAGAAGGGGAAGCGAAGCGAGAATTCACACCTCATGGAGGCCAGACGCTGGCAGGGACGCCCTCTGCGGCGCTGCTTCCAAGCCGCCTCTCTACCTGCCGCCCTGCTCCCCGAACCTGAGGGAAGGCTCTGCCTACTAGTGAGTCCCTTCCCAGACACCTCCCGGGACACAGACGGGCTCCCGCATAATGAGCGCCCAACAGCTTTGTTTGATCTGCAGGGTCCAGGCACGGCTTTCGTTTGAGAGATGAGCTTTTGAACGCAGTTGGCGCTATATCGACGGTCGGTGCGAGTTAAACATAGCATTTCTTTCTTTTTCTGGACTAAAAAAAAAAGTGTTTTTCTCGTGTCTGGTTCCTGGTGGGCATTTATATATCCGTCTTACTTTACAGACTCCTGCGAAGTTCACAGCCAAGACTGAGGACAGCCGCCCTGCTCTGGGCTCGCGCTGCTGGCTGCGATTCATTGATCCTCCTCTGATCAATTCTTGTCCTTTTCCATTTGTAGTTCACACTTTTGTCCCCTGTTCCTCCATCTCCTTCTCCTCTGTAACTCCTTAAATCCCTAGGTTCTTCTCTTCTTCTTCTATTTATTTATTTTTCCTGGACAACTCAAAAATAACATGAGTTTTTTTTTCTTTGAAACATAGGAAGTGATTTCAAGGGATTTTCGAAATTATAAACAAAACATGAGTTATAAATATTACAATGCATTTAAAACTCTGTGATGATAAAAGGTTGTTAAACACATAGGTTCCAAATTGTGAACAATTAAATCAAGAGAGACACAATTTGAAAGTCTGCCTCTTTCCTTAAGCTCAGCATATACACAGGTTAGCATCTTGACTTTGAAAGCAGGCTGGGGCAGTGGTGGGAGGAAAAATGATGGACGCATTCAGGGAATGACAAGTTTCATAACTATTCCTGGTCTCCCCTGCTTCTAAACAAAACATAGCAGCTTTCTGAAATCAAAAACATGCAATGTGAATGATCTTGCTCAGGATTAAAGAAAAAATCCACTCAGAATCCTCCCAGTTAGCTTTAACTCCCAACCAAGGAAGCCGTGGGAGCTGCCCCAGTGCTGGTGCAGTGTGGGCGGTGCTGGCGGGGGCGTCGCTGCCTTGGGCTGCCTTGGCCGGAGCACATCCAGACAAAAGGCACTCAGCCTGATGGTCAACTCAGGACTGAAGGAGGTTAGTGCTTCTTCAGGTTATTAGGTAAAACCGAGCCTAGACTATCCACACAGGCCCGGCGCCCTGCTCTCTGCCGCCAACGCTTAGGAAGACTGAGAAATAACAACAAGGGTTGATTCTGAGGGCAGATTGGCCTGATCATTATCTTAGTCTAAGATGCCTTTTCTGATAATGGCTCACTAAAATTTTTACTTCTGCCACGAAATGAAAGTAACATGTTTCCAAAATAGGCCAGCTTCCTTACCAGTACAATGCTTACCGGTTAACCCATTACCAAGGTACAAAGTGAACGCCTTACAAATGGGCATTTTGTTAGGATCTCAAACTCTTTCGTTCGTTTGCTTTGTTTTGTTTGCTCCTGCTTGGATTTCTTGTTAATATGGATGTTCTGCCATACCGCAGAGGGATGAGATCGTGAAATCTGCAACCCCCACCCTTTGATCTGGTATTAGAAGAAAATTTGGTTCTGATATGCATCCACTTTCTAAATTACAAGAGACACTTTGATTGTTGCCCAGAATAAATACCACATGAAACTCAGTGCAGCTGAGGGCTCTCTGGTAACAAGTCAGCTTTGGTCTTGAAAGAATGAGATGTTTTTGCATAGTTCACGAATAAAAACATTTCGCCCTAATAGAGCATTCTTGGTGTGGTATCAGGAAACATCTGGCACTGCCTATGACTATTCATGTAAGAGCTACCTGGGAAGAATCTAGTATTTAATCTAAAGCCTCAGCGTTTCTAGCATGACTATCATGGAACTTTCGGGGGAGGAAGGCAGATGACAGAATTTCTAAGGGAGCCAACTGCTGGACAGTTACTAAATTATCTTCTAACGAGCTGAGTCACTCAGGACATATTAGGTTAACTGGCCATCAGCAGTGATTCCAGGAGATAAATTACACATATTGAACTGCCCCCGGGCTGCAGCTTCTGATAAATTATTAATGTCACAGAATCGAAATGATTAAGTTGTAAATAGCATTTTTTACCTAGGCTCTTTGAAATATTCTCCCCTTTTCTTAACATTTATCATCTGATATTACCATTTATGTTGTTCATAAGAAGGATAATAAAACATAAATTAAATCTTTAAAACATTAAATAAGTAATGGTGTCTTATTGAAGTATGCAACAAATAAATGCAATCTACCAGTAGAGTTTCTCCTTCCTCTATTTAATTATAGTTGCCTTTTAGGAATTTAACATTTCATTATCTAGAAATGAGTACATTTACACATTGTCATTGCCATCTAAGATTTTGTTTTCAAAAATATATTGTTACAGTTCATGGCCTTTGAAATAATGGTGCCACACTGATGACATGGAGGAAAAGTAAGGTTTTACTAGAAATAGGCTGCAGAACACATAGTAGTTACATTAATCATTCCATTTTCTTAGTATGATAAGCACTTTGCATATTTCAAAACTACAGATTAAAATGTGTTGGTCTGAAATATGCATAATATAATTTAATTTTAAAGGAAATAGAATCATGACTCCTAAATTGCATTTTTATATCAATTGCTTTCTGTATGTGCGGTCCCAGTCTTTGTTTTATTTATAAAGGTAAATATAGATGTTTTAAGATGAATTTCTGTTGTTCTATTCTCTTTGGGTTATAAACACAGACAGTAATTTTAATCAAACCACTCTTCCTTGCTTGAAACTCCTGTGGTCATGTACAGAGGTTTAGTGGTTACTCAGCAGCTGCCTGCCTACCCACCCCAGGCACCCCTGCAGATGGCACTATTTATCAGGCATCTGGTGGAGATCACCTGCAGTCAAGGTGGTTGACCTTCTGGGCTTGCCCAGAGGTGACTGCTGATGGATATCAGTCAGGTGCCCTGGTTTCCTCCTACTGGCCAGGGAGCAATGAGACCTAAGGGGAGGGGTACTAGGGGGCACAGGGATATGGACGGAGGGGGTGGAATAGGAGATGGGTAGAAGGAGAGGAGGTTTCTTTCCTGAATAAAAAGACAAATCTCTTGAGACAAAACCCTCTTATCTTCCTGTCTATGTCCTCCTTTTGACCTTGAACTTGGATGTGGTAATGGAGATGTAGCTGCCTCTATGCTTTTGGCCCCTCATGACATTTTGAAGTCACCCAGACCTAGGCCAGCACATGCCTTCCACTGGGCTTGTTGTCACTGAGGGAAATGAGCTTCTGGCTGTTTAGCTCACTCCACTTTGGTTTCTCCTTACCTGTACCCAAATGCAGCCTAACTGATTCAATTAGTAGGAGATGACATTATACCAGTGATTTTCAACCATGTGTCCCAGGTATCTTTAAAACATGTAATACCTATTTAGTCAGGGGCACTGACTTCTTTACCTTAGATTGCCAAATAAAAATACAACAACAGCCAACACAACAATAGCATCTGGTGTGAATGAGTCAAATTTACACATATTTTTGTCAGATCAGCAAAAAATATATATTTTTGGTGTGCTGCAGAATTTTAATAATCTGTGCCATGAGATGAAAAAGTTGCAAATCGCTGTGCTATACAGAAACGAGAACAGTGTACCAACATCCAAAAGTAACTCATGTAGTGAGATTATAATTGTTTCCCAGGAAAGCGACTACTTTAGAAGATATTATTTTTTACATTTTTCTCTTCTATAATTAAAATATGTGTTATTTGAAAGTCTGGGGTGATACTTTCTGAGTTAATACCAATTAAATGTATTAGTAGGAAATGATTGATAGAAAACAGAATCACCGTTATCACAATGCCTTTGAGGGACAGAAGGGCCTGTGTCAAACTTTTGTCAGCTTTTGTTATCTCAGTGTCTTTTTCATTTTTAACACAGATGCCTGGATGCTCCCCAAGTCTCCATGCCTGCTGGGATAATCCTGTGCTTGAAGCATTGCATAAAGTGCTCAAACATTTGTCTTCTATATGTCAGAAGTGTCCTCCTGGGCTGTGGTGGGTGACGTCACATTGACCCCAGGTGCCCCTGGTCTGAGCTCTGGCTTCTGCCTTTTGCTATTTTTCTCTCTCCTCCTGGCATTGACCAAGCATCAAATGCTGTCGTTTTCTGTGACTACGTGTGTTCTTTCAACATGTACCTTTTAACTTGCAGCTATGCAAGGAAGAATTAATGTTGTGGAGATTAAATGAGAGACTATGTAATATGCCTAGCATGAATGTGCCTATGAATATCTTGCCTTTCATAACAGAATCCTGATTTCATGCATAAAATCTGGTCAGACAGACCGGATTTCAATCCTTGCTCCACTCCTGTTTGACCCCTGACAATATAATTAGTCTTTATGAACCTTACTAAGACGGGGCCAAAGTAATTAATGTCTAACATTTTAAGATAGTTGAAAGTTCTAAATGAGATACTGCAAAAAAATTACCTGGTGAATAAACTTCCTATTAGTATTGTGATTTAAAGGATTGTGTGCTCTTTTCTCTAGCTTCTATTCAGCAGGTGGGCACTTGTCCTTTTTGTCCGTTAGCTTATGAACATCAAATAGACATTAAAATGTGAATTTACTCCAGAATGTGTAATCCACCGTGGAGTATATGTGTTATCTCATTAAAACAGAACCTCACTAAGTATTGAGGATTTTATTAGGCTGCTTTCTTGTTTTGATGTATGGACTATACATTGCTTTTGATGTCCTTAGTCCACTTAAAGGGTAGTTGACTGGGGGCTTTATTTGATCTGGGGCTTTTACTTTTCTGAATCTAAGATGTGTTTGCACAGAGAGAAACATTTCTGCTCTTTACAAATCCTCTCTGAAAACAACAGAATCCAGTGGGATGCACCAACATGGTGTTGGGTTTGAGTTCAAACTTAGCTTATCCTCAGTCCTTTGAGAAACTGGAAGATTTTATGGACATCAAGAAACTCCAGTTTTTGTCTCTTGGCTAAAAAGAGAAAGTTCTAAGTATAATGGAAGTGTTTTATTCATCTTGCCATACTCAAGTAAAAAACAACTGCCCAGAGGTTTTGATGGCCCAACATATTTCTGCTTATTTGGGGAAGGCCAGAGAACCTACCTGAAGATCAGTTAGTTTCTATCAGTGGGGTAACACATAGATTAGATTCCTAGGGGTCTTCACAGAGAAAATTTTAGTACAAATGCTTTATTTTTGTTTTTAAGAAAACAAAATGCCATTCTCGCCATAGGAAAGGTGACATTTTTGAAAATCATTGACCTTTTTCTATATCCTGGGCTCGTCCTTTCTTTCTTTCTTTCTTTCTTTCTTTCTTTCTTTCTTTCTTTCTTTCTTTCTTTCTTTCTTTCTTTCTTTCTTTCTTTCTTTCTTTCTTTCTTTCTTTCTTTCTTTCTTCTTTCTTTCTTTCTTTCTTTCTTTCTTTCTTTCTTTCTTTCTTTCTTTCTTTCTTTCTTTCTTTCTTTTTAAACAAGAAGTTTATTTAAACAACAGGACACTTGACTTGAAGGGAAAACTATCTAGAATTCACTTTTTTAGAGTAATTTATCCCTACTTAAAGACAGATTGCCCTACATGTAACAGCTACGTACAAAAAAGTTATAAAATTGTCTTTGGTTTTAAATGATAAATGAAAAACATTAAAATTCTCCAATCAAACAAGGTATGCAAGAATTTTTATGCTGTTCTTTTTTTGTTAAACAGTGAGAGCAAAATAACTTACTGGAATATAAAGATCAGAGCTGGGTGAGCATGCCACTAATGGAGAAAGGGGGTGTTTTCACAGAACCAGTATTTTTTTCCCATCCCATCTCCATTTGATGTAGATCAAAACATACCATTGGCCATTTAGTTAAAAAAATGCAAATGCTTGTGCGCATACATCGGTTACTTTATGTACAATAAAGGAATGAGGAAGGGGAAAATGAAAGAATAGAGAAAACTATACTGTAGTCGTCAGGTGTGTTGAAACCAAATTGTAGTTTTCTAATTGAGAATGTCTTTTTGGTCCGGAGGAACAGAGTTCTGGAGTAAAGTAGCATGTTCCCTCTTTAGTGTTCCGTCTGCTGCTGGAACACATCAATTGTATCTTCATCCTCAGTTTCCAACTGTGCAGGTGTGTCTGTTTCATTGATTGGCTGCCCGTCAAATCGGAATCTGATCTGCCTCATTGACAAACCTGTCGTTCACAATAGGCTTTCATTAGTTTCCTCAGTGGTGTATGCCTTTTAATCTTAAACTGCACCACAGAACCATCCTGCCCCGCCACCTTCAAATTAATATGATCGTTGTTCTCAGTCTTGACTCCTTCCTTGGGCTTTTTGTCGGCCATGGCGAGCGCCGGAGTCTCCTCAGCTGCCGATTCACAAAAGAGGTACCAGGTCCACACCAAAGGAGCACAGAAGCAGCACCACGAGCGGCAGAAACTACCCTGGGCTATTTCAAACAGTAACATTGCTAAATTAATTCAACAGAAGTAGAAACATGCCCACAGAGCATCCAGCCCAATAGAAAGTCTGAATGTATAAATATGATCAACTGCTAAAGCATTTACATATTCAGAATCCCCCTTAAATACATGACCTTGAGTCTTCTCTTAGCAAGTTGATAAGAACAATGAAGATTGGATTTCTATATCATGTTTTAGTTTCCTTATTTCTGTTTATATGAAAAAATAGCAGAAAATATGTTTAGAGTATGTGTGTCTATATATATATATATAATATATATATAACTATATATATTATATATATAAATATTATATATTTATAGTATATATTCCTACTGGGGGTTGAGCCCACAACCCGGACATGTGCCCTGATTGGGAATCTAAGTGTGATTTCCTGGTTCATGGGTTGATGCTCAACCACTGAGCAACACTGGCAGGGCAGAACAGATATATTTCTAAAAAAATGTCTGTAAAATGGAATTTTATATATGAAATACTATAATTTTGAATTTGAAGAGTTCCACTTTGGGATTATAAAATCACAGGAGATTTCTTGTTTTGTAATCTCAAAGAAACCTTAGATATTGTAAGTTCAAAGGTTATAAGTAGGCTTCGGGGAGAGAATATGACAATTTCTGTCTATTTATTTTTACTTAAACAAATAAAAATGAATTTGAGCTAAAGTAATATTTAAAATGTAAACTGTTCTCAGACTCTCACCCAGTTTTGATATCAGAGGCCCAAGGATGTATCCCAAAAAATGTACATTGACCAGACCACTCAGACTGAACACCAGCCACAAAGTTGTAGGTGTTAACTCTTTAGTTGCTGTATCTTGGGGAGATATGGAAGTCTAGAGAGGGAGGGTCAGATTGGTAGGTATTTTGGAGGCTTGGGAGAATGGCTATTTACACCTGGAATAAAAGTAATTGAATTTTATATTTTAATAACCAGTATGACAACATTATTGTATCCCATTTGAGTATAGTTCTGCATTAGTCCATATGGTACCCATGTCAACTGAGAGAGAAAAGGGAGTTTTTCCAAGGAGACTCATGGACAGGGCAGTTCCATGCATGCAGCTGCCCAAATGTCACCATATAGAGCAGTTGATGTGAAGCTAGTCAAGCAGCTGTAGGCATTGGATTATGCAGTTTCAATCAGCACAGAATGATTTGAATTATTCTTGTAAAGAAACCACTGACTTAAGATGTACTAGTATCTAGTCTGTTAGCCAGTCAGAGGAAGAGCTCGTAGTACACACTCTTTTTCAGTCACATTGTGACATTTAAAAGAATTAAATGACAAGAGGTTGACAAAAAAGTAAATAAATAAATGTTCAAGAGTGTTATTTAAAATATTTACATCCAATATAGATAATGCTAAATGGAGTGAAGAGTATACTGTATTTCAGATAACACCCAATGACCCAATCGCAGTTAGGAAGACATTAAAATATTGTTTAATATTCTCATGATCATCTTAAGCTTTTAAAATCGAAGTTTTAGAAATTCTAGTGCACAGAACTAGATTAATTTTATTTTTAACTTATTACTTCTCATCATCTTTGGTCCAAAGTCCCCTTTCATTTAAATTATTCTATATGTCATATGCTATAAGAAACATACATGATTCATGAGTATGTATGAATCTCTCACCCAAGGCAAGAACTAAAATGTTGCCAATAATTTACATATACATATATCCCTGGTTTAAAATTCTTCATATTTTGTGTATGGGTATATGATTTTTAATGTACATAATGTAGCAATGCAGTAGAATTTTCCTTTTCACTCCCTCAGGCCCCATTTTTATTTGCAGCAATACCCAACCATCCATTTACTGTAGTCTGTCTGAACCATGGCTCTGCTTTCTGCAGTTTCAGTTATTTCGAGTCAATGGAGATCTGAAAAAATTAAATTCCAGAAATAATGTATCAGTTTTAAATTGTGCACCATTCTGAGTAGTGCGAATAATCTCCTGCTTCCCACTCTGTTCCACCCAGGATGTGAGTCATCCCTTTGTCCACCATGACATACCGTATATACTGCCTGTCCTTAGTCACTTATCAGATCAGCTGCTAAGGTATCACAGTGCTGGTGTTCAAGTAAAACCTATTTTATGTAATATCCAGAAGCCTGGTGCACAAAATTCATGCCCTCTTGCAGTCCAGGATCTGTCGGGGGATGTCTGCCTGCTGGCTTAGGCCCACTCCCCGTGGGGATTGGGCCTAAGCCAGCAGGCAGACATCCCTCTCACAGTCCAGGACCCCTCTCTCCTTACAGCCTGCCTGCTCACTGCTCCTTACCACTCAGTTTGCTGTTCCTTAGTGCTGCTGTGGAGGGAGGAGAGGCTCCCGCCACCTCTGCTGTACTCACCAGCCATGATCCTGGCTTCTGGCTGAGCAGTGCTCACCTGTTGGAGCGCACTGACCACCAGGGGCAGCTCCTGCATTGAGCATCTGTCCACTGGTGGTCAGTACACATCATAGTGACCGGTTGTTCTGGTCATTCCACCATAATAGTAGTTTTGACTTTTATTGTATAGACTAGAGACCTGGTGCATGAAATTCCTGCACAGGGTGGGGGTCCCTCAGCCCGGCCTGCACCCTCTCACTACCTGTGACCCCTTGGGGGATGTCTGACTGCCAATTTAAAGTGGAAGTCCAACATCCCTCTCACATGCTGAGACCACTAGCTCCTAACCACTCGCCTATCTGCTGCCTGATTGTCCCTAACCACTCTGCCTGCCTGCCTGATCACCCCAACCACTCACCTGCCTGCCTGATCACCCCGAACCACTCTGCCTGCCTGATAGTCCCTAACCCCTCTGCCTGCCTGCCTGATTGTCCCTAACCATTCACCTGCTTGCCTGATCACCCCTAACCACTCTGCCTGCCTGATCACCCCAACCACTCACCTGCCTGCCTGATTACCCCTAACCGCTCTGCCTGACTGCCTGATTGCCCCTAACCCCTCTGCCTGCATGCCTGATTGCCCCTAACCACTTGCCTACCTGCCTGATTGCCCCTAACCCCTCTACCTGCCAGCCTGATTGCCCCTAACCCCTCTGCCTCAGCCTCTGCTGTGGCAGCTTCATCCGGGAGGATGTCCAGAATGACATCCGGAGGTCGTTCAGCTGTCCAGTCTAATTAGCACATTACACTTTTATTATAAACTAGAGGCCCAGTACAGGAAAATTCATGTACTGGTGGGGGGAGGGTCACTCAGCCCGGCCTGCCCCTCTCACAGTCTGGGGGCCCTCAGGGGCTGTCCTACTGATGCCATAGTCTGGCCTTCCTCTGCAGGAGGCAACTGGGCTGATCAGGGAAAGGCACTGCCCATTACCCTAGTGTGCTGCCACTGCTGACCATGGCAGCTGTGAGGCCTGAGCCCCAAGCCTCACAGCCTCTGGGGCTCTCGGCTGCCTGAGCCCTGGGCCTTGCAGCTGCCTGAGCTCAAGGCTGCAATGAGCCCTGTGCCTCGGAGCCTCCTGGGCTTAAGGCTGCCTGAGCCCATGGCTGCCTGAGTCCCAGGCCTGGTGCCCGCTGTGGCTTTGTCTAGGTGGACATCTGGATGGACGTCTGCCCTAATTAGCATATTACCCCTTTATTAGTATAGATGGCCCAAAACCCAAGAGTAGTGATGCTTGCAATTCGGACATGACAAAGTGAAGCAATAAAGTGCTTCCATTAAGTAAAATGGTGAAAGTTCTCAAATTCATAAGGAAAAAAAATGGTATGCTGAGTTTGCAAAGATCTAAGGTAAAAATGAATCTTCTATTTATAAAAATGCTTTATAAATTGAACTTTATCAAGTATGTATGCATAGGAAAAGTATAGTACATATAGGGTTTGATACTGGTTTCAGACATCGCTGGGGGCCTTGGAATGCAGCTCCTGTGGATAAGGAGGAGCTGCTACAAATTCCTGGTCTCCCATCAGCTAGAACTAACTAGGTAGGCCTTTGCGATCACATCACATAGTTGTTGTGTCCACTTTGGTCAATACAAGAAGGCAGCAAGCCAACCACTGGGACAGAGGGAGTCAGCTGTCTCAGCTGGGACCCAGTGGAAACATCTGAGTACATCCTCCCTGAACACTTCAGGGAAGGAAGGAGAGCTGCTCTTCACTTATTTTCAAAGCAAGTTCATTGGAAAATAGTGAACAAATGGTGATCATAAGTCAAATGTATTTCAGGTAAACCTTCAACATAGGAAACAAAGTTTTTCTTTCTCTAACATGCAACCCTGAAATAAATTTTCCAATAAACCCCAAGGATTTAGTACAAGTAGTATAATTCATATTTGCTTTCCTCTTTCCAAGAATTTGCCAGTCTTCAGAGGAAACCCTAACAATTCCTGGAGTAATGAGTGCCTATGATTATTAGTCCTAGGTCTAAGCATTTAGAGCAAATGTGTTTCCCCCCCAAAGTTTAGGACACATAGACTATTACAGAATTTTTATTGAAAAATTCCATATAGCCCTGGCCAGGTGGCTCAGTTGTTTGGAGCATCATCTCACACACCATAAAAGTTTACATGTTCGATCCCTGGTTGGGGCACATTTGGGAGGCAACCAATCGATGTTTCTCTCACATCCATGTTTCCCTCCCTCTCTCTCTCTAAAAAGAAAAAAAAAGAAGAAGAAGAAAAAGAAAGGAAGAAAGAAAATCAATAAAAAACATATTCTTAGGAGGGAATGAAATAAAAGGTTTTTATATAGTTTTAATGTATGTGTGCAAGGGTACATAGGTATGTGTACTTATATCATAAAACATAATCCACACTTCATAAATATCATGAATTGTATTAAAAAGGATAGAAATCAAGTCTGTTTTACTTAGTATTTTACAGAGTAAATGGCACATATTGGATGCTCAATATTTATTGAATGAATGAATGAATGAATGAAACCAGCTCTAAGTTCCTAAGAGCTTGGTCTTAAAGTCTTTACTTCTTACTCAACAACCTTCAGGCTCCTGAGTATTCCCGTCCTCTCCAACCGCACCCTGGAAGGGCCAGGTGGCCACAGCTGGGAGATTGATTCTGTCAGGAAGACGTGTCTGAGTCACTCTTGGCACCCACCGCAGCGCCTTTGTCCTCTAGGCTTCTTGCAGATTTATTTTCTTTCTTTGAAGGAAAGGCACTATCCAATTTGATGCATTATTAATATTTCTTATCAGTACATAAACACACCTATGACAATGTCTACTCTTTAAAAGAGAAAACAAAGTCTCTTTCTTGAATCCAAACTTCCCTCCCAGCCACAACCTCATTCTTCTGACACTTTTCCAAGTTAAATACAAAAACAAAATAAAGAAAAATATATGCACACACTCAAAAGTTGTCCGTATCTTATCTCCATTGTTCTACTTCATACTCTGCCTTTAATCCATTTCATTCACGTCTATGTTCTCTGTACTCCACCCCGACTGCCCTGGACATGGCAACAGTGATCCTTGCTGCCACACCGGACGTGGCACCTCTGGGTCTGCTCCTCTGGCCCAGGCCAGTGTGCCTCGGACCCTTTAATTGCTCATCTTCCTTCTTGATGGGTCCTAGTTTGTTGAGCAGTGACACTTGGTGTTCTAGGTAATTTCAGGCAGTGCCATATTGTAAATTCCTTCTAAAACCAAAAACTTCCAAATTTAAAATTCCACACCTCAGTTCTTTCTTAACTCTCCAGAGCACATATTTACTACCTACTTGAAATATCTACCCTGATGTCTAATTTGCATCTCACACTTTATATATAGCAAGGAGAGCTCCCGTTTCCTCACTCTCCAACATGTTCCTCTCAGAGCCCCCCTCCACCCCCCAGCAACTAACTGCACCACCTCACAAGCAAGTTATCCAGCCAAAGGCCCCCAAACCATGCACGATCCTCCCCTCTCACCACCTCTTCTCTACATTCTACTCATTGGCAAGTCCTTTTGAAAGTATCTGCAGGATATATCCCACATTTACCTATGTCTTATCAACCCCGTTTCTATCACCCCCCCCCCCCCAGAAAAACACCATTATTCTTTGCTTCAGCAATAGGCAAGAATAATGTACTCCATCCAAACCGTCAGTGACCCCTTTGTGTTTTTTCTCCTCTATCACTCATTTTCCCCAGTGAAGACAAAGTGGTGTTTAAATATATGACTCATTGTCTTATCTAGTACGTCCTAAAGCTCACCGTCACCTGCGGAAATTACGCCCAACTCTGTTGTAGAGCTTGCAAGTTCACTGACCTAGACTCTGATTCTTTCTTTCTTTCTTTCTTTCTTTCTTTCTTTCTTTCTTTCTTTCTTTCTTTCTTTCTTTCTTTCTTTCTTTCTTTCTTTCTTTCTTTTCTTTTCTTTCTCTCTCTCTCTCTCTCTCTCTCTCTTCCTTCCTCCCTTCCTTCCTTCCTTCCTTCCTTCCTTCCTTCCTTCCTTCCTTCCTTCCTTCCTTTCTCTCTCTCTCTCTCTCTCTCTCTCTCTCTCTCTCTCTCTCTCTTTCTTTTTTCATCTTCCACAACATTTCTCCCCAAGGACAACCTGAACTCTGCATGGTCTCCTTGCTGCCCTTACACATGCCAATATTTTTATTTTTTAAGTCTTTGGGCCTTTGTGCCAACTCTTTGCTTTTCTTGGGGAAACCTTGGTCCAGATATTCCCATGGCATCTTTATTTTTGGCATTCAAGCCTGAGCTTAAATGGCATCTACTCTGTCACCTTGTCCAAGGGTCAGCCATACAATTGGAGGTGATATACCACTCCCCCCCGCCCCACAAAAAAAAAATACATATGCACATGTAACTTTCTGCTCAATAGCAGAGCATTTTGCTTCCTTTTTAGTATCTGATATTATCTTCTTTACTTTTTGCTCATTTGTATTCCCCAGCTGAAACATTAGTGCCTGGTACATGGTGAGTGTTCAGTGAACACTTGTTAAAGGAATGGCTGACATGAGGAAGAGAGTCTACAGTCCAGCTAGACATTTTCAGGAAAATACAGTTTTTTTTAAAACATTGAAAGTATTTTTGAGGCACGATAGATACCCAGTGAGTGTCAAGACTGCTTCCTCAGCACGGATATGATTCGGTGATACTTTAAACAAGAAATCTAGCTAACTTCCACTATTTATCTCTAGATTGCTCTCAGAGAACTACTCCCAGGCCCAATCTAGCAGCAAAATTCCCTAGAACAGGCAAATCTGTGTAGAATTGCACTGCCTTGTTTATTTGTGGAAAGTCCTATTCAGAAAAATCAGCTGCAGCTTTGGGCATCTCCATGACCTTTCCCAATTTTATTTTTTCTTTGACAGCCAGTTAAGGGATTTTAGAGAGTACACAAGCATGAGATGGGTTTCCATAGTAATTTAGTAATTTAAGAAAGACTCAAAGACTAGGAACACTTTGAGATTGGCGCTAAGATCTTGACTTGCTCTTTTATTTTTTTAACTATTGAATCAGTTAGGCAAAAGTACCAAAGGCAACTAATTTGTTACTAAAATCAATGATAGTATAATGTTGGTTCTCTGTTGGTGACCCCATCCAGTCTGACATGGTCCTGGGCACTGGGAATCCTGACTGCACTGCTGCAGTGCAGTGGATGCTGCTGGCCCACCCAGGGCCACGCACAGGTCCATGACTAGCCGGCCCATTTGCCTTTTAATTTAAAAAGCTAGAACTTGGCCCTGGATGGTCTAGCTCAGTGGATAGAGCATTGACCTGCAGACTGGAGGGTACTGGGTTTGATTCCAGTCAAGGGCACATGCTCAGGTTGTGGGCTCGATCCCTAGTAGGGGGCGTGCAGGAGGCAGCCAATCAATGATTCTCTCTCATCATTGATGTTTCCATCTCTCTCTCCCTCCCCTTTCCTCTCTGAAATAATAATAATAAAAATAACAAAAAAAAACTAGAACTTGGAAATTGTACAAGAATTATTTATATTAAATTATATGTGAACAGCTAGAGGATGGTTCTCATCAACCAAAATTAGAATTCAAATGTTATTTAAAATCAGCATTAGGGCCAGTGCATTCACGATGCAATATGCAGATAATCCATATGTATTAAACCCTAAGCAAATGGTCGACTACTCGACGGCTTGACTGCTGGACTGCTTGACTGGTCGCTATAATGCGTACTGACCACCAGGGGGCAGACGCTCAATGCAAAAGCTGCCCTCTCATGGTCAGTGCCCTCCCACAATGGGAGTGCCGCTCAGCGGACTGAAGGGCACCAGACGTGGGGCTCACGGCTGGCTACTGAAAGGCCGCGGTGGTGGCAAGTTCAGCGGGACCGGTGCGGCACCCAGCCTGGGCTTGGGCTCCTTCCCGGCCACCTGCCACTTCTTGCACTACTATATCCCTCGGGGGATGTTGGCTTGCAGGGATTGGGCCAAAACTGGCAGTCCGACATCCCCCGAGGGGTCCCATATTGCAAGAGGGCACAGGCCAGGCTGAGGGGCCCCACCAGTGCATGAATCCGTGCACTGGGCCTCTCTAGTCCTATATAATAAAAGCCCAGCGACCGAAAGGCGAAACAACCAGAATGACCGGTCGATCAGTTGCTATGACACACACTGACCAGCACAGGGCACATGCTCAACACAGGAGCTTCCCCCCTGGTGGTCAGTGCGCTCTCACAGTGGGAACGCTGACTGGGGTGAGCAGCTGCTCCCACAGCAGGCCGATCCCCACAGGCCCCCCTCCCCCCCCCCCACCAGTGCAAGAATCCCGTGCACTGGGCCTCTAGTATATTATAAAATGGTATACCTGAAACCTATATAATTTTTTTTAACCAATGCCACCCAATAAATTCAACAAAAATAAATAAATACTCAAAAAAAAAGTCAGCAGTCTTAGATTATTTGGGCCTGGCACTAACTTGTCCCCACGAGTACCTGGAACTACCCCTGGACTATGCGTCCTATATGATTCTACTCTGAAACGATGGTATTTAATACACTCCTCTCCTCACGTTTTTCTAAGTGTATTGTCATGTTCTTTTCTAGCTAAATAGAAAAATGGCACAACTTCTCACTGTCCTCAATCACTCCAACTCGCCTAGGAAATTAAAAGGTGAGAGAGATTCTGATGAACAGAATCATCTCCTTTAAATGCAGAAGGAAGAAATGGACAAGTCAAAACCTGAATAACATTAATACTGCATTTCAAAGATTATGTATTAAAAGAGAGATACTTAGTTAATTATATAAATCTAAAAAGGGACAAGTGTAGCCAGCAGGTTAATAATGAATATTTCAGAAACCAGTGCTTGAAAATGTTTCTTAATTATGCTCATTTACAGATTTCTGAAAGAAAAGGTGTTAATGGGATAAAAGAATTTCTGTACATGATATGAGATGAATCAAAATGAATTCTGAACAAGAAAAGAGCAGATGACATATATAAATAGGTTGTAAACAGTGCAGCCTCCTTCTCGTCCACACACACTGACATAAAACATTGTTTGTTGCTTCAGATTTGGAGGTTGAAGTTTAATTCAGTCTTAGACAAGGAAAGCTAAACTCTGAAGGCTTATTTTTATGTATATATATATATATTTACCGCTAAAACCTAGACTTCTTACCAGTGAATGCTTTGTAACCAAGAATAGGGTCAGATAATGTCTACAACAAAGAAATTAACACACATACACACACACACATACACACACACGTACATGCACACACACATACACACACACAAAACAACACACACACACACAAAACAACAACACACACAAAACAACAACAACAACACACACAAAACAACAACAACACACACACACATACACACACACATACACACACACAAAACAACAACACACACAAAACAACAACACACACACAAAACAACACACACACAACAACACACACACACAAAACAACACACACACAAAACAACAACAACACACACACACACAAAACAACAACACACACACACGAAACAACAACACACACAAAACAACAACTTTTGAACATTTCAGCAAAGAAGGGCCTGATAAACCCATTCTAGATTGGACTCTATCAAATCCAAGTGCACTTTACTGGAAATTGGACTTATATTCATATTTGCATTGACATTATAGTCAAAGTATTAAAATCAGTAATTATCTTGGCTTTGAGCTTTGGTGGGCACCCTGATTTGCTTCCATTTGACCTTTTGGGAAATTCAATTTATTTTAACTCAAATGAGGATCACAGAATTATAGAGCTGGACTGGAGTTTAGAGATCACTGAGAGCCACTCCCACCCCCACCCCCACCCTGTGGACTGAACTCTGAGTCCCAAATAGCAAAGTTGTTAGTGCCCAGTGAGTCAGAGAGTGAACCTGTGCAGATATTAGGGTTCCCAGACACCAGGCCGTTATGTTAAGTGTTTAAAAAATGTCCTAAATGTTAAAAAAAAAACCCCACAAAAATCAGAATTCTGTTAGAGGGACTAGAAGTTCCTGTCTTCAGCCACATGGGCGGTCTTGTACCCGGTCTGCCCAGCTCGGAGTGCTGACATGCCCTTCACTTTACCTTTCCATCTTCATCAATATTTTACATATGTTCAAAAAGTATGCTATTTTACAGATGGGAAAAGAATTACAGATTACAGATTAGTAACTCTGTAATCTGTAAACACTCCTATAGCCATTGGTAATGAAGGAGAAAATCAATCCTACATATCTTTTATTTTCAGTAAAATGTTCTCTAAAAAGTAGGCATTACAGCCCTTGAAAAGTCAATTTCAACAAATACCCAAGACTGAACCTCTTCAAGTTTCAATTAAGCAGTTTTCTGATGGTCTTTGGCTGTGATCCTACTTACTTACTCCAGGTAAAAGAATTTAACTAGTTGTTTTGGTGGAGGTGGTCTGACCAAATCAATTCTAAATATGAAAAGTATAAGAGCAGCAAGTCTTGTAGGTGGCAGAGCTTTCTGTCTAGGCCCCTCTGCCTCCCTTTCTAAGAGAGCAGCGCCTTGATTCGGGGTCTCTGTCTTTCTCTATAGCCAGAGCTTCATCAAATCAGTTCCCGAAACCCCATTTCCCTCGCACGTGCTCAGTGTTGGAACTTGCCTGTGACATAACAGAATGAGTTGTGAGAAAAGACCTCTTCTGACAAAGGAGATGCTGAGGAGGAGAGTATTTGTCCGCTTCCACTGGACACTGGCATGTGAAAGTCATGTCCCGGTCGATGCAGCCATTTTGTGGCCCTGAGGGCAGCCAGCTGGAGGTTCCACGGGGCAGAGACGCAGAAGGACAGAACGAGACGGAGAGATGCTGCTCTCTGCGACCCACCGAGCCTCTGGCCCGCCAGCCCTTCCTCCGTGGGGCCGGGCTTCTTGCTGTCCACGATAACACCATTTTCCTCACCGTTGAGCCAGTAATTGAAGTTTCCTGTTGCTTTCTGCAAAAAGAGTCCTAATAGAAGTAGCCATTTTCCTGAAAAACTTAAGAATGTAGTGATCACTCTCAAGGACTTCCACTTCAGCAATCCCCTTCCACACTAACGACGCCGCTAAGAACACACAGTTGGCTAGTTGGCTGTCCTCAGTGATGGAATATTCAAAATCTAATCAGTTTTCAGTTCAAGAGAATAACCACTAATAAAAAAATGCTTTTGGATCATTTCACGAAGCAGAGTACTGTATTCCATATGGCATGCTGCACACCCATATGGCTTCAGGAATTAGAGAGGTATATTTGTCAAAATATTCAATCAATTGCAGCCCTTCAAGTTGATAATGTTATGTGTTTGGAGCAGACAACATCTCCTGACTGGGGGTGGGAGGAGTCAAAGGAGCAGATGCCAGCCAAGGGGAATCATGTGAGTGTACACTCAGGAGAGGAGACCTGCACTGCTGCGATTTAATCCAGATCACGTGGGCCATAGTGACTGCACAGAGATAATCAGTCACGGGTACAAGCAATTGTAATACGCTTTACTCAAATTAGAATGGGGTAGACAATTCTGACTATTTTACATTTCAATTGACATAATTTTAGAGTTTCAACCATATATAAAGCAGTTACCTTGAAGAAAAAGACTTGTAATAGCAAACATAAACACCTTCAAAATATTTCAGTGTGGTTTTTTTTTAATTCTTTTCTGTACCAACCCTCTACCCAAACACGCTTCAAAGATTGTTGTTAACGCCTTCTGGCTTTGGCTGCTGGTAAAGTATTTAAGTTGTGACTGGTTTTGTGAATTCTGTAAAGCAGGCTTTCCAGAGAACTGGCTTAATAGAATGTGTGCCCACGGGGAACACAGCACGCCACTGACCTCCCATGGTTAGGCCCTGTGAGCTGGGCTGGTGCCTGAGAGTTAGTGCGGAAGGCAGCTCGGAGAGCAGGCAAAGCTTTCTGGCAACAGGTTTTCTGCAGGGTGTTAAAGAGAAAAGGAAAGAAAGGGATGATGAGCTAGACCTGTACTTCAGTGAAATTCTCCCAAGGAAGTGAGGGCAAAAGATGTAAGATTCTAATGCTACGTAGAAAAGAAAGTTAACTACCAGAGAAACAAGGTCAGTTCCCCTGGGGGAACATAGAATTAAATACTTCAGTCAAAAGGCAGACAAAAAAAATTCACTTAAAATATGGTGTGGTGGGAGAGCTCTACAGGTACTGTGAGCTACCAGGAAGGTGAACGAGAGAGCTAGAGCAAATGAAGGCTGAAACCTCGCTGGGGGCGAAAATGACAAAACTGAAACTTTCCTTCTTGGGGCACAGCATGAGAAGGAGGGTTCTTTGGAAAAGACAATCTGCTGGGTGAAACAGAAGGGAGGAGGAAGAGGGAAAGTCCAAGTGTGAGCTGGATGGGCTCCATAAAAAAAGCCACAGGTATGAGTCTCGGGGCTGAGCAGGGCTGCTGAGAAGAGGGCATGTGGACAGCACTCGTTTGTAGGGTCGTCAGGAGTCAGGAGTCGGAGCCCACTCAAGGGCATGTCACACACACACACACTTGGAGATGTGAAGATTATCTTGGATTAGCCAGGTGGGCCCCATCCAATTACATGGACACTTAAAAGTAAAGAACCTTTCCTGGCTGTGCTCAGAGAATTAGAGAGAGATCGACATGAAAAGAACTCACTCCAGGGCCACAAGGCATGAAAAGACCACTTTCTAAAGTGCTCTCAAATCAGAAATCAAAAAGTACCCAGTACATGTTAGGTGAGTAGAATGCAATGTGTATATCTGTCTGAATGTTTATACGAGGAATTTATAAATGAATAAATTCTAAATAAATTTTACTTTATCAAAGAATTATTCTTCAGATATTGTAGTGAAATTGGCATGACACACTCACTAGTCAATTTCCTCCAATTCTGCTAATATCCAGTCCTTTTGCCATCTGAATCACAGAAGTGACCTCCTCTGGGGTTCAGCTCACACTCAAAGTGCTAAGACAGTGCCTTTCAAACAACACAATGGAACTACTGAAGTTTGAACTACTGTAGATAGTCCAAATTTACTAAAAAGCAAACAACACACCATGGCATAATATTGAATCTAATGAATCAGTCGTACTGAGGCAGGATAGTAAGAAGCTAGGGCAACTGCTTGACAAGTGGAATAAGAGAAACAGACAAAATGATTAGACAAGGTCAAACAATTTGAGCAAATTGCAGCCAGCTAATAAATCAAAAGATTTTGTCTTCCCCAACCAAGGACACTTAGGAGCAAATGGTTTACACATTCCATACCATCCTGGGGCAGACTGGCCTCTGTCTCTGTCATTCCTCTTCAAAATGTTCTGTAAAAATAAAACTAACCAGCCCTAACCTGTTTGGCTCAGTGGATAGAGCATTGGCCTGTGGACTAAAGGGTCCCAGGTTCGATTCCGGTCAAGGGCATGTACCTTGGTTGCAGGCATATCCCCGGTAAGGGGTGTGCAGGAGGCAGCTGATCGATGTTTCTCTGTCATTGATGTTTCTAACTCTCTATCCCTCTCCATTCCTCTCTGTAAAAAAAACACAATAATATATATATTGTATATATAGTGTATATATATATATATATATATATATATATATATATATATACACTAGAGGCCCGGTGCACAAAAATTTGTGCACTGGGGGGAGGTCCCTCAGCCCGCCTGTGCCCTCTCACAGTCTGGGACCCCTCAGGGGATGACCACCTGCTGGCTTAGGCCTGCTCCCCGGGGTATTGGGCCTAAGCTGGCAATCAGACATTCCTCTGGCAGCCCGGCAGCCCTCGGGGAATGTCCACTTGCCAGCGGGGAGCAGACCTAAGCTGCAGTCGAACATCCGTAGTGCCACTGAGGAGGCAAGAGAAGCTCCCACCACCACCGCTATACTGGCAGCCATCAGCCTGGCTTGTGGCTGAGCAGAGCTCCCCCACGTGGGAGTGCACTGACCACCAGAGAGCAGCTCCTGCATTGAGCATCTGCCCCCTGGTTGTCAGTGTGTGTCATAGTGACCAGTCATACCCAGTCTTTCTGCTGTTAGGGTCAGTTTGCATATTACCCTTTTACTATATAGGATAGAGGCCTGGTGCATGGGTGGGGGCCGGCTGGTTTGCCCTGAAGGGTGTCCTGGATCAGAGTGGGGGTCCCCCTGGAGTGCCTGGCCAGTCTGGATGAGGGACTGAGGGCCATTTTCATGCTGGCCACACACCCCTTTAGGGAGAGGGTCCCCATTGGGGTGCCTGGCCAGTCTGGGTGAGGGACTGAGGGCCGTTTTCAGGCTGGCTGGCGACTGAAGCTCCCAGCCTCTCCTTTTTTTCTTTTTTCTTTTTATTCTGGGATTTATTTACCTTCTATAATTGAAACTTTTTTGCCATCACTGGAGCTGAGAGCTGGGCTCCTGCTCGCTCCAGCTCTGAGGCCATGGCCTGCTGAAAGCAGGTATCTGGGGTTTGTTTAGCTTCTATAATTGAAACTTTGTTGCTTTCAGAGCTCAGAGCCGGGCTGTGGCAGGTGGGGAACCTTAGCTTCCTCCATCACTGAAGCAAGCAAGCCTCCTGCTCACTTTAGCTGCGTGGCTGCCGGCCGCCATCTTGGTTGGTAGTTAATTTGCATATCTCGCTGATTAGCTAATGGGAGGCATAGAGAAGGCATGGTCAATTACCATTTTTGTCTATTATTAGATGGGAATGTATATATATATATATATATATATATATATATATATATATTCACTGGAAAAATGCCCCGACCCCTTTGCACACATATTTTGATGAATTGACATACTAAAGGACTTACCTGAAAACCTAATAAATATTTTATTAAGACCCTCTCCAGAGACCTCCTCTATAATTCTGCTGGCCAAAGAGAGATAAAAAGCTTCAAGACAAAGGACCCACAGAGCTCTCTCACTGTGGGAGCATGCCCAAACCTTTCCCTTCCTCCACAGGCATGCCTCTACTAAACTCCAAGGTACCCCACAGACTTGCAACCAGGGGGCAGTGGGCAGCAGCAGCTCAACCCAGGCTAACCCCTGAACCTGTCTCTAAGACTCTCTCTCCTGTTGCTTCTTCTACATTAAGTCCTTCCTTTGTTTCACTCTCCCCAGCTTTAATAAACATACTTCCCAAATCACTTGGACTCATATTGTGAAATCTTTCATACAAAAACCCACACACTACCAGCAGGCCCTCCAAGACCTGCCCCAGGTTCAGACTCCATCTGATAACACTATGTCAGGTTTGATAGTACTCTCTCTTCCCCAATTTCTTTCTAAATTTTTTGATGTGCACATGTCACATCCCAACACAAAGTTGGTCTGTGACAAGCCCATACCATGGTTATGAGTGCCCTGAGAACAGGTCAATGCCTTTCTGTACCCGGCCAGTGCCTGGTACTCATCAGATGTGAGTGTAGGCACGGAGTGAGGGCACCACGGGTACTCAGCCCCACTATTCATCAGTCCAAATCCTTCCCTCTGAGTGCAGACTTTCCTGATATCCCCAGATCCCACTGGTGCTTCCATCTAGAAACTTCTGGCTCTGTATAATTTAGTGTTTAATTATATTCTTCAACTTCCTTCCTCTCTTGCCTCAGAAAATAGCTATGATCCTCCGGATGACACAAGCCAGGCCTTGATTTCTCTTAGTCACTTTTCTTCATTGCTTGGGCTGGCGCTGAGGATATGGGGCGCTGAGGATATGATCGATGTATTGATGGAAGAAGTGGACATTTCTAAGGCACTAGTCTCACTTTATGCTGACTCCTTGCTTCATCAAATTTAGCCACAATTACATCATTTCTGACTTTCCTTGGTGGTCAGCTGTAATAGAATAGAGTTGGCAAGAATTTGGAAACAAAAATCTGGTTTGAAGCTTGACTATAATTTGCTCACTTGTAACATTGGGCAAAATAGTCTCTGCTTTTTTCAATAACAAAATTGGAATAATACAAGGTGCTTGCATGTTTAGGGGAGTATTAAATGAGGTAATGCATTGGGTAGGATCTAGCATGGGCACTGGCAGAGACTCCTTCCCATTGATTCCCTTCTTGTGCTGGTCCAATATTTTGTTTTCTGAACTTCCTGTTTCTCCCTGGAACAAATTTCTGTTTCTCTTGATGTTACTATTTTGAGACTATCCATAAGAGTTCCTATGAGGAAAGTCAGGGCATTCAACATCCAGAGGGAATGATTTCAGTGGGTAACTATTCCAAGGCCTCCTACTTATTGTATTAATACACATATAATTTATTCTGTAATAATTAATTCAAATAATGTAATAATTATGTAAATTTATATATCTTTAATATAAATTTATATGTATATAATTAACTGAAAACAATTGTAATAGATTTTTATTGCTGCCGCAAGAAATTACCACAAACATAAAATGATAATGACAAAATAGATTTACTATCTTACAGTTTTGTTTAATAAGTCTCACAGTGCTAAAATCTAGGTGTTAGAAGGATTGGTTCCATTCTGGAGGATTTAGGGAAAACTCACTCCTTAACTTTTCCAGATTCTAGAACCCACCTACATTTCTTGGCTCATAGCCTGTTCCTCTATCTTCAAAGCCAGCAAAGGTGCCTGAATTCTTTTCATTCTTCTCTCTCTCTCTCTCTCTCTCTCTCTCTCTCTCTCTCTCTCTCTCTCTCTCTCTCTCTCTCTTCATTCCTCTAATTCTCTGAGCACAGCCAGGAAAGGTTCTTTACTTTTAAGTGTCCATGTAATTGGATGGGGCCCACCTGGCTAATCCAAGATAATCTTCACATCTCCAAGTGTGTGTGTGTGACATGCCCTTGAGTGGACTCCGACTCCTGACTCCTGACGACCCTACAAATGAGTGCTGTCCACATGCCCTCTTCTCAGCAGCCCTGCTCAGCCCCGGAGACTCATACCTGTGGCTTTTTTTATGGAGCCCATCCAGCTCACACTTGGACTTTCCCTCTCCCTCCTCCCTTCTGTTTCGCCCAGCAGATTGTCTTTTCCAAAGAACCCTCCTTCTCATGCTGTGCCCCAAGAAGGAAAGTTTCAGTTTTGTCATTTTTGCCTTTAGCCTTCATTTATTCTAGGGCCCACTTGCTCATCTTTTTGGTGGCCCAGGGTATCCATAGATCTTCCCTCCAAGATCATATTTCAAATCAATTTTTTTTTCTTATCAGACTTTTTCATTGTCCAACTGGAAATATGAGGGTATTGGTCTCTAATGACACATCTTTGCTCTTGGTGCTCTTCCCTAATTTGTCCTTTGCTGCCCTTTGGAATGTCAGCCTTTTCTTGATTTCTTGGCTGCAGTATGGGTTTTAATTAATGACATAACCAAGTAAGCAAAGTCTTTAACAATTTCAATGTCTTCGTTGTCTATGTTAAAGTTGTGTATTTCTTCTGTACTCATAAATTTTGTCTTCTTTGTGTTTAATGTATACACAGAACATACATGAAAAACTGGGCTAGACTTAGAGGAAAGAGGAGTGAAAATTGGTAGAAGAAATGTGAATAGCTTAAGATATGCATATTACACGCTATTATTGGCAGGAAGTAGCAATGACTTGAAAGGACTTCTGATGAAAGTGAAAGAAGAAAGTGCCACCAGGACTGCATTTGCATATCAAGAAGACAAAAGTAATGACTACATCTCAAAGTTCCTAATCAGATCTACAAAGTTCCTTTTGTCATATAAGGTAATGAACGCATCCCAGGTTAGGGCCTGAACACGTTTTTGGATTCTGCCTACCACAAATATGAAGGATGCATTTCAGGCTTCAGTTTTGCAGAGCATGATATACCCGCTGAGAATTCCTATGCCACTTCAATCTATAAAATTGACCCATCTTTCCTGCCGACTTCTGACACTTTGAATCTTTACTCAGACTAATATACCTGTCCTCCAGCTTTCATTAGTTTCCATTGCACACATAGCTTCTTGGGGATAGCTAAACAATAACAATAACGACAAAAACTCTCTCATCTCCTGTTTCAGGCTGAGTCACAATCTCCGCTAGCAGACCTAGCCTTGCTTCTAGTCAGCTAAACTGGGTCTCGCCCATTTTCACCCTTTGAAAGCTTCAGGATGTACTACCTACACTTCCTACTTAGGACACTCAAATCCCTAAATCCTTACTGGCCTTTCCAAGACAGAGGAACCCCCAAAGAATGTAATTCTTTGTTTAGGGAGTTGCCATCTTATTTCTCATTTTAGGGTTATTCTTGCATGGATACCTCCCCTATTCCTAGCATATCTTTATCATTCCTCTGTCTACTGAACCCTAATGCTCTGACAAAAGACCGTATGCTCCCCAACTCTCAATACATCTCTGCCTCCAGCTTTAATATGTACCTTGTGCTTTGCTAAACTCTCTTAGTCTTCGTAGGGGTACAGGGGTAGGCCCTTGATCGAATTTGGTCCAATTGCATAGAATCCTGGATTTGAATGGACTGACAGGAAAGCCATGCTTTTATTGCTGGTTTGTGTTCAAATAATGAGGATGGTGTGAGTCTGGTGCTATCAGTAGCCACCACATGCAAATGGGATGAAGCCAATATAGAGTCTGAGAAGAAAAGAAGAGAAGCTAGGTACTATTGACCTTGACTGATGCAGACCCTAAGCAACAGATGAATGATTACTCCAACACAAACTTTGCTGTGAAAGAGAGAGCTAAGGGACTGCCTGGCTAAAGGAACCAGACAGCCTCACTTGCCTTGTTAGGCTTTTATTGTAACAGCACTTTTGATAAAGTTTATCTTTTAGATACATTCAGTAGGGTAAGTGCTATTTGGAGGACACATGTGCTTGCAGCATCCTTTAAACAAGGACACCTAAAGATTAAGCATAAGGATTCCAATAAACAGGGTGGGCCACCTTCAGCACTCTTCCCTTATCTCGGAATGTCCTCCTTATAGACTTTCCAGCTAAGTCCCATGCTCCCCCACAGACTGACAACCAGATTCCAGCCTTCTCCTGAAGTCAAATACCCAAGAACTTACCAGTGACGATACAACATGAAAAGTTTTATCTTAGCTTTAATTGAATTACTCCTCACTTGTTTCTCTCTGGAATAATGTAAGCAATGCCTTTTCTCACTGGGTTTCATGTCTCCCTAAATAATATGACTCTGGATTATTATCTTGTATAATACTGTTTGAGCTGGTGCAGCCATTCTAACATTTATTTAAAAAGTAATAACAATTTCACCAGTGTGAAAAGTGGTGGGTACATCAAACAAATAGTAATAGCTCCTAAGTAAGAAAAAATACTTATAGGTTTCATGGTATGTTTTTATTTAGGGAAAAGTAGTCTATTTAACCCACCACTTTTTAGTTTCACCAGTGTTATTACTTTTTGTAAAAAACCAAGTATTTGATAATTAAGTTTAAGAATATATTACCCTGAGATATAATTATATCTTGTCTCTTCTTAAAATAACATTTTTTAATGATACTAAAAAGATAAGTCAAGATGGTTAAGATAAGTACTGATTTGTTGAGACAATTAGTATGTCATTTTTTTTTTTTTTTGGTCCCACCATTTTTTTCAGAAATGAAGTAAATGGTACTAAAGGGCATTTGTATTCTTTAAAAAATCTATCCAAAGATTTATATGCACAACTTAAACTATTTTTTTTTCAAATTGCCTAGCTTATTATTCAAACAAAATTTAGATAAAATAGAATTATTTTGAAGCATGCACCCCAAAAGAAATCTCTGTACCCATTAAGCAGTCACTTCCAATTCCCCTCTAGCCCATGGCCCTGAAAAACACCAACATGGTTTCTCTTTTTACGGATTTACCTATTCTAGAAATTCCATCCATATAATAGGATCAAACACATATATTTTGAGTCTGGCTTCTTTTACATAACATAATATTGTTGAAATTCATCTACATTGTGGCATATATCAGTATAATAACTTGATTTGATATACTGATGGCTGAATAACATTTCATTGTACCATAATTTGTTTATTTATCTACTCACCAATGGACATTTAGGTTGTATCAACATTTTGGCTATGGTGAATAATGCTGTTTCTTTTTTTGTTTGGACACATATTTCAAATCTTTTGGGTATATATCTGGAAATGGAATTACTTTGTAATCTAGCAATTCTATATTTTACATTTTGAGGAATAATGAAACTGCTTTCCACAATGGCTTCACCATTTGACATTCTCATCAGTCATGTACAACTGTTACAATTTCTCTACATCTTTGTTGACACTTATTGTATTCCATTAAAAAATTTTATAAGCCATCCTAGTGGGTGTAAATATGTATCCCATTATAGCTCTGATTTGCATTTTCCTAATAATCCTATCTAATAAAGATGGAATATGCAAATTGACCATCAGTTCATGACAAAGATGGCAGTGCCCACAGCCAATAAAGAGGGAATATGCAAATTAACATGACAAAGATGGCAGCACCTGGACCTGGAGCAAAGGCAGGAGGCGGTGCCCAGCCCCAGAGCGAAGGTGGGAGGTGGTTGCCAGAGTGAAGGCCCAGGTCCTGGGTGACAGAGGGAAACCGGTGCCAGCAGCCAGGGGAAGGAAGGCCTATTCTTGCATGAAAATTTGTGCATTGGGCCTCTAGTTAATTATATTTAGCATCTTTTCATGTTCTGCTTGGTCATTTGTATATTTTTTACTTTCAACTGTTTTGTATCTTTGACTCTGATGTGTTTCTGAAAGATGACCTGTAGATATATGGTTGCATTGTAATTGGTGTGTTTAATTCATTCATATTTAAAATGACTACTGATAAGGAAGAACATACTTCTGCCACTGCTATTTGTTCTTTATATGTCATATCTTTTTGTTTCTGTTCCTATAATACTGCCTGCCTTCTTTTGTGTTTGATTACTTTTAGTTTATGTTTCCATCCTCCAAATATATTTTATGTTATTTTGTCAGTGCTTAATCTGGGGATTACAATTAATACCTTAAATTTACAATAATCTACTTTAAATTGACACCATCCTAGCTTCAATAGCATGTAAAATTCTGCTTCTACACAGTTCTTCTCCCTCTCTATTTCTGTTGTTGTTTCTACAAATTATATATTTATATACCATGTGATCATTAACATAGAGTTATACACTTTTTATGATTTGTCTTTTAAACCATATGAAAACAAAAACTGAAGTTATAAATTCAAAGTATAACAATACTAGCTGTTATATTTAACCATATAATTACCTTTACTAGTGTTCTTTATTTCTTTGCATGGCTTTGAGTTATTATCAAGCACCCTTTATTTTATTCTGAAGGACCCCCTTTTGCATTTCTTGCAGGGTGGGCCTACCAGTAACAAACTCCCTCAGCTTTTGTTTGTCTAGGGCTAGCTTAATTTCTCCTTCATTTTAAAGAATGGTTTTACTGGATAGTGAGTTATTTGTTGACAGTTTGCTTCTTACAACACTTCATCTATGTCACCCCACTGCCTTTGGCCTTCATAATTTCGGATGGTTCTAGGCTGGCTGTTAACTTTATTAAGACTCCCGTGGTGTAACTGACCAGGTCCTTCTCATCTGCTATTTTCAAAATTATCTATTTGCCTTTGTCTTTCAATGGTTTTACTACAATGTATTAAGTTTAGATCTTTTTTGAATTTATCTTATTTGGAGTCCTTTCAGCTATTCGAATTTGTGGATTTATATCTTTCATAAAAATTGGGAATTTTTTAGCCATTATTTATTTAATATCCCTTTTATCCCTTTCTCTCTTTCTCTTCTACTTTTGGAAGTCCCATAATGCTATATCAGTATACTTGATGATGTCTTATAGGTTCCTTAGACTCTATTTTTTTTCATATTCTTTCTGCTTGTCAGACACAGTAATTTCAAATGTCCTATCTTTAAGTTTATTGATTCTCTTTCTGCTTGTTCAAATATGCTGTTGAAACTCTCTAGTGAATTTTTAAAATTTTATTTTTCAGTTACAGCTTACATTCAATGTTATTTTGTATTAGTTTCAGGTGTACAACATAGTGGTTAGATAATCATATACTTTACAGAGTGTTCCCCCATTATTGTCTGTACCCACCTGGCACAAAACATAGTTATTTTTTATTTCAGCTATTTAGCTTTTCAGCTCTATGACTTTTCAATATTTTCCTATTGGTTTCTTTTTCTTCTTTCTCTTCCCCTGATATTTTCTCTTTGTTCAAATGTCATTATTCCTTTTCTCTTTCTTCCTTCCTTCCTTCCTTCCTTTCTTTCTTTCTTTCTTTCTTTCTTTCTTTCTTTCTTTCTTTCTTTCTTTCTTTCTTTCTTTCTTCTTTCTTTTCTCTTCTCTTCTCTTCTCTTCTTTTCTTTTCTTTTCTTTTCTTTTCTTTTCTTTTCTTTTCTTTTCTTTTCTTTTCTTTTTTCTTTTCTTTGTCCATGGTTTTCTCTAGCTCTTTGATCACATCTAAAACAATTGGTATAAAACTTCTTTCTCTAGTAAATCCAGCTTGGCTTCCTCAAGGACAGTTTCTGTCAGTTTGTCAGTTTGTCTTTTTTCTTTTCTTTTCTTTTCTTTTCTTTTCTTTTCTTTTCTTTTCTTTTCTTTTCTTTTCTTATTAATGGGCCATAGTTTCTTGTTTCTTTATATATCTAACAATTTTTTTGGTTGACAACTGGCCATTTGAATATTACAGCACAATAACTTTAGTAGTCAGATTCTTCCCACTTCCTGGGGTTTTCATGCTGTTCTTTTTGAGGGTTATAATATCATTAGTAAATTTTCCAGCCATTTTTGCAGAGGCAGTATTCCTTGTGATCTTTAAAACCTCTGTTTCATCATCTCAGTGATCAGTCAGTGACCTGAAGAGATTTTCTTCAGTGACTGCAGCCAAGAAAAAATAATGAATGCTCTCCTAGTTTTTATATATTGCCTCTGAGCTGCGTACCTTTTGACATTTAGCCAGGCCAATGACAACTCTGCCTTAGCCTTTCTCTCGTTCTTGCACAGAGCTCCAAAATCATCCAGAGGTGCAAACCTCAGGTTCTTGCTGGTCTTCTGTGGCATGCATTCAAGCCTGGGCTCAGGCATTGAATCCAATTTTCCAGGTGTTTGCAGTAGCCCTTCAAAGCCCTTATTTCCACGAGAATCTTTCTTCTCAGGTTTCTCCTTCCTAGGCCCTTGGTTTATTTGCTTCTTGTCCTATCTGCCATCTCTGGCCCCAAGTGGTGGTGGGTAGTATGTGGACTTAAATTTTTCTCACACATACCACCTTGGGAAACCAGAGTGGGGAGAAAAGGCAAACCTCTAAGTTAGTCTCTTAGGGAACCACCAGACAGGCCAAAATATGCAAACACAATTTTTTACAAATAAGATGCATGGCCTCTCCACCTTCATTCCAGAAGCTGTATAGGCATGCAAGTTGATGTCGCTGTGGATACTGCTAAGCTGTGGACTAGGGGATGGCAGGCCATTAAGCAAAAAGTGAGGAAATGAAATGTAGCAGTTTCTTTCTTCAAAGTTGCTGTAAACATTCTTTTATTCAATTAAGAAGTTCTAGGAACAGTTGATTATATTAGTTTGAACATTGCTTCAGTAGGTAGACTGCGTCTTGCAGCTCTCTGATCCACCATTGTCCAAGACATCACTCCTGAGTCTATTGTTTCTTATGTTTCTCTATGGGATCTATATTAAACCACACAATTGGCTTTTCCCGTGGGAGAAATAATCCTTCTGTGGTGGTAAAGTGTGACATGTGCCATGAGAGGGCATTCCAGGTGCTCTAGGAACCTCAGGGGAAGGACTTTGGTCAGGGTGTGATGTGCCGATTAAGACTTTTGGAGCATGTATCACAGTTGCTGACTTTTGCAGGACAAAGGGGTGGGTAATGGGCCTAGAGAGTTCCAGGTAGAAGCGGCAGATAGGGCATGTTGGTAAGCAGTGTGAAGTGCTGGGTGTGGCATGTCTTTTGGTGCAGCTGCTGAGCTGTTACACAGAGTATGGCGTTTATTTGGAGTCACAGTCTAGTGAGCTGGTATGTTCTCAAAGGGATCTGATCCTAAAGGCACTGGGTAACTATGGGGAGATGTTAAAAAGTTGAATGATTTGACTCGATTTTTTTTCTGCCACAAAAAATTACCTGGTAGCACTCCAGACATAGATGAGAACACCGCAGACATTGTCAGGCTAGAGGCCATTAAACACAAAGGAGATATAATTTTTAGCTAAGGAAATGGCATGATGAGGAAAGAAGGCATGGGTTTTACACTTAATTTAGGAGGTTGACTTGGGAGCCAATTGGATGTGGCAAACGAAAGTGGGGAACGAAATGACTCCTACATTCGTGGCTTCTGTGGCTAGCAGGAAGGACCACAGAAGCCTTGTATTTGACAAGGGAAAATAATGAGTTCAGTGTTGGGTCCACTTTTTCTGAATCTACAAGGGACACTCAAGTGGACATGAGTAGATGATTTTTCATTTATTTTACAAATTCTTGTCAAAGTACCTAGGACACAGGAGGAAGGCCTAGACTGTTGACATACATAAAGGGATTATTTAATACAAAATCTTTGTTTTCTAAATTGTTAGGTGATAATGTTTTAAAACAAAAACAACAAAGAATATCCTTTTGAATTTTTTTCCTGACCTAAAACCAAACCAAACCAACCAACCAACCAAACAAACAAACAAACAAAAAAATGAGCAGCCTTTATATCAATGATAAGAAGTAAAACATCCTAATGAATGGGCCAAAGATTTAAATAGTTTACAAAAGAAGATGAACCCTGGCTGGTGTGGCTCAGTTGATTAAGCATTGTCCCATGCACCAAAAGGTCACCAGTTCAATTCCAGATCAGGGCACGTGCTGTAGGCTCATTCCGTAGTAAGGGGCATGCAGGAGGCAGCCGATCAATATTTCTCTCACATAGGAATGTCTCTCTCTCTCTCTCCCTCTCATTTTCTCTCTCTCTAAAATAAATAAATAAATAAATAAATAAATAAATCAACACTAATAAAAGAGAAAAATGGTAATTGGCGTACGAGCTACCCTTTTCATTGGCTAATCAGGGCTATATGCAAATTAACTGCCAACTAAGATTGGCAGTTAACTGACAACAAAATGGCGGTTAATTTGCATATGTAGGAACAATGCAGGGAGGCGAAAGGGAAAGCAGGAAGAAGCCCCCTGACACTGACAGTGATCGGAAACCCAGGGGGGAGCTAAGAGCTAGGGTGCAGGGCAAAGGCGGCCCTGGGGCCGCCTTTGCCCTGCCCCCCAGCCATGATCGGAGAATCAGGCGCCTTTGCCGCCCTGGCCAGTGATAGCAGGAAGTAGGGGTGGAGCCAGCGATGGGAGCTGGGCACGGTCGAAGCTGGCAGTCCCGGGAGCTAGGGGTCCCTTGCCTGGGTCTAAAGCGGAGCCCACGATCGTGGGGCCGCTGCAGCTGCGGGTCCCCGCTGCCCGGGCTGGACGCCTAGGCCAGAGGCGTCAGGCCTGGGCAAGGAACCGATCCTGCGATTGGAGGGTGATGGGGGTCAACACCTGAGGGCTCCCAGTATGTGAGAGGGGGCAGGCTGGGCTGAGGGACACTCCCCCCCCCGCCACCCAGTGCACGAATTTCGTGCACCAGGCCCCTAGTAAATAAATAAATAAATATTTTTAAACACACACACAAACAAAAAGATGTAAAAGGGGCCAGTAAACACATGAAAGGATCTCACCACCTCTGGTCATCAAGGAAATACAAACTAAACAAGAATATGATACCACTATGCATCTATATGAAGGAATAAAGAGACAGACAAGACTGTGTGTCCATAAAGCTGTGAAACAACTGAAACATACATATATTGTCACTAGGAATGCAACATGGTCCTACTGCTTTAGAACTCAGTTTAACGGCACTGTAGAAAGTTAAACATAATTGTGCCCTTCGACCCAGCCATCCTACTTCAAGGCAAATGAAAGCAACACACTTCTACACAAGTTTGTTTACACAAAAGTCTCTGATAGCAATATTCACATTAATCCCTTGTAACTCAAAATGTTCATCAACAGATGATTTACTACTCGGTAATTTAAAAAATTATAAAGTATTCATACAACAACATAGATGGATCTCAAGAATAATGTGCAAGTGAAATCCATCGAACTAAGACCACTTACTTGCCTCAGTCTGTTTGGACTGCTATAATGACACAACATTTTAGGTGTATTTGTTACACTTCTGCAGGCTGGAAGTCCAAGGTCAGGGTGCCAGTGTGCTCGGGTTCTGGTGAAGGCACTCTTCAGCGTGGCAGACTGCCAGCCTCTTGCTGTGTCCTCACCTGGTAGTAGGGCTAGGCGTTCAGTGGGATCCACGTCTTAACCTATGCACACCTCAAAGACCCAACGTCTAATATAGTTTATCTCTAGGGGTTAGGGTTGGCTGGACCGTCACAATACTATGTAACCATTGACATAAAATTCTAGAAAAGGCAAAAGCATAGGGACAGCAAACAGATCAGTGGTGGCCTGGGCTTGTCAGGGAGGGGAGAGGATTGAGGGCCACACGGAAGCCGCTCAGCGGCGATGGAACAGCTCTCTCTCTCTCGACTGTCCTGGTGCTTACATGGTTGCCAGGAACTCCACATCCATCCAGTTGTGCACAATGTGGATGAACTTATTATGTGTCATTTATACCTCAATAAAGAAAGAAAGAACTGATCTCAGTAATAGAATGAAGGGAATAGGGATGCATTTAATTAAGATCTTTATAAATAAACACTCACCAAAAACAATCATTTGTCGTAATATTGTCACTGTTTTTACTCTGTGCTCTTACTTTGGCTTAATGTGGTCTTTGAGTAGAATATCTTACCACTGGAAGGTACACAGCCACCGACAACGTGAAGCCGCTCCAGGGAGCCTTATCTTTCCTAGCCTCCTTGAGATGCTGCGACCAGGAGCTCCCCTTTTCACTCATTCTTCAGCGGCGGGGGTCCTGAAACTCCTATGGCACAGTGCTGTTTTATGCCACTTTAAAATAGCAGTGCAAACCGCACTAATGTCTCTTTTTTGAAAGGAGTCATCTCACTTTGGGTTTGAGTTGTGTCTGCAGCCATCTCTACAGGGGCTCAAATGCAACTGAAATGTGGCAGAGCCGTGAGTGTGCACTGTGGCCACTACCTGTGTGATACAGGAACAGGAATAAGCCAACTGAAATGCAAATCCTTGTTCTTGGAAGTAAATTACAAATGGAGAAAACAGGTTACAGAGTAGCTTTAAGCTTCAGAAGGCTCATCCAAGACCTATTTCTTTCAGGTCTAAATTGCAGCCACACTGTGATCGAGGGTAATAAGGGGTTGCTGAGGCAAGCTGATTACAAGGTGCAGGTAAACAATGCTTTAAAAGCAGTGCCTGAGTAGAAGAACACACAACATTAATCACCTGAATTCAGAGAGACTCACGGAGGAAAGAGTAATTTCCCCAGTGCGGCCGCTCTCACTGACCCCTGCAGGGGCCCACACGAGGGTCCCTTTACAACACTAGTTCTTACTCTTTAATAATCATCACCAACTCATGTCAAGTCCTAATTGCTAGTCCACTGGGAAAAGAAAAAAAATGATAAATTTTGTTTTGTTCATGACTATGATGAGTTATTATTATACCAGTCAGCCCCATATTGGGGGGGAGGGGTACATTCCAAGAGCTACTGTGAGTGCTTAAACCACAGATAGTACCAAATCCTGTATACATGTTTTTGCTCATATATACTTATGATAAAGTTTAAGTTATAAATTAATTACAGCAAGATAATAACAATAAGGACTAATAATAAAATAGGACCATTCTAACAATGTACTAGGATTAAAATGATATGAATGCGACCTCTCTCTCTCTCCCTTTTCCTTCCAATGTTTTTTTATATTTTCAGACCGAACCTATTCCTCAATTTGTGTGTCCACCCCATCCTTGCGGTGAAAGTTGCAGAGTATCCCTGGCTGAGGTCTTTGGATGGGCTCAATGCTTTCTGGCACAACATATTGCAGGCCCATTGGAATACATTTTTTGTTTGTTCACCCACAAATCTAACCTGTTTTTTTTTTTTTCCTTCTTAATTAAGTACTTACCATGTACTATGGTCATAACTTTGGCAGCTTGAGTTGTGACAGCAAAACTAGCGTGAATTTCTTTTTCACAACTTCATGCATAGACGATCCTGTCTTACTGTAGATCTTAGCAAACTCAAGATATAATTTTATTGATTGTTTTTAAGTTGAGAACTTTTACCTTTTTACTTCAAGGAAGCACTTTACAGCTTCTCCGTAAATGTCAGCTTCACCACTCTCATGCTGTGGGGCCATTACCAAGTACAATAAGGTGACTTGAACACCAGCACGCAGCACTGGACAGTCCATCTGCAGCCAGACCGCTACTGTGTGGCTAATGGGTGGGGTCATTTGTAGTGTGGGCACTCAACAAGGGGCAGATTCACATCCCAGGTAGGATGGAGCAGGACAGCACCATACTACTCAGAATGCCCACAATTTAGAACTTATAAATCGTTTATTTCTGGAATTATCCATTTAATAAATTTGGACCACAGTTGACCAAAGATAACTGAAACCACAGAAAGCAAGGGGCTACTGTATTATTATTATTACTATTACTAGAGGCCTGGTGCATGAAAATTTACGCACTCGGGGTGAGGGGGAGGGTCCCTCAGCCTGGCCTGTGCCCTCTCGCAGTTTGGGACTCCTCGGTGGCTATCCACCCGCCAGTTTAGGCCCGCTCCTTGGAGGATCAGGCCTAAGCTGGAAGTCAGACATCCCTCTGGCAGCCCAGGAGCCCTCAGGGGATGTCAGACTAAGGGCTCCTTCATGGGGGAGCAGGCCTAAGCCGTTAGTCAGACATCCTTAGTGCTGCCGCCAAGGTGGGAGAGTGTCCCGCCATGGCCGATGCACTGGCCAGCCATGAGCTGGCTTCTGGCTAAGTGGTGCTCCTCCTGTGGAAGCGCAATGACCACCAGGGGGCAGCTCCTACGTTGAGCGTCTGCCCCGATGGTCAGTGCATGTCATAGTGACTAGTCATTCCACCGTTCAGTAGATTTACATATTACCCTTTTATTATATAGAATTATAAGTGAAGCTTGGAGTTGTCAAGAGTTGAAGAGGTGCCCTAGCTGGTTTGGCATAGTGGATAGAGCATTGGCCTGCGGACTAAAGGGTCCCAGGTTCAATTCTGGCCAAGGTTGCGAGCTCAATCCACCCCAGTAGAGGACGTGCAGGACATGCCGATCATTGATTCTCTCTCATCATTGATGTTTCTATCTCTCTCCATTCCTCTCTGAAATAAATAAAAATATATTTTTTTTAAAAAGAGTTGAATTGCCGAAACCGGTTTGGCTCAGTGGATAGAGCGTCGGCCTGCGGACTGAGGGGTCCCGGGTTCGATTCCGGTCAAGGGCATGTACCTGGGTTGCAGGCACATCCCCAGTAGGAGATGTGCAGGAGGCAGCTGATCGATGTTCCTCTCTCATCGATGTTTCTAGCTCTCTATCTCTCTCCTTTCCTTTCTGTAAAAAATCAATAAAATATATTTTAAAAAAAATAAAAAAGAGTTGAAGAGAAAAAAGGCATTAAGCAAAGTCTCTACTTTGTTTTGTTTTGTTTTTTTTAAAATCTTTATTGTTGAGATTATTATAGATGTCCCTCTTTTTTCCCCCCATAGCTCCCCTCCACCCAGTTCTCACCCCACCTCTGGCCCTCACTACCCTATTGTCTGTGTCCATAGGTACTGCATACATGCATATAAGATCTTCATCTAATCTCTTCCCACACACCTCCACATCCCCTTCCCTCTGAGAATCATCAGTCTATTCCATTTCCATGCACCTGATTCTATTTCATTCACCAGTTTATTCTGTTCATCAGATTTTTTATTCATTTGATTTTGATTCACTTGTTGATAGATATGTATTTGTTGTCACTTTGCTGTTTAAAATTTTTTATCTTTACTTTTTTCTTCTTCTTCCTCTTCTTAGAGAATACCCTTCAGCATTTCATGTAATACTGGTTTGGTGGTGATGAACTCCTTTAGCTTTTTCTTGTCTGTGAAGCTCTTTATCTGACCTTCAATTCTAAATGATAGCTTCGCTGGGTAGAGTAATCTTGGTTGAAGTTTCTTGCTATTCATCACTTTGATTATTTCTTGACACTTCCTTCTGGCCTGCATAGTTTCTGTTGAGAAATCAGCTGACAGTTGTATGGGCACTCCCTTGTAGGTAACTGACTGTCTTTCTCTTGCTGCTTTTAAGATTCTCTCTTTGTCTTTTGCCCTTGGCATTTTAATTATGATGTGTCTTGGTGTGGTCCTCTTTGGATTCCTCTTTGGGGTTCTCTGTGCTTCCTGGACTTGTAGGTCTATTTCTTTCACCAGGTAAGGGAAGTTTTCTGTCATTTTTTCTTCAAATAGGTTTTCAATATCTTGCTCTCTCTCTTCTTCTGACACCCCCATAATTCAGATGTTGGTACACTTGAAGTTGTCCCAGAAGCTCCTCACACTATCTTCATATTTTTGGATTCTTTTTTCTTTTTGCTCTTCTGGTTGGGTGTTTTTTGCTTCCTTGTATTTCAAATCATTGACTTGATTCTCGAAATCCTCTACTCTACTGTCGAGTCCCTGTATATTATTCTTTATTTCAGTCAGTGTATGCTTAATTTCTGACTGGTCCTTTTCCATTTTTTTTTTTTTTTTGGCATTCTCACTAAGATCCTTGAAGGTCTCACTAAGTTCCTCAGAGGTTTCTATAAGATTCTTGAGTAACCTTATAACTATGATTTTGAACTCTATAGCCAGTAGTTTGCTTTCTTCCATTTCTTTCATTTGTGACATGTTTCTTTGTCTCTGCATTTTGGCTGCTTCCCTGTGTTTGTTTCTGTGTATTGGGTAGAGCTGCTATCCTTCTTGAATTGGTAGAGTGGCCTTGTGTACTAGGTGTCCTATAGGGCCCAGTGGCTCAGCCTCCCCCATCACCTGAGGTGGACACTCTTGGTGCACCCTGTGTGGGCTGGGTGCACAGACTTGTTGTAGTTGAGCCTTGATTGCTATTGGTGTCACTGGGAGGAATTGACTTCCAGGCCAATTGGCTATGAGGGCCAGCTGTGACTATAGTGGGAGAGTTGCTGTGCAGGAGAAATATTTATGGGGCAGGACTTGCTTCAGTGGGGCTTTGGTGCTTACTGAGTCTGTCCTTTGAGTGTGTCACTTATGGATGTATAGAGTTGTAATTGGTATGGTCTGATACTGACCACTGGGTACACTAGCTCTTGGGTCTCTAGGGAGGTACAAAGTCAGCCACTGCCTGGAGCCACCTAGCAGAAGCTACAGAGAGATCTGCAGATTCCTCCTCTTTGTATAGAGTTTGGAAGTGCCCAGAAGAGGCCCAGCTGTGAAGCAAGGCAGGCTGGTGCTGGTGCTGGTGCTGGCCTTGGGGCTTTTATTGATATCTTTGGGGCTCCCTGACTCAGCTGCAGCTTGTATGACAGGTTTTAGGCTGAGAAAGGACAGGCCATTCATATGCAAAAGCCGCTGAGCACAGCTTGGGTGGAGTTGTAAATTGGCTGGAGCCAGGTCTCAGGGAATCTCCTGGGCGGAGCAAACAGAAATGGCTTCCAGTCAGCCCTGTACCAGGGAGGTTCCAGCACAGGAACAATGACCACTGTGAGCACCTCCATCTGGAGGAAAGCAGCCCCAAGTTCCTGCCCCTATGCCAGACAGTCCAGTTTCTCCCTGTATGTGTGTGGGTCCCCCAGAGCCTTGCCCAGCACTGGAGCTCAAAGCAAGCAGGAGCTGGTAAGTTCAGTTCATGGGGCGGGCCTTTTAAGAGGAACAGCTGGGTCTCCAGCAGCCTGTGTGTCACTCAGCCCCAATCCGCACTGTTTTTTTTTCAGTCCATAGTTCTTACTGCTTATAAGGACATCTTTCCCCAGCTCTGGGACCCTGGGCTGGGGGTCTGGTGTGGGGCTGGGACCCCTCACTCCTCCAGCTGGCCTCCGCAGAGGCAATCTCTCTCCCAATTAAAAAAGCGGCACACTTGGGTGCTGGACCAGCCCGTTCCGCGCCTCTGCACTTCCTACCAGTCTCAATGCACTTTCTCCATTACCTCTCTAGTTGTAGTACTTCCACTCATCCAGCTTTCGCACGATCCTGGATGACAGTTGTTCTGCATTTTAGTTGTAATTTTGATGCGATTGTGGGAGACAGCTAGCACAGGCGTTTACCTATGCTGCCATCTTGGTTCCTTCCAAAGTCTCTACTTTGACTTCTCTTTTACTTTGGTAGAAGGTGTAGGATGTGCATGAGTTCACAGGTCCACTCAGGGGTGGAACGGTGCCTGCAAGCTTGGACTGCCATGTTGGCTGAATGAATGAGCAGACCTATCTTATTAAATTCTAAACTGAATGCTAGGTCTGAGATTACTACAAGCTGGTTTTTAGGTCTGCTGGGCATGCATGAGTGATTGAGACAAAACAGGAATCTTCTGGTTGGTTGGCTGGAATTAATTTTTTGGTGTGTAATCTCATATAACATGTACACTTCTAGAAAATATAATTTACAGTTTACTTATCCCATATTTAACCACACTCCAAGACAGACTTAATTATTCTATTATAACTTTATGGATCAAATACCTCAAAGATATGCTGATCAAGTCTCTCTTTATTAGGAACTTCAAGCAGGTTGATCTGTTACATTAAAGAACTCAGCGTTCAGAGTCCTCAGTGATATGCTTTCATCATTATCTTTCTCAGCCTCATTTTCTACTTGTTGGAGAAAAGCTCACCTCACTTACAGTAGTTTCCAGTTATTCTCCAAGTTTTTCTACCCTTTAAAATCTATTATTCCTGAAAAAGTTCTTTACGAAATTGCCTATGTTGGTACCATTGAATGTTCTACCGAGTATATGAAATTATCTCAACCTATTTGATATTTCTTAGTTACTTAAATAGGTCACTGCTCTCCTCACTGAAAAATTATCCTTTCAGACTATGTAAATTCTTCCTGGAGTCAGGGATGTAGATGCATCAATGCATGGTAGCAAGACCTTTATCGATAGCAAACACTTACCAGCTGTAATGGTATCTCAAACATTTCTACATTCTTCAGATATACAATGGACAACTCTGATGAGAACTTGATCAGGCCACACAAACATGAAGCAGCCTGGGCACCTTCCTCTCTTGGAAAGCAGCATCAGGGTGGTGGGATGCCTAATAAAACTAGTTAAAAAAAAAAAAAAAGAACCGAAGGAAGAGAGGGCCAGAGGGAAGGAAGAAATACAAACCTAATTCCAAAATTATCTTTCTCTATGACTTTGGGTAAATTAATCTATCTATCTAAGTTTCTAAGATTGATTAAAAGAGATTGAGTTACATCACTTTTTTTCAGATTTTATCTAGTCCAACACACAATATATCTTTGTCTTATATGCAGACATATATCTATATCTTATATATCCCTATCAATCTATGTAGATATAGATATAGATGATAGAGATATAATAAGATTTTCAGTAGATAATAATGCCCCAGGATGAGCACATTTTCCTACCTGTATATGGCTGTCTTTTAGTGAATAACATCAGTGGCCTGTGTTTTCAAAAATGTAAATGTGGAAGCATTTTCTCTCCTTGTGATATAAATTTTGTTGATTCCACTCTTCATGCTAGAAATGATTAGAGTAGCTTTGATTTTGTGGTTTGAATCCTACTGCTTGCAGAGAAATGGTATGAGATAAGGTATAATTAGATTTCCTCCCAATGTATTGTATTTTTTGCTGCAGAATAAGATATAGCATAGTTCTGTATGTGGTGATTGGTGATAATTAAATGATAATTCTGTGTAACCATTTTAAAGGACTGAACCAATTGAACATTAACACATAAGAATTATATCATGCCCAGCATCTGCACAGCTGAGGTGCTCTGGCTGTCTTCTAGAAAAACTCAGTCACTTGTGTCTAACTGCGACTTATTTGGATGAGTGCTTTTAATTACATTTTTATAACTGTGATATTATTTTGCTTAAATAAAATGTAACTAACTTTTACAGTGTTATTTTTTAGACTTACAAGTTGGATGTCTGTAAGATTAATTGTTCAGACCTATTTGTAGGGATGAATGGTGTATATTTAAAAATTTGTGTGGGTGACAGGCATTAACAATGGACCATCCCAGTCACACTGGTATATTGGCCATCTTACTTATGAGAGACTCAGCTATTTGAGAAAGAGAATTGGAAATGCTTTAGTAGGCAAAATCTCTCTAATCTCTCTAGTGTATTCTGGTTTGGAGACTCTGACTAGCTTTGGAGAATTCCATTAAGCTATAGTTTCAAGAATACTAATTATATCGTTTTATTTTATAAAGACAGTTTGTAACTTTAGAGATGTAACTTCAAACAGAAATTTTCACCTTTCACTATATAATCGAGCTTATGCTGTCCCAAAATGGGAAACTAAGTGAAAGGCATATTTACAAAGTTCAGCTCAACATTTCAATTGTAATCAAACCTAATTATAAAACTACTAGAGGCCTGGTGCATGAGACTTGTGTACTGGTGTGGGGGGGATCCCTCAGCCCAGCCTGTGCCCTCTTGCAGCATGGGACCCCTCAGGGGATGTCCATCTGCCAGCTTAGGCCTGATCTCTCCAGGGATTGGGCCTAAGCCGGCAGTCAGACATCCCTCTCACAGTTCTGGGCTCTCACAGTCTGGGATCCCTCACTCCTTACTACCCCCCTGTGAGCCAGCTTCTGACTGAGTGCACTGACCACTAGGGGGCAGCTCCTGCATTGAGCATCTGCCCCTGGTGGTCAGTGCCTGTCATAGTGACCAGTTGTTTTGCTGTTGGGTAGATTTGCATATTATGCTTTTATTATATAGGATACTTGAGCCTTTGTAATTTCTACATTGCACTTAATATAAAGTTTTATGGTCATAGGGTTTGGACAACTAGCCATTATTATTTTTACAAACATTTTGTTGAAGAAATACAAACATTTTGGAGTATTTTATCCAATTGCTACTCTTCTCAAAAGTAACCCTTTTCCCTTTCTCCATGACCTATGAGCTTTTCAAAGTATCAAGTTTGTCTTCTAATAATCAAAGTATTCAATAATGCGCACACACTAAAGGTAGCTTCTATTTCATTACTAATTCAATTCAATCACAAAGGCAGCTGACAGTACAAATTTGTAACAAATTGGGCAATTCAAGAAGATATATTAATGAACGCTATGAAACACAGGGATCGCTTGTGTAAATGGGATTGAAAAATACACCTACTGCTTCCAGGCAGCGATAATCATCATGTAGCCAGACCACAGGATGAGGCTGCCTTCTGGGCTGGTGCCCATTTGAAAACAGCGCTCCATTGTTACTTTGCATGTGGAGAGGGCTTGCAGACGGCAGGGGTGGCAGGGAGCGAAGCGGCGGGGGTCACGGAGTGCAACCCTATACGCAGACAGGTGTCACTTTTAGACCCTTTAATTGATCTCATTTGTTAGTTATACCTGCAGATCACACTGTTATCATTCCTGAACAAGGAGCAGAAACCAGAAATTGTCACAGGCTGAAGAGAGCAGACCAAGTCCCCAAACGGACCAGCCATATGGGTTTCCTAAGCTTAGTTTCCCAACAGTACATTACATTGAAATTAGACACCAGGAAAACTCCAAATTACATGAGGCCTCTTGTTTCTTTATATCAAAATTGACAGAAAACATGGTTTAATATTTGATTGCAGCCAAGGCTGCGTATCATACACTAAGATGGGATGCGTGGGAGAGAGAATTGTTTAAGCTGTGGGGCAGTTCCGCTTCGGCACAGAGAACAGAACCAGGGCACAGCAAGTATAATGACGCATTCAGGCTGTTCGAAAGTGCCACTGCATCCGGTTACAGGGCTCTCCAGTATCTGAGTGATGGGAAGATATCGTCCGGGAATATCAATGGATGAGAATAAAGAGGCATTCAAAGGTGGAGGATTTCAAGGGTGTCCCAGCCTGGGTGGTGGAGGGGTGGGGGAGGGTCTGCTTGTCTATGTTTCTTTAATGAATCACCCAGAAATAGATAACCCTCCTAAGATCCTTGAATGAGGATACTCTGAGAATGGTTAGGGATTAAGTGCAAATTCAAGGCAGACAGTCCATTATCAAAAAGTCCTCACAACCTTGTATTTATTCAACATAAATACGAACCTATTGTCTTCCAAAGCTCAGCAACTCTCACTGTCCTCATCAGCAACAGTGTTGACTGGCCCCTGCACCAGTCACTGGGGTGCAGCCCCAAGGAAACCACCCACGGCACATGGCAGCAGCTCTGCTTCTGGGGCTGGCTAACTGGAGGCCAAGCCAAATCTCATTTCAGCTTCAACTGAGTGCATTGCTGTGGAACACCATCAACGCAGAACTGTAGTTAACACAATGAAATCTGCATTCAATTCTTGAATGTTCTAGAGTATTTTGCTGTGACTATGCTTAACGGAGACTATTATCTGGAAAAAATACCCATGGAACTGGCATATGAGAAATGCCTAAGCTTGTTCCAAGTAGAAGACACACGGAAGACGTCCTTTTGATCAATCTGAACTTTTGAATATCACCTTTGTCCCTTTAATGCATAATTTAAGTGGTAAAATTTTCTCTTTGTTGTGAAGGTGTCTTTTTAAACAAGTTAACCATATTTATAAATGAAATAAGAGCAACATATAAACATTCAAAAATATATTTAAAAATAATAAAAGGCTGTGAGGTGAGAAGCTGTGGCAGATGCAGTTGACTAAAATGTGTTGAAAATTTACTAATATTCGTCAGATCAATGAGTCTTAGGCTTTTGGGGGCATAGGGCTCTTTAACAATCTTATTGGACACCCTCCCCAGCAGTGAAATCAGCATACTTTATTATGGATTTGACACCTGGAATCAATTCCTTTTATTTTCAGAATGTTAAAAACAATCTTTTTTTACTCTTATCTTTCATGAGCAACTCATTGGCCTTTATTTTTGAAAGAATTTGAAATTAGACCCCAGTTTGCAAATGAACCAAAGTTAAATTTTATTCTGCTCAAGTATAACTTTCAATGAGAAGGCTGCTGTTATTTAGGGGCAATCCTATTTGAAAATGGAGGCGTGGTCTTTGATAAGGGAGTGATCTTTACCCTCTGATCAGTTTCGGTGTTTTGGTGCTGAAACACTTCCCTGGGAAGGTCCTTGAATAAAATCTCCCCTAACTTAAGTTGCCAGAAGAGAGTAAGAATCGCCTGAAATCTCTAAGTCTGTTCATGCTGAACTCACGCAGCTTCACTTAATTTGTCTGCAACTTCATTAGATTACAAGCCTGTGTGGCAGAGCTGGATGCTATGTGGGGACTTTGCCAAGTCCTGGTGTAACTAGCCTCCTTCTAAGAAGTGGTTCTTGGTTTGTTACTGTGTCCTGATGGGACTTTATTGGCCATACCAACCACGGTGTCTATCAAGAACATGATTCATGTTGACATAAGACCTGGCATCTCCAAGAGGCACACAATCACCAAGTGGACAAAATGTTACACAAGGAACAAGGCTGGAGCCAATCATCAAAGAACATATAGAATGCATGAGCCACTGGGTCGTATTCCGATTGTGTCCAGTCTTGACTCCTTGCCATTCCCTTCCAAGGCACACTCATAGATTCATCAAGAGTTTCCTTTGCCGGTCTGAGTAAGAAGGAAAAATACTAACCTGAGTTCTGGGTGACTAGCAGAACGGGAAAGAAGGTTTAGGGGGGTTATGTCCCCATTCATATGTGAAAAGGTGCAGAATGAGAATCCTTCCTATGGACAGAACTTCAAATTGTTTACCTTATATTGTAAGGAGAGGGCTGAAATACAGATCCTCAGTCAAAAACTGGCTGGATGATAGGATATTTGAAATGAGCAAACGTAATGGATTGACAACGAAGTGACATATTTGTGAGTGGATCTACTGCAAGTGTGAGAAATTTGGGCCTGATGTGCTCATCAAAAACCTCCCACTGCCCAAAAGGCTCCTAGGTATCAGAGGACATGCTAGCCCAGCTGTGGGTGTCGGAGAGCCTCCTTACACAACTTGTGCAGTGTCTGCCCAATTGGCCACGATGGCAGAGATGGGAGCTATGGAAATCTCAGTGACCAATGAGGAGATAAGGCTGCTGCTATGCAGTGGGGTGGATGTTCTGGGGATGGGGCACAACTGAGGTCCCGGATTTCTCATGTGCTAATGTTATTCAGAAACACAATCAAAGAGTCATATACTTCAGACTATTTGTGTTTTTGAACCTAAATGTAATAAAAATAGTTACTGTAATTGCCTGCCTAATAATTCCAACATCTTCATTATATCTGAGTTTGTTGTGGTGACTGCTTTGTCTCTTCAGATTATGTGGACCTTCCCCTTTGCTTTCTGTAATTTTTTGTTGAAAGATGGTCATGTATTAGGTAATAGATACTGAAGTTATAAGCCTTTTGTGTTAAGATTTATCCTAATTCAGCTATGAAGTGAGTGCGCTTGCTTGTTGTAATTATACCAGAGTGTTCAAATCCTCTGGTGGGTTTATTTTGTCCTTCCCCTTGGTTTTGTATCTTGCCTTTATACTACTTCTCAGAGAAAGTCTTAATCTCAAAACTATTTCAGCTATATTTTACTGTTATTACTAAGGACTTGGTGGTGCAGTTGGGTGCGTAGGGGAGGGAGATCTCTAATATTTTAATAAAGTCTCAGTTCCCTAGTGTATGGGTGGCTTTCAAAATTATTTAATTTTCTACTCCACCTACTATTAGAGACCCTCACCTCGCCCCCAATGACTTGTAGCTCCTTAGCAGATACAACATCAAGACGGAGTGGGGCAGAGTTCCTCTTCATATAGAATTGTCTTCTGGGGAGGTTCTTCTCCACAGGACCTGGCCTTTGTCAGGAGAGGAGTCAGAGAGTTTTTACAAGGGCTCCTCTTCCCTCCCCAGCCAGGGTCATTAGGGAGCTGTCTTAGATGGTAAGGCCCTAATAGGGTTGCTAGAGGGAAAATTAGTAAAAGCGTAAGAGTCCTTCTATGACTATTATTCTAGTCTGAATTCAGCCTCTAACATTTAGTTAAAATAACTAAGTATTTCTACTCATTATAAGTCATTCTGCAGCTTCTTCTCCAGGTAAGCTAATCTTGGGTACTTTATGCTCCTGAATGCATCTGACTCACCACATTTGTGGTATCAGTCCCCCTTCCAAACTCACTTCTCTGATGGGTCCAAGAAAAGTTGTTGTTTTCAGTCCCGCACGAGCCCCCCGCCCCGTCCCCCCAGCTATTGCTTGTTGTAAGAATGAGAGTAATGAATTCCAAGCTCTTTACATATTGAGATAAAACATATATTTTCTAATCTTATTTTAATATTTCAGAGTTTTTCATCTTAGCAACTTTGACAGGTCTCTAGTAGTGTCTCATAATGGCTTAATTTATTTTTCTGACTGCTAATATTTATTGGTTACCTTATTTTGTGGTCATTTTCTGCCTCTTCAAGTCTCCTACCCATTTCTACTGGCTCCTTAGGTTTTTTCTTTTTGTATCATAGAAGTTCTTTATGTATTTCAGAAATGAGATCTTTGCTATTATATGTCTCTCCCACTCTGTAATTTTCTTTTGTACTCCACATATGATGTTTTTAAACATCAAAGAATTTTTTAAAAAAATATCTATTTTTTTATTTTTTAGGGAGGAAGGGAGAGGGAGAGAGAGATAGAAACATCGATCAGCTGCCTCCTGCACACTCCCTACTGGGGTTGTGCCTGCAACCAAGGTACATGCCCTTGACCGGAATCAAACCTGGGACCCTTCAGTCTGCAGGCCAATGCTCTATCCACTGAGCCAAACCGGTTAGGGCATAACACATTATTTTGAATATATTGAAAGATAACACATCCTTTGATTAATGCATTTACTATTTAGAAGATGCATAACCATTTAGATGGGTGACAAATTTGGATAATAAAATTTCTGTTGAAACCAGTAGCTTTAATAATGCAACAGATTTCCTTACATAGATTATGCAATAAATATGACATTACCAAAAATATTTTTAAAATGACTTGTGGTGGTAATATGGGGGTATAAGTCAATACTTCACAGGTGATAACTTGGAAGGCAGCTTGGAATTTAGATTAGTAAACACTAGTATGCCTATTAATGTTGTTTATTAATAATTCCAGTGTTTTGATAATAGTCATAGTATGAATGTTTTAAATATTAATGTAACTTCATTAATAAAACAGGGTGATTGACATCTTAGTCTCTTTATTTTGATTCTTCCCTCTGTCCTCATGCAAACTTTGGTGCTTCAGGCTTTCTATGTCCAAGTACCAATGTGTAAGTGCTTTCAGGACTGCTTGCTTCATGTTTTCAAATGGCCCGTTGGCCAAAGTCAGTCACACAGCCAACTCCAGATTTAAGAGGTGGAGAAATAGACTCCACCATCTTATGGGAAGTGTGGCAACATTAAATTGCAAGGGTATGTATGCAAGGAAGGGGGATTTGGAACTATTTTGGAAGCTATTATATTTATATTGTAGGGATAATACTTTATAGGCACAACATTCAATCCATAGAAAGTACTTAGTAAATATTAGTCCATAAATATTTGCTGCCTAACTGACCTACTGATTGAATGAATGGATACTGTAAAAGTAGGCATTTACATTTTAAATTGAAGTTATTACTTTAAGCCATGGCTGTTCATTCTTACTTGAGAGTAAGAAATACAATGAAATGCACTTATATTTCCTCATGGCAAAGTGTTAAAAATAAACTGTTTGACAGACTTTTGTAGGTTAGAGGTTTTAAACATCCAAATGATGAGGAGGAGACAGCTTCGGCATTCTGTTAGTAAAGGTAAAAGTGGGATATATAGTAACCACAGGAAGATGTTTCCCCGTGAGTGGGACAGAGAGGATGGCATATGCTTTCCTAACTGTGGAGATGCTCAGTGCTAAGTACAATTAGCACAATGGTAGCAATTAGATGACTCAGCATCGAAAAATGCTCCTTACCTTCAGTATGCAAAGCCAGTGGTCTAGAATGAAATACAGTGAAAACTACAGTTAAAACATTGAATTTGAGTCTTTTTTTACTAGATGTCTAGATGGGTTTGATATACTGAAAAACTTTTTTACCTGTAAAGTCATGACATTTTTTCACATGTTCTTGATATGGCCTTGAAATTAAAGAGAAGTGACAGAAGCAACAGTTGGTTTAACAAATAATTTTCAACATTGCTCCTCAAAAAAGGTTAAAGATACAGACTCACATATTCTTTGCAGACTGTGTTGTCAGAGGCATTCCATTATAATCCTCACATATAAAGAATTAATGTATTTGAACATATTTATAAAAGCTGCCATGAGCATCATATTTCTTGGTTCTATGATTAGATTTTACAGATTGGGGTACAATTAAACTAGTTTCCAACTTACCCTATGTCTTAATTGCTTCACTCTTTTCTGTCATTCATTAACTCATTTGCCTGGAAGTCAAAATGGGACCAGTTACTAAACAAGGCCAATGGCAATGACAACTGCATTGGGCGCCATGTTTCATCTGTCAAGGGGCATCTATTACTCTTCTCCTTGTCAAAAAGAAAATTGAATTAGACTAATGCAAATCTCTGTATTTGCCCTGATTAAAGGCCCCCGTCTACTCTAGGCATTGCCTGACATGATTTGGACCTGTGAGGGACTCAACGTTCTTACAACATCATTTGAAGAGAGTGTGACTGTCTCCCTGGGTCATTAGGCTCCAGATTCACGTATTTCTGTGTACTGTAGGCTAGATAATCTGGATGTCCTTTGGGGTGTTAATTAAGAAGTGTATCCAAAATTAATCAACAGATGCACTAGGGCGAAGGAGAGCTGTCTGAAGACCTTGGAATATAACATGCTTCTGGTGCAGAGAAATGAGCCTTCAGCTATTGACAAAAAGCAAACAAGTGTACAGACGGTAATGTGACATAAAAATTCATATATATACACACGTATACACTCATTTTTCTTGTCAGCTTGTCAACTTTAATTATAAAGGTTGATTTGCTATTTGGCAGATACTAACATTGTAGATATTGGCCATTTGAAAAGCATCATATGGTCAAGGTCTTAGAAGAGTGGCATAGGAAGGCAAAGGATGAATGATGTGGTTAAAACCCACACTGGGCACAAAAATCCTTGTAGCTGAACTGTAAAAACTCCGTCATCCTTCAAGAAAGGATATACTTTATCACAACAGAATATTAATGGATGAAAACCTTGATTTAGAAGGTGCATTTTTCCATTATATTTTGCATCATTCTCTTTTTTAGCTTATTACTTTATTCTAATATATTTGTGCCTGGTATTAAGGGTTTTCTTAGAACTTTAGGTTAAAAGTAACTTTTTTAGCAAGTCCTGGTGTTTGAACATACTAAAAAGTAAGTAAATTCAACCTTTAATGTTTTATTTTTTATATATAATTGATTTCAGAGAGGAAGGAAGAGAAAGAGAAAGATAGAAACATCAATGATGAGAGAGAATCATTGATCAGCTGACTCTTGCACATCCCCCACTGAGGATCGAGCCCGAAACCTGGGCATGTGCCCCCCTTGACTGGAAATGAACCAGGGGCCCTTCAGTAGCAGGCCGACACTCTATCCACTGAAGCCAAACCAGCTAAGGCTAATCTTTAATGTTTTAACTAACTTTATTCACTTCTAACTTATAGAGTCACATATTACTCTTTTATAATGCTTACTTACTTAATAACATTTCGGTATCTCTCAACTATCTGTTGTTAACCCTACCTGAATGGTTATCTTGTTTGCCAAGTCAAAGATGATAATGGGTTCTCATTCTATAAGTCAGATTTTCAACATCTTTTCCAAGTTTTGAAGTTAAGAGACACTTGCTTTTGACCTTTACCATTCTAAAAGCTCTTTGCCAGACGGGCGACTCAGTGCCCATATTCTCTAAAGAAGGTGTACTTTAAGCCCTCTTGCCTGTAATAGGCAAGAGATGAAGGAGCTGTTCAGTGGTCCCACTAATTAATGTTTGGATCCTGAGATATCCATATTGATCCTGAAGTTTGTACTAAGTCTGGTATTAGTAGAATTTGCAAAGCATCATGAGTACAACTTTCAAATTGGTGAGATTGTTTTACTACAAAAACTGTCTTATCCCAAATCAACACCTTGACTTAGATTGCCAAAAAGTAAAGAAAATCAATTAAGGTAAATCATTCTTTGCACTTTTTCCTGGTAATCAGACATGTATTCCCAGAACTAAGTTGCATATTTTAATACTTTAATTTAATATTACCATCCAACAGGATGATTATATAATTTATGTCTAGTAGACAATATATACCTATGGCCTATAAAATATTCCTACTTGATTGTGGATACCCAGACTATTCTACCAAAGTGTATTTCTTTTTTATTTTTAAATTTTTTAAATAAAATATTTATTGTTGAAAGTATTACATAGGTCCTGCATTCCCCCCCCCCCCCAATTAACCTCTTCTAGCTGCTCCCATCCTTCCCCCTGCCTCAGGCCCTCACCACCCAACCAAAGTGTATTTCTTAACTAATTTTTTAATTTAATCTTACTCATATTTATAAAAACAATTTTATGTGTTATGATTTAGTGTCAAAACTTATTATTGACAAGATAGAAATTTATGCAAAAGACAAAAAATATTTAATGATCAATTTAAAAGACAATACAATTTTGTTTTTCTTTGATTTTTTACTAGAGACATACAGATAAAGTTTTAAAATGCAGAAAGGAGGACACACATGTAGTACCTTAATCAGTAAAGGAAGAAAAAAGTTGGTATGATGTTTAACAAGTAGCATACAGCTCGACATACACTAGAGAGTGAAATGATCCATAAACAGAACCACTGCCAGCAGAGGGCATAGGGACATGAGTATATCTAAAATTCAAAGGTATCTGGAGGAACCTGGAATCTGGGTTCAAGGTACGCTCAGCGCAATCTTATGGGCAAGAAAAATCCAACTAGCATATGGTTTATACAAGACCTTACTAAAGGTAGGCAACAGCAAAAGGGGAATAAACACACCGGTGTGGACAGAAAAAGGGGGGTCTATAGGAAGTAACCTCACAGAGTACTCTGATCATAAAGTCCTAAGTAGGCAGGTCATGGTGGGCAGTCATGCCCCAGGCCTATAACTTCTTCAGTAAGGTTTTAAGCCAGCCTGTCCATTGTTTTTGTGCATTTAGGTTAACACACCTTTGAAATACCAGAAGCAATACCTCTCTAACGGGGTATTAACTCTCAAGAGAGCACATTATCTTGTCAACTATCCTGTAACCAATCCCTGCCTTGCTTCCTCCCACCTCCATGTACATTCCCTCCTTAATCTCAAATGCATAAAAGAAGCTGCGAAACTGTTAATCTTTGGAATGTTTGAGATCTTGTTCCCCCAGTATATGTTATCAGTTTGGCTCAAATAAACTCTGCAAGTAAAAATTCTCAAAAAACAAACAAACAAAACAACAACAACAACAAAGAATTTTCAAACATTTATAAAATATTTTTAAAATTCAATATTCTAAATGTTGGCAACAAACTTTATTAATAATATTAATATTTGTTTCAACTATGTCTTGGGATAATTTAATGGTCTTTTAAATATTTTCCCCCAAGACCGTGCTCAAATTTTTAGTTCTTTTTATCTTCACTTTAAGAGTTCAATCTAAGTACATTTTCTGCCATATGAGAGCTTTTCACCTGTTCATTTCAACGCATAGTCTTACACACAGACTACACATACCCAAAATTCTTTTAGCTCACATTTGCCATCAATCAACAAATATTTACTCAACTTCTAATGTATCTGTTTCTCATAGAAATTACATTCTCTTGGGCACATCATTTTCCTGTAACAATATGCACCATCATTTAAAAAAACTATCCTTTAGTAACAAGTGGATAATCACCAGGGAAGTTTTTAAGTCCTTTAGTAGATCCACTTAACTAAAACAAAGTCATTGTCCATTAGGTCAACCGTATCATTTGTACAGTTTCTAGTTCACTTAGTCTTCATCTGAGGCCACTCTTTGGGTAATGGAGGGGATCAGACAATGACATTTATTTTCAAAGGAAGTAGGGTCATATTTGCCGCCTTAAAAAACCCCTTAATAACTCTGAGTTGAGTCAATTAACTCTTTTTGAAACTATAAACTGTGACTATAAAAAAGAAAGTACCCTGACCAATTGTGTGACACATATCAGATGTCCAATCAGAAGTGGATAAAGACCATGTAAACTAGAGACCCACACATAAGAGAGAATGAAACACGGAATGTACAACAGGATGGAGAACATTGTGCTTCCCATAAACCCTCATGTGTATATTACCACATAGATTGCCAGGAATGGAGGAGAATGTTGAGATGTCACAGAACCCATTATTTGGTCCAGAAGAATGGCCACCAACTATCATTTGGAGAAGGCTAGTTCTGTTTATTTTTAGAACATTCTTTTGCTAAGTGAACATGTCATACTGAGATGAGGAGAAGAGAAGACTTTCTCCATGCAGTGTCAAGTACATCTTCCAAATAAATACTGAGAATTAAAGTTACTGTTGAAATTCCATAGGACGCACATGTCTCTGTTTGGCCTGGCATCCCAAGACTATACATTTTTCACATCTCATGCCGATGTTCAAACAAGTCTTTGAACTTTTCTTTGGGGATTTTTCTGAGAGTTAGTTGTACATTCTTAAAAATTTTATCACTGTAACAAATATATTTTTGAATGTGAGTTAAATTCATTTTAAATTTGTTTTAAACAGTAAAATGTCATTTGATCTTGGTAAATTAATTTCATAACAAGGCTAACTGATTCTCTTTTGAGTAAAAAATATGGAATAAGAAGACTTACAAGTGAAGGATAAAGCTACTTACAAAAAAATTAGAGGTTTCAAAATTTTCTAAGCAATGGTATTATTATAGTAAGTTATAGTCTACCAAAAAGTTGTCAGGTCAACATTTACATTGGGTATAGATTCTGCATGCTTGATTTCAAATGTATATTTAACTATGACATTTTGTACTTATAGTGAAATTTTCCCCAATAAAGTAGATTTAATGGGTAATATTTTACATTTCATAAAATAGTCATGCCAGACTTTGAAGATTTTTGATCTTCAAAAGCAGAAAAATAATTTTGAAAAAGAAATTTTAAAAATAATTTTATATACAGGAAAGTAAATTTAACGGATACACTACCCTGTGAAATAGAATAATTTGAAAATGCAAGAGGAATTTTAAAAAGGTTAGATGTACTCCTTAATAGAAGATGTTTATTATTAATGAGAACTGCGAGAGGAGGCTCAAGGCAGTGCCCCTCACCTGGAGCTTCAGAGGAATCAGTGGAAGGAATGACAGAAGAAAGGCTGGCTGATGTTGAAGAAAATCACTGTAACCACCAGTTACTGGTTTCACTTGTTTACCACTATCGTTGTCCATGCCAACAGATCATTTATTTTGCATTTTTGAATAAAAATACATTTGTTCATTCCTGATAAGTAAGTGCAAGAGCTATGCACCAATGTATTGCGTTCCACTTAAATCGCTGAGGCATTTTTGCTACTGTTCTGTTAAAATCAGGATTGTAGTATTTGCCATCATCACCCGAGGAGAAGTTAGGAAGCAGCCTTTCTTTGGAGAGTAAGAATAATTGTGTACAAAGTAGAAAAATACCCAATTATGTGAGCTATGTGTAATAAAATTTTATTTAAAGTTAAAAAATGCTTATTTTGCCTTAATATATGGTATTTTTTGAGTATTTTTAGCACAAAATCTACTGAACATACATTTTCTACTTTTATTTTCATAATAGTCTGAGAGGACATTAGTAACATTATAAACATTTTCTACAGCTGCAGTAATAAAAACAGCAAACTTCTCTTTCCCTCACTCTCAGAGAAAAAACTGGACACCAAAAATTTTCCTTCCCTTCCTCCCTTCTAATTTCACTTAGAATAGTGAAATTCTAAGGATAATCCGAAGCACCAAAGTACTTTAGTAATATATTTATCCCAGGCTGTGTATCACATCTTGGTGCAAAAAGACACATTTAAGTGTGTGCATGCCCAAGTGTAAATCGAATATATCACATCACATGCAACACAGGCATAATGATTCTGTCCCAAAGCCTGAAGAAGTATTAACATTTATTTCTTGCTGCCATTCATTGCCTAGTATATTTCTAGTAGCTATTTCTTAGAGTATATTTAAAATTTTAGATTTAAAATTTAGATATTTATTTACTTAGTTGATGTAGCTTGGATCCTAGATTCTTTTGCCCCAATATTTCAAGTTATACCTGGATAATCTAATGATTTAGGAGGGTTATTTAGGTAAATAGAAATCCCATCAACTTGCATTTTTTTCTAAACCATGACCATTGAATAATGAAGTATTTCAATGCTGCATAATAGGTTGACAATCCGGCGATAAAACGGTGAAATAGTCAGCACACAAGTAGTTGATAATTAACACATAAAATTAGTATTAATATAAGCACGTCTTCATAATTTCATTTTCTCAGATGACTCATCTCTTTGCATCTTCATAGAACACATTCCCACAAGCTATTTTTAAAGTTGTCATATACTTTATGTACAATGACTGCTAACTTTTACAAATAGGGAGCAGATCCACTAGAATAGGACAGAAATTGGTAAATTTCTAAACATTTTAGAAATGTGTAATCTATATTTGCTTTGATGAATTTTGGACATTTTCATTAGTTAATGAAAATAAGAGCAATATTTTAGAACTGTTAGCACTTTAGATTACTTTTATATTTTTTAAAAATATTTTTATTGATTTTTAGAGAGGGGGGAAGGGAGAGGGAAAGAGAGCAACACCCATGCACAGAGCGTCACATCCATCAGCTGCCTCCTGAACCAGGGGAACCGAGCTCACACATGGGCATGTGCCCTGACCAGCGAGCCCGCGGTGCATGAGATGCTTGGCCGCCGAGTCACACCGGCAGGGCAGATTCGTCGTGTTTGTAAAGTTGGTAAAATTAGATGCTGTGGACACTTACACGTGTCCTTTCAAACTGTATTTTTAGGCTATTTCTTCATAAAATATATATTTATTATCGATGATATATATATATTTTTTATATTTTATTGATCCTTCACAGAGAGGAAGGGAGAGAGATGGAGAGCTAGAAACATCGATGAGAGAGAAACATCGATCAGCTGCCTCCTGCACATCTCCCACTGGGGATATGCCCGCAACCCAGGTACATGCCCTTGACCGGAATCGAACCCGGGACCCTTCAGTCCGCAGGCCGACGCTCTATCCACTGAGCCAAACCGGCCTCGGCATCGATGATATTTTTATCTATAAAATACAACAGTACATATGGTACATAGCATATACGTTATATAACAAAAATAAAGGTAAGCAAATGTTTCCAAATATACATTCATAAACCATGGTATTGGTAAAACTTGATAAAAATAGGAATATAGAAACAAAGTCATCACAAATTCTCAAGAGAAGTTCTAAATGTTCTTTTATTTTTTTATTCCAAATAAAGCAAATATATAAATTAAATTTCTACAATAAAATAATAATTAAAGTTATTAATCTTACATGAACCTAAATGTTTAAATTCTTCAAATAAAAACTGTGACTGTATGGCTTAGCATGGGTCTGACACAGGGATCGAACTGTGGTTACCATAGATGAGGCATTTGGGTTGTCTAACATAGAATACAGAGTTAATGTCTCAATGATGGCAAATTCCTTTTAAAGGAGAGTTAAGTTACTATTAAAAAATGACTCAGTCGTTTCTTAAGTGCCTATCTTGTTAATTTAATTAATAAAAAAAGGGAATGACATAAATTAGAGTGCGCGTGCATACATTTCCAGGTTGTTCAGAAAGGATGTCAGGTGGGCATGACGTCAGTGCAGCCTGAGCCAAACCTTGGGGACTTTATCACACATGCACTAATTGCACATGTTTATAAGCTATGTTCTCACGCCAGCTACATTCATAAACATAAATGGTTTAAGTTATTTTCACTAAAGGAGAAATGTGCCTTAAAAACCTATACTGCTTGAATATAAACTATTTGTAATTTCTCTTAAAATATACATATATTTTAAAAACAGTTTATCGCTTAAAATAAGTAATGTATGCCTCCCAGGATCTAGATTCATGAATTCTGTATCTTTGCATTAAATCATGAGCACCTGGCAATTAAACTGCATTTAAAAAATTTAACAAAGTTCAATGTTTACATGTTTTCCTGAATATTGTCCATGTATTTAGATTTTCAGTGGGAGTAAAACCATTGGTGTTCTAACAATTATTTAAAATACAAACACAAAGGACTTTGTCAGTTCCACCAGAACAAACAAACTGAAACATAACAATAATCTACTGAGGTCAGCAAGTAGAATCTCGAATCTTACCATCTCACATTCTCTCCGTGTGCCTTTCATCCACTTCACCTCCCAGTGAGCCTCACTCCCTCGTCCTAACTAGAAATAGACCCACAGAGAAAACCGTTTCCCTTTTTCTCACTTGCTCCTGGACCAGTCCTTTCAAACGAAGACTTCCTTTTCCTTCAAAATACATTTGTATGAAAAAAATGTATTATTTTAGGAGGGATGAGAACATGAACAGGTAATTTTACTCTATTATTGGAAAGAAAATTAGATTAGAGGTAACTATCAAAAAAATCATGTTTATGTTTTCATGAACCTTTATCACGAACTGTTCACTTGTGATAAACTTACAAAACACAGCTCTGAAGTTTGCGTGCTTCATTTGACTGGCCATTTTCCTTCTGATTGAGGTTCAAATGGAGAGAGCCACCTTTTCTGGGGCCGGCAAGCATCATTCTGGTGAAAGCCTGTGAACGACACAGGGCAATGAGACTAATATGGATGTTTTGTTTCTACAAAGACAGGTGAGAAAATAAAAACAAATTAAAAATTAGTGGGATTTTATATAAAAACAAAATTATTTAATGTCTTCTGAAAAGATTATTATAGTCATTTACTCTTAAAATATAACCAATGGACATAAGACACTGGGGGGTAGGGGAGATTGGGGGACTATAAAGGGGGGGGGGAAGAAGACATATGTAATACTCTTTGTAATACTTTAAGCAATAAAAAAAAAATGTTAAAAATAATTATCAAATTTCACCCAGAGAACTTTTTTTGAAATGAGATTTTAAAAAGTCTTTGAATCAACTGATTAAATGTAGGTCATAATAATGAAAAAAACAATATTCATAAATACCATTGCATATTTTAATAGTAATCTTTCAACTTGAATACGTGAGGATAACAAGTTTGTACTCATACAAAAGTGTTAATTAATGAATGGCCAGCCTTCACCAATTGCTGACACAGTCTTCTCTCATTTTGATATATGAAACATTTAGTGAAGTCATAGTTTATTACCAATAATATACTTTTGTCTTTTATAACTGTGAGAGAAGGATTGAAATAACTGATTTAGTTTCAGCCACATAACTTTAAAATCACAGCAGGTGGGGAGCTGCATTTTTGTCTGCCTCCTTCAGGCTCCAGGAAAGGTCATGACCTCCAGGTCCTAACCTCTGAGGACAAAATCAGGATCGGCCCTTGCACATCGAAGCTCAGCTCTGCACCTGCACTCCAGGCCTCCACTCTCCTGGCCACAAAGCTATCGGTTCGTTATCTCTGAGTGAGATTTTATGGCCCTTAGTTTTCAGTAACGAGGCCTGTAGTTTGTGAACACAAGGGAAAAGCAGCACGTCTCTCCCCGAGCATCCTCTCTGGCGCTGAGGGCTGGCACGGCCCAGCGTGGATAGTGAGTGGACACGCTGCCCCGTCACGTCTGTCCCGTCCTCTGCAATAGCAGACTCCTCCACTGAGGATCCAAGCGAGGCCGGGCACTGCCCTTCATCCTGAGCCCGGGAGCCCAGCAGGGAAACGTTCTCCGGCAATTTGCTTATCGCATTTCCCCTGAGATTACAGATTCCCATCCGGTGTGTGAGCAGGCCCAGGGTGTCCTTTGTGCAGGAATCCACGCGTGTCTCCTGCAACGGAGGCACTGCCCCAGAGGCTTCCAGACGGAGCCGTTCGGAGGCCACAACACACAGCATGTCTCGACCCGCTTTCACACAGCTCCACGGTGTTGCTTTGAGTGTTCAGTAATTGTCTTACACGCATGTTCTGTGGCAGTTTTGAGAAAGGACAGCATTGATGACAGCTGCATTTGTGTGTTAAGTAGTTACGGTTCCCATGCAGGTGAAAGGCTCTTTCTGTCACTGTTTGGGGGTGTGGGGTGGCCGTCTAGTCTCATCTGTTCGGCTGCTTCCCTCCTGTCCCCCCTTCTCCCACAGCCCGCCCTCCACGCAGGGCCGCTCTGCCCGAGGAGAGCCCTGCAGGGCACAGGAATCACGGGGCCTCGCATTTGTGGGAAAGTGTGTAACTGTAAGAAGACGTCTTGGGTAAGCTGGAGGCGAGGTGCGAAGTCCCCCCACCGTTGCCTTTAGGAAGCTTGCCCCCCGAAAGTGAGCTTCAAAACAGACCCGAGGAGCCTGGCCATGAAGGCTCTTCCGGAAGGAGCCCGTGAGGAGGAAATGTCCCTGCTCTCCCCAGCGCAGCTCCGCCCTGTGGGCCAGGACAGCTGCCCCGTCCTGCACTGCTCCAGGCTGAGGGCCTCTTTTATTTTATTATTTTTAACTTTTAAAATCCTCGCCAGAGGGCATGTTTTTACTGATCTTAGAGAGACAGGAAGGGAGGGAGGGGGCGGGAGGGGGAGGGGAAGGGGGGAGAGGGAGACTGGTTGCTTCCAATACTCACCCTGACCAGGATCGAACCTGTGAGCCTTAGGTGTACAACCAACTAAGCCCACGGGCCAGGGCTGATGGCTTCGTGATGTCCCAGTGGTGAGAACGGTGGAAGAGGCCCAGTGGACGGCAAGGACGAGCCCCTTCACCCCCCGATTACTTGCAGCTACACTCCGCTATCATTTTACCTGGGGGACATTCCCATGTCCCACTCCCAGGGCATGTCCAGCACCTGAAGGGGATCCATACCATGGCTTGGCGGCCAGGCCGGTGTCTGGTGCACAGGACCTGCTCCAGGCAGCAGCTCAGCCAGCAGCTAGCTAGGCCCTACAGTGCTGCCCATTTAACCAACAGACAACGGAGGTTTGGCACCTTGCAGAAGCAGGGCGCGGGGGAATCCGGGAGCATGAGGCAGAGCCCTAATCCAGGCTCCTCTGCCCCCATAAATGTGTTTTTTAAAATATATTTTTACTGATTTCAGAGAGGAGGGGAGGGAGAGAGAGAGAGAGAGAAACATCAGTGATGAGAGAGAATCACTGGTCAGTTACCCCTCGCCCCCTACTGGGGGTTGGGCTGGCAACCCAGGCATGTGCCCTGACCGGAATGGAACCTTGACCTCCTGGTTCATAGGGTGCTGGCACCTCGCGGGAGGGCGCTGTGTGTGTGTGTGGGGGGGGGGGGGACGGGGCTGTTGCTCTCCCGAGGGCCTGTGTGCGGTCCCGGGTCCGAGCTCCCTCTGCACAGCAAGTCAGAGGCTCTGCCTCAGGGGCAGCTTCCTCCGGCTGCGCCAGCCCCACCCGATGCCCCAGGCGCCCACATGCTGACCTCACTGGTGGTGTGTGGTGTTAGGGGTGCATTTTCAGGGCCCTTTCCGGTGGGGGAATGGGGTTTGTATAACCGGTGCCTTCGGTTCCTGCAGGCGCCTGGCTTATCTTTCCACCCATTCAGCACCATCTATGAGCGCTCTCGGTCTAGGCGTCTCCCCAGTCAGCGATGGCCATGGTCCGGGAACCAACCAGTCCACAGAGGCGCTCTCTGCTCTGCTCTCCAAACAGAACAGCTAATGAAACCTTTATAAAGGCTTAGTGTCCACCTTTCTCACTCACTGCCCAGGCCATCTTTCACACCCCAGCTCTGCCTTGGCGATGCCACCTCTGGATCCCCTTCTGTGTACCATAGACCCCACTGGGACGTTCTGGGCAGCTGGCTGGGTTGGCACAAGCCAGGGCGGGCTGTGACCACTTTCAGAAAGACAGACAGCCGAACGCTCAGAGCGAGGTGTGCTGGGGCAGCTGGGCATGGTCCTGGGAGTAACTCCTCAACTCTGACAGAACTTATTTAAAGGTAACATGAGATGATCTTTGAAAAGATTTAGAACAGATTTAGGCACCAGTAAGTGCTCAAGAAATGCTAGCATCCTTCTTTCCTGTGGGTGGGAGATAAAACGCAATGACACGTGTAAAAAAATTCACTGCAATATCAATGCTATTAACGACTTATAGACCAAGTAACCCTTTAAAAGAGAAGACTGTTAAAATCACCAAGAACATCAGGGTCTGCTAATCAAAATTCTTGTTGCACTCCCTTTGCAGAAAATGTGATACCTGTGGTGGTTTCATAAGACAGGTGATTATGTTTAAAGGATGCCTTTGCATGCTGCTGCTGTCTTATTTGCTTAAGGACAGATTAAGGAAGTGTTAAAGCTAAGCAGCAAGCAGCTCTATTATTTTCAAAATACTCATTTTTAAAACCTCATGTAGGTTCTTCTCTCTGGGATCAAAGCAAAGAAGGTCTGCTACTCTAGAAACCTAAAAATAAAATATTACAGCAAAAGAAAACATTGGCTTCTTTTAGAATTACACAGCTAGATGACAGGTGGAAAGGAAAAGTGCTACTTTTTCTTAATTTCTCTATGCCTGAGCACCATTTAAATGTAACACAAAGGTTTCTATCATTTCTTTTCTGAATGACTTCTCAATTTTTAAAAATTAAATACCTTGCCTAATACTGATCAGATCTTAAGAAGACAATTTAACATGAAAGCTAATCAATGCTCCCAAGTTCACTCAGAGGATCTTGTGGCGTTCCGTCCTGAGCTGCCACACAGGAGGCCCTGTGCTGCCTGCAGCCTCAGGCCAGAGGGGACAGGGGGCTGTCACTTCCACCTGCTGTTTTGGGATACACCGTTGAGTGTTTTTATTTCTACATGGGTGCAAACTTTTATACACCAAACCCAGTTATATTTATGAATGGCAGAAAAAGTTGGAATTTCACAGGATAAAAGAAAACATTAAAAGCATCAAAAAATAAATCCCATGTCATTGCAGACTTATATTTTAAAGATTCTTTGAATCCAAGTTCAAGAATATATCTTTTCTGGGATGATCTGCTTGAAAATAATTTATTCATAAAATAAGACCCTCAGTGCCTTTTTACAAATCATTTCAATAGCGAGTTTGTTTCCTCAACTTGACTCAGACTCATGGAACTAATTACTTTGGTGTCTCAGAAACACAACCGTGGATTATGAGTGAGACATTTAATGAAGAGTGTTAATGTTCTAATGATTTTGTTCTTATACTTCGCCTAACACAGATCATGGTATGCAATTTCTGAAAGACACTTTTACAAAAATTAAATGCTGGAGATTGATCCTCATTCTGAATTTTATATGCATTTAGAATAAAATTTATCTTTAGAAACAAATAGTGATGGCTGAAAGACAAGTTTTGTTTTTTGTTCATTGTTTCATTACTTGTTTCAATTTTAACTTCTAATATGTAATCATTCAAACTGTAAGCCTCAAGTGCCCGTTGACGAGAATATTTAACAATGGGCGTCAGTTTCTGAGCTCCTCCTGCGGATATCCCTGATGGCTTACGCTGGCTTTATTTCTCTCTACCTCTCAGAGAATGCGCCTTCGGTTGCTGCACCATGTGAAATACTATAATTGGAACCTACTCTACATTCAAATAGATAAATTATTAATACTCTGCTGCTGCTGTTAAACAAGCATCACATTTGCAGCATTGAAATTCTGATTTGTCAAGTATTGGGGAATGTAACTATATTAAACAATGCCTTGATGTGAGGGGGAAACATTCTTTAGAAGGGGCATCTTAATCAGTTTCATGCTGAGCAAAAGAAAATTGTAAACTATGCATTAAAAGAAGATTTACTGAAAGTTCTTTCTGCTAGATCCACTGCATTCTAATTCACCGCTTCCCGTTAGCTTTCGACGTATAACATAGGTAATCTGCCAGCCACATTCATGAGCAAAGTTGGATGTGGATTTACACTTGTGGGGCTACATTACAATGGGTAGATTTAAGGTCTTATGAAATGAGTTTTTGGATTTGTTACAGAGGTACGGAGCCCCTCAGATACAGGCAGATAGGTTTCCCAACATATGGCAACCACCTTATTATAAAACAAAACAGTGTCAAATCAAAGTACCTGATTACGATTCTCCAGAGCTATGCAGTTCCGATGGCCAGGCTTATATGTAATACCTCAGAAACAGCATCATTTATTTTTCTGTCTTCCCTTATCCATAAGTTATTGGGTTTGTAGGCTTTGAAACCTTAAGCAAAAGGATAAAATACAAATTACAGGAAACAGTGGAGTATGAAGAAATGAAATGACATTCTCCCCAGTCCTGAGAAAGAGGGTCGCATCCCTCTGTGCAGCCTGGGCGAATCCCGTCACCAGAGAGCAGTGGAGGGGAGCGTGAGTAATCTTTGGGCCCAAAGAAAGCATCTACACCACACCAGCAACAGTCAGTGATCACAGAGAGTTCACTTCCAGGTTTGAGATAACAATAACCCAAGTTTTTGAACAATAAACTCTGTCATTGACAGGACTCAGATAATCAAAAGAATTGTCAGGCATTGTTTACATACAGCGGGAATCACTGAAGGTCTGGTGTGTTTTATTTTGGAATAAGTGGGTGCTCCTTGTTTTCAGCTCTTTCCTCACATTTCAAATTCTTTGCGAAGTTGTGGGTTTGGGATGCTCTCAGGACTGGACATGAATAAAAACAGCATCACTGTCAACAGCAGAAGCAAATTCCTTTACAACGTTCGTTTCTGAAAAATAAGATCTTTGTGGAAATTGTAGCGGAGGACAAAACACTGCTAGTGGATAAATATATTCAGTGGGTGTAATAACTGGTTAGTTTATATCCGACCGGAGTTCAGGGTTCCTGGCCTAGTCCTGGGCCTTGTCCCCGTCACCGCGTTGTTATTCCCGAGGCTTTAGTCCGGGTACTGATGACACAAACCTGGGCTCTAAGGAAAGGTCTGCCCGCGGGGAGCGCTGGTGGTCATGTGGCATGTTAGTCACAATCACCATCATCTTTAGTGCTCTTCGCTGTCAGAACTTGCACAGCTAACAACAACCAGTCTTTTACTAAAATTCTACCTCATCAAACTAACTTAATTAGCAATTCAACTCCTTATTTTTGTTTTGGCTTCCCCTCTGGCTACTAATTAAAGCTTAATCGAAACCGCTGAACTGAGGTTGTAAAGAATTCATTAATATTAAAATTAGCCCCAACAATTTTTGGGGGGCTGGTGCAATTTCTATTTGTTACTGTCAGAGATTTAAAACTCAGTTGAATTGCTAAAAAAAAAAAAAAAAAAAAAAAAAAAAAAAAAAAGCCTTCCCAGGAATTCTCATCCTGCCATACACATGAGCTGAGCACATATGACGAATGCCAATAGTTACATAAACAGATCATTTCTGACCAGGCAGACGCAGCCCACTGGGGCATTTACAATATATTTAGCCAAAATAAAACGTAGGCTATTTTTCTGAAGTCATTCACGTTACTTTATCCTCCTAAGTGGTTTCATATTTTGGATAAAAGAGAGGAGAAGGAGCTCTGGAAAAAATTTCAAGAATTGATCTTTGTGTATTATCTTGACAAGATTAATATATTTGAAAAATGAACAGATTTAGCTCTTCACTTTGATTTTTTACTTTTTGTAACATCAAAGATTACTCTAAAAGCCATACTGGTCATTCCGAAAAGTAAAATCAGATCAGCACCAAACTCTACTGCTCTGTATGGGACACACTTTACTTTGTAACTGAAATCGGATCTTTTATCAGGAATGGCTGAAAAGGGAATGTAATACATTTTGTTCTCCAATAAAATAATTATGTTGGTGTATGCCTTCAATTATTTTCCAGGTTTCTTTTGATGGTTTAAGTAGTAAATTTAAAACTATTAGGTTTTTATTTTAAGCCCGCATTAAAAAGTCATTTATTCAGCATTTGGATATTTGTAAGTATTCGCAATTTCAATGAGACCACATTTTGTCTTCCAGTTTGTGACATGTAAATGCAAATTGGAAATGCTTTTTTTGGTGAACAGGAAATGATTTTCATAAATCAAATCCTTTTTATTTTTGATATTTTAATAAATTTGTAAAAACGTGTATATTTATTTTACCCTTTAGGAAAATTCCAAATGTGTAGGAAACAAACATGTTGGCACTAAAATATACAGCAACTAATACTGCTTAGCATATTTTATTAAACCTGAGAATTAAAGTACATTTATAAAATGCAGAGCTTGGTCAAAATATACATGAAAAGTACTGCTGCATCTAGGTTTCATTTAGATAACACATGTTACAAAATAATCACACACACACATAAAAGAAATATATGTCAATTTATAATCCCTGGATTAAATCAACAATGGCATACAGGGCACACAATTTAAATCTTAGTGACAATTTCCATGAAGTTATTTAAATACATTTTGACTTCTGACAAGAGGATGTAATTTATAAAACAGCACTTACCTAAAGTAGCATAATGACGATACTTTCATTTCTGCAAACACAACTTCTGACATCCCAATATGGAACCTTTAAAAGAAACCAGCGGGATATGTGGGGTGTAAAGGGACTTGTCTTTGGCTGGTGGGTGCACACTGTGTGTGCAGATGATGTGCTATAGAGTCCTATGCTTGAAACCTGTATGGTTTTATTAACCAAGGTCACCCCAATAAATTCAATAAAAAAGAGGAAAAAGTAAAAATAAAAACTAAAATGTATTGGAAAAATAGTCAATATACATAAGCAGAAATTGATGGATAAAATACTTAAAACATTTATCTGATTTGAGGAAACAAAAAAATTACTTTCAAAAAATAATTCTTCCTCAAACTAATAAAAAAAGTCTCTTAAATATAGAAAAGTCAAATCCAACTTCAGCAGCAGTCATCCTGTAAATGAAGGGTGGTGTTTTGATGTTATCATTGCCTGGCAAAAGCATTATCTGACATTAATGTTGCATGATATTTTATCAGTGTTTTGAGTTAAATTCTTATTATGTTCCATACAAATACACTACAATCATAAGATAACATTTTAAAATAGTTTTACAAATTTCTGTTTCAAGTGAAATGAGGCTGATAGTTAACTGAGTGATTTGGGTTATTGGAGAAACATATTAAATTAAAGGAAAATAAATACTTATTTTAGCTTAAGCAAAATCAATCTGTATTAATCAAAGAAAATGCTACTTTCACCATTAAATTTGAATTTGACCTGAGAAGTAATGAAAGAAGCCACAAGCTCTCTATAGTATTTGAAAAAAACAAACAGAGCAGTTAAATTAGTAAAGTCTGCAACTATCTTTGAAGCTTAAGTTTTAAATATTATGTGATTACAATTTTCAACACAATAAAACAGTGATACTTTCCAAACATATTCCTAAAATACCGCTGATATTCTTTGGATGCATCTGCATTTGATGCTCTTAAGTAAGCTAAGAAATCCTCTGCATCTACAGAGTCTCATGGAAGCTTGCATTATTTTATACCAGACCAGACTGGCAAATGCTGCTATACAACCGAACACCTACACAGGACAATGTCCTAAAAAGACATGGGAGAACAAGGAATTACATGCTATATTTCAGAGTATATGGTGCTGTCATTTTGATATTGTTGGAATGTGACAGTTTGATATGAATGTGGTATAAAAATAATATGACTTTAAAGTAGAATACAGACAAGGCTAATTAAGATATTTTAACTTTACTGTTTTAACTATAACTTTATCCATAGCTGCTTTAATGACTCTATTTTTAAAAAATTTATTTATGATCTTAAATGAGGGCATCTCCTGCACAATTAACACATCATTATTGGCATTATATAAAACCTATCTGTCACACACAGACTCCAAGTAAACGTTTTGGTATTTCTCAACATAACTTTGTTTTGTCAGTACTTCATACTGGTTTCTTTCCCCAGTATATAGGTCAAAACTATTATTACATTTTCAATTTTACAGAGATACAATATGTAGATATATTTGTTTTAATTGTAGCATTGATCTTAACTAGCGTTAGAAGTCTTGTTACAATGTTTTAGGGTATCATAGGATAATAATAAGCAAAGGAATATAGGACACCTACCATTCATACAAATATTTATTTTCTTCTTTTACTCCTCTTCTCACCTATATATACTTAATCCAGAAAGTGTTATTATTCCTCAAATATTTAGTAAAAAGAAGAGGATGCCATGTATATATATATATATATATATATATATATATATATATATATATATACATATATATATATGTATATATATGTATATATATATGTATATATATGTATATATATATATTACCACCTACGATTTATTTTTATAAACTGAATTGATGATAAAAGAGATTATGTAATTGTAATGATCTACTTGTATGAAATTAATAAAAATGTTATCATATGTGAAATAATGATTTTTAATATTAAATAGTTCTCGGAACACTTTACCATGGTTTTGTAATAAAGCAATACCACAAGAAGAAAAATATTTGCTTGTGTATATAAGATACTACTGTTTTTTTTCAGTCATATTTTTCCCTGTGTAAGGATGGAGGGAAGAGTGGAGGGGCTGGTTTGGGCTAGTGAAAGGGAGCACAGAATGACATCCGGGGATAAAGGACCTCAGCTCGCCTTCATGTCTGCCCCTAATGATGCAGGGCGACCCAGTGCTGGCCACTTGAAAGAGCTCATTGGAGCGCAGCCTCAGTGCAGTCCCCTGGGTCAGGCCCGTAAGTGTGACCTCCTTTATAGAGCATTTGAGAGAGGCTCCTTTTCTAGGTTCCTCGGAGGATGTGAAGGAGAGTCAGCAACAGAAGAGCATCACAGAGGTGAACATTAAACGGTGGTCACCAAGGGCGGGGAGAGGGGTGAGGAGCTGAATGCGCAGAGTCTGGATTTTGCCAAAGGAAGAGCTCTGTGGGCGAATGCTAGTGATGGAAGCGCAGCAGTGCGAATGCACTGATGCCCCTGGATTGTACGTTTCCATATGACTAAGGCAATCATTTTTGTGTTCTGTGTATTTTGTCACAATTTAAAATAAAATATAAAAACGGAGGACCTTTATTTTAAAGGCAATGCATAGCTAAGCAGGACGAATCCCCTGTTCATTTCAGTATCAATAACATGGTCCGTGACCTGGGACAGCAGACCTGGGGTCAGGTGACTAGGAAAAGTGGCCGGTGTCTCAGGTGAGAAATACCATCCCTATATAATTCACAGCAGGGAATTCACAGGCACAATTTTAAAGTAATATCTCGGATTGCCCAGATCTGAAAAACAGGTAATAAAATCAGGAAACTAAGTTTTACAATTTGAGCAAACACTGTCAGTGAGAATAACAATTGTCTTGAAAACATCTTTTAAGTACAGATAGTCATTTCAATTTTGTATGCAGAGAATATGATAGGGGAGGGGAAGAGAGACAACAGTGACAAAACCACAGGACAGAGTTAGTTGCAGGCAGAACCAATACCTTCATGCAACTGTATCATTATTCCAGTAAAAACAGCCTCGCAGTAGATGAAACCTGTGGTTTACAGGACAAAATGCTGCTTAAGTTAACCAGTTCACAAATTTCATACCATTTCCTTTTCCATATTGTATGTTGAGTTATTTAAAATGCAAATATGGACTTTCTATAAAGATTAAAGATCCTTCTCAAATATATTAAATATGAGTATCTAAACATGATCAGACCAAAATGACACACCCCGTGTGGATAAAACACACTCTTTTCTGATAGGCTTAGCTAGCTTTGGCCCTGTCTTGGTATTATGCACTTTACAGAAATATGCAAGAAGGTCCAATGATTTGTTGTCAAAGATTAGGAGTAAGTGAATTATAGCCAGAATGCCTAACAATTAGGAGTTAACTGTATAATTAAGAAGATCGATTGTACAAATTTTCAAATGATTGGGGAATGGATTTTTAAATGAACACTGTAACTTATATGCGTTTTATCCTGGTAATTATAAAACACGCACACGCTGAGCCTAGCACCCCGCCCACACACACTCTATTCGTGGCTGTTAACGCTGCTCAGAGCAGTCATTGGCCTTTCCGCTGGAGGACTGCCAGTAACACTACTTGTAAACTGAAATACATAAACAGCATTGTATTTTATATTTAAAATCATTTTCAAGTAAACATTGAGAGCCTTGTTTTACTATGTCTATTATGACTTTAATATTTCTTTTATTTACGCACTTAAATATATACTCTTCACCTATAAAACATGAAAAAAATCAAGTGATTTTTGACACAGATTGCATTTTAATGTAAATAAAGAATCTGCACTTCCTTTATGGAAATTTGTGGAATATTCTAAATTAATTTTAGCAATAACTTTCCTAAAATGTAAGAAATTATAATAACATTAAAAAGATAATATTTGTCTCCTTTGGCTTCGAGGAGTTATGAATTTAAAGCCCAGTTTAATAGCAAATATATATATGTGCAAATTTGTATTAAAATTATTTTGGTGATTTTGATATCATTTTTTGATCTTTAAATTGATGAAGAACAAGCATCTTCTTTTTCACTGGATCATGTATTATTATGAATAAAAATTCTGAGCAGTTTAAAGAATTTAACGGAAAGCTAAAAGTTTATTTCTAATATATAAAGAAATATACAACCAGTCACATCATTTTCCCATTAGACTTAGCTTGCAATGTACAAAGCAATTAACCACATCTTGGTAAATATTAATGATTTAAAATAGTGATCACGATTGACACCATTGCAAAATGTCTTTGTTTCTGTCAGAATTCCTAAATAAAGTTTATTGAAAAAGTCTTATAGTAATTCTACTGATTGGTTTATGGTTGATTTTTCAATGACAGCTAATTATTCTCAGCATGTTATTAGTTATGAAGTGTAAACCAGCATCACTCAGACTTTTTAGCTTTACTTCACTTATAAAGCAAATGCTGGTGATTTCTCAGATTACATTAGATGATTTAAGCCTTTAAAAAAAACTTGGTTTGTTACATTCAGTATATTAATAATGCTCCGTTACAATAAACACCAACATAAAAAAAAAACCATTTACACAGCTTAAAGCAAATTATTATTTAGCTTTCATTTCCCCTAGAAAATTCAAGATAAGTATACATAGAACTCAAGAATTTGTTGATTGAAAATATAATTCTAAGTCCAATGAATTGGGGAAACCAGTTGAAAGCAAATGAACTTGCTGCCAACCTAGCACACATTTGAGCTGAACAATTATGACAAGTTCTGCTAATACCTCTTATGCAATCTCATTTACAAAGTTCTCCACAGCTTTTATTGGAAACACATATGTAGACAATTTTAACTGAAATCCAACTTTATCCTTTGGAGCGTTTGTGGGAGGGGGCATTTTCAGTGACAGAAATTTCTTTACTAATGTGGGCTTTTAAATACCAAATTGCAATACAAATAACAAAAGGAGAAGAGAGGAAAGAAAGATGAGGCGATAGAGAGAGAGATGGACATGACAAAGGAGACAGGGCGAGATTTCTTGCCCTTCCCTTTGGAGAGAGCCAACATCTCTCCAAGTGCAGGTAGAGTAGGAGAGGTGGTGGAGGCGCAGTGTAAGCCCAGGCACATACTGTGGCAAGTTCTCCCAAGGTCCGCTGTCATAGTCCCAGGTTTTATTTCTCATCAGAGTGCATTGTAGGGGAGAACCATTTATTTATTTTTAACTTTTTAAAAAAATATATATTTTTATTGATTTCAGAGAGGAAGGGAGATGGAGAGAGAGAAATATCAACGATGACAGGTAATCATTGATCAGCTGCCTCCTGCATGCTCTTAACTGGGGATCAAGCCCATACCCAGGGCACATGCCCTTGATCGGACTTGAACCTGGGGCCCTTCAGTCCACAGGCCGACGCTTTATCCACCGATCCAAACTGGCTAGGGCCTTTTTAACTTTTTGAAATGGAAGTTAACAATGGTCATAACATAGCTCATGAGGTCAACATCCCCAGGAGAAGGAAGAAAAAGTGGAAATTGGCTTATAAACTTTTACAATACAATCAATTACATCAGTATCTTCGATCTCAGATTGATCACTAAAATGTTCCTTGGTGGCTAAGGTTGTATAATCAGAAAAGTGTGTGGAAGAGAGTGTTGAATGGAGTTAAATGATCTGCTTTGGAAAGAGGAGGAGAAAGGAGGGAAGAGCTAACCTTTTCAGCATTCCTTAGTTTTCATCTCACAGCTGGGCACAGCATGTCGGTGCGCACACCTGGCCAGAGAGCAGGCTGCCTGGGTTTCATGAGGACCCTAATTACAAACAGACAAGTGCAGAGATGCACCAGGTCAGCCAGCGGGGCAAAAGGGGAAGGAAAGTGACAAATTCTCAACGTTTCCCAGAGAGTAATAATATCCACAACTTTGGTAGCCCTTTCATGTGAAAAAGATCCAGAAACTATCTGTCATCAGGACAAGAGGGTGCTGGCCAGGCCCCATAGGCGCCCCCTGCTCTGGTTACATCATCCACTGTTCTGTACCTTCTTGTAAGAAGACAAGAGAATCTGGCACGCCCTGCGGAGTCGTACATGAGGAAGGCAGAAAAGAAATCAAGTCGTGGATATTGGGTTTCCCCCAGTGTGGTAGTTCATTGGAAACCCAATTTGTCCACAGGGTACCTGTTTTTAGCCTTTCCAAAAGCCAGGCCATACGTAACCCTCAGCTCTGGGGTCCTGCCCACCTCAGGACACCCCCTTTCATCTCTGCATAGCCGACCACCGTGTTCCTCTGCAAGGCTCACGATGTGCTGTCCCAGGGGGGCTGGCTTCTAAGTGGGTTTTTTTTTACTGAAAGGGTCTCATTTGCTTCCCTCCTTCCTAGTCCCGCAGGTTCTGTCTTTCTGAGCCCCATCTCCTCCTCTTCTGCACTTATACTGCCTCAGCATTTAGCTCCTCCTCAGTGCTTCCAACTCCCTCTCGCCTGCAGAGGTTCCATGAGGAGCTCAGCTGCACCGGGAGCTCAGGCAGGGGAGCTGACGTTGGCCTTTGAAGACCGAGGCACAGAAACTGCTCACTCAGTTTCCCTGGAATTACATGAGCACGCCCTTTTCATACATTGACCTAGGAATGAACAAGTGCATGTACACACACAAATAAAGACGCGTGGTTGATGAATAGGTAACATGATATTTGGTTTTCAGGCTTTGACTTTTAAAGTTGAACACAAAAGAAGGTCAAGGTATCAATTAGGTCGCTGTAGGCTGTGAGTTTTAGAAAACCCACCTGACGGTGGCTGAAAGAGCTCATTTATTATTTACCCAGTAGGAGTCCTGGGTTGGGAGCGCCAGCCTGTGCAGGTCACTCACCATGCGCAAGGCCCGCGGTTCTTCCCGTGTCTGCCAGGGCTGCTTCAGCAGCAGGGTCATGTGTTTCTTTTTTTCTTTTTTAAAATATACTTTTATTGATTTCAGAGAGGAAGGGAGAGGGAGAGAGAGATAGAGATAGAAACATCGATGATGAGAAAGAATCGTTGATCGGCTGCCTCTTGCGTGCCCCCTATTGGGGATTGAGCCTGCAACCTGGGCATGTGCCCTTGACTGGAATCGAACCTGGGACCCTTCAGTCTGCAGGCCGATGGTCAATCCACTGAGCCAAACCAGCTAGGGCTCTTTCATTTATTTGTTTTCCTGGAAGTTTCCTTCTTCATTAGGAGAAGACTGAGGCCAAAGCTACAGGGATCACATTCTGTCCCAAAGGAAATACCGGGACGATGTTTACCCTCAGGTGAGAGATGTTTCCATTGTTCCTTTCTCCTTTTATGAAAGAGACTGATCAATAAGATGTGTTTTTGGACAGCTGGTTGTACTTTAATGCGTAATATGTGAGGTATAAGAAACTGCATCTTACAGTGAATCAATAAAGAGGACTCAGATCAGCCATCGAGGGCTCCCGAGTGAGCAGCATGCTCATGGCCTCTGTGCTTGTCATCTCTGCTTTCTGGATGTAATTTAATAAGATCTCAATTTGAAGAACGGTATTTGCAGCTTCTGTAGCAAATGTCAAGCTCTTAAGTTTAACTGTGGTTGGTTAAAACACCCCTGTTTGTTGTCTCGAGGCTTACCACTGACCAGATCAGACCATCCATTTTAGGTTTTTATGTTCTGGGTTAATTTAAGCCTCCTTGTGAAAAGCTGTTAACTTTGCAAAAAGATCAGTGGGGTTTTGGCCAGCACTAACTGCCAGTGTGATAGGAATAACAAGAAAAGATCTTGCAAACTCTGCAATAGCAAGATTTTCCCACAACCTCCTGCTGGTTGCCTAGTTCCAAGGTATATGGAAAGCCTCCTTCCACAGCACCCCGCCTGAAGCCATAGATTTTGAATCCAAAACGCTCTTTACTACACAAAGAGCATCATGTAAAGAGCTCTCCATCTCGTCACACATGACACCCTCTGCCCCACGTAAGATAACTGCCCAGCTGTGTGAGCCTTAGCGTTGTGATCAGGATCATGTCATCATCACATTCTCTCCTGTCCCACTGCTACAGCTTGTCCCCACATGGACGCGTCACGAGTTTCTTTACCTTCCAAATGGGTGGAGTTGCTCCAGAAGCTTAAGCAATGTGTTTACGGTCCCTCTGTAAAACTCTTCTAATTGCCAGAGCACCAGTCTCCACGAAGCACTCCAGACACTATCGTCCATCCCACCGTGGGTGGGAGGAAGGTCGGCACCAGTTGCCAGGGTCTGGATTTGCTCCTGGTGACATCCGATTCTCTCTGTCTAAGCTGGTCCGGTTTCTCCAGGTCTGTAATAACCACCTGCACACCAAGCGTCATGCTTGCTCTCTGCAGGCTGAAGCCAGGGCAAGCGCATTTTGCATGGACTGTTCTCTTGGGCATCCCCGGGTCCCGCCCCACAGTGCGTGCACAGACACTGATGAACATCCTCTCCACGTGACTTCTCCACGGGCTTTCAGAGTCTTAACCGACTGACTGTGAGGGAGGCTGGCCTTTCCCATCTGTGTATTTATTCACAGGTACAGCATTTACCATATTGGCGATGAAACCATGTAGTCAATGATTTTGGATGGCACTGAGGTCCTAGAGCCTTAATCAGGCAATCCCTTCCCAGGTATAACATGCTGCTTCCTTGCAAGCAGGCCGATAGCATAACTGATGCCTTTGACTAACTCGCCTGCAGTTTCAGAAGTTCCGCTGCAACCACAGAGGTAGTTCCATCTCCCACCTCTTTGTCAGCTAGCTCACAAAGAACTTGAGCTGCAGTCACTTCAGGCTGGCTGTACCATCATTGTAATGGTGGCATCACTGATATCATCTACCGACATCTTACCCAAGCCCACTGGACCAGGAGAACATTTTACTATTTTGGCAACAGAAGCTGCACCCTCGGTGCTGGGAGCCGATCGCCTCCCCAGTGCTGCATGCTGAACACGGACAAAGGCCTCTCACCTTCGCAGCAGGGTAATGTGTTTCATTCATACCTCAGACCATTAGCGTCTGGGTTCTAGGCCACACCAGCAGCGCCTGGCAGGAGGCTGAGCCATGTGGCAGGGGCAGTGAGAAAACTGCTCCAGCCCTGCCCCAGCCCCTGCCCCACCGCCGGGCAGGGCAGGGATAAAAGCTGAGTAAGCCTGATGAATAAGACTTAATGACCTTTCCCACAGTTACCTCATTGGCTGGAGCTGGGTCACATGGCTCCTGTCCAGCCACCGTGAAAGTATCGGTGGCCTGTAGCTCTGGGGGGAGCCCGGAAGGAAGAGCTGCGGAGGCTGGTGCAGAGAGGCCGGTGTTTGGGAATACAGTAATGAGTTTTGTTACAAGTATTTATTTTAAGGGGCGCACCGTTACCAAGGTAGCCACACAGCAAAGAGCTGCCGTGAATTAGAAATGAAGCTCAGCCCCTGGGTCAGAAGGGGCCGCCTGTCAGCAGAGCCACGGCCTGGCCCGGGGCCGTTAACCAGCAGGCCAGTTCCACTTCACTCGTTTCCTCATGCGCCTCTAGGCGTCCGATCTGCTCAGCAATAGCTTTTATCCCCAATAAAATACTGTGTATTACATCACAGGTAATCTGGATAACTCACCTCATATTAAGAAAAAATTGGTATATGATTTGAAGTAAAAAAATAAAGAAGAAGAAGCAAAACTTAAGTTTGGCGAAATGAATTCCTTTTCACTTAACCTGCAAGGCCAAGGGTGGGTGCCTTCGTGGAGGATACATCACCCCACGGTGGACAGGAACCCACACGGCAAGGGGCTGCCTCCAGCAGCTGGCGGCGGCACCCACAGGCCCCGCTCACAGCCAAGGACGGTCCAGCACGGCTGATGATCACCTAGGCCACATCTCAGCATTGTGGGAGCTGAGGACACCTGACACCAGTCAGGTCCAGATCCGAGTCAGCTGATTCCTGACCCAGGATTTCTCTTGTAAGTCAATCAGTGCTGGAGTTCAGTTTTTAAAACTTGGTCTTAGGGGGTTAGAAGTCAAGTTGAGAAAATAAGAGGTATTTCACTGCAGCCCTGACTTTGACAGCGCCTTCCGGAGCGTGCCTCTGCATGCCATGCTGTGGGCCCTCAGCTGTAAGCCTTCACCTTTCTTCTGCTCTGCATGCTGCCAGCTCACTTAATCCTCGGTAGAGTAGTATCCATTTCTCCAATTATAAAATTTAAGCACTCATGTTTTCCCCTTCACTGTGGAAGAGTGAAAGTACTACTTTCATCCCAAGTAGCTGTTTTAAATTTTATTATTCTCATGTATAGCAGTCCTTCCTGACAGGCTTAATTCTCTCGGCTCAGAAGAGACCCCTGGCAAGATCTTGAATTGCTGGTTATTAGTGTCTCTAAACCTATTTAATGGCCAAGGAACCAAGGCACACAGGGTTGACGTCCCTGCCCTCAAGAACCAGAGCTAAGGTTCACACACAGCAGGCTGCATTCAGAGCCCTTGCTCTCAACCTTCAGTACCTGTGGCTCCAAGTTAAGACCAAATATATGGGTAGCTTCCAGCATTGCAGGACTACCCTTACTCCACCAGGGCCCAATTCCCACCTCTCCTAGGGGCTCTCTGTGTGGTGTCTCACCCACATCACTCCTGGCCACCTGTGTAGGGAACAGGTGGTGTCAGTGGGAAATCCTAGCCCTGGCCCTGTCATCCTGATTCTGACACAATAATGTCCAACACTGATTACAGAGTCCCTTGAAAGAGGCCCCTTCCCCTCTGGCCTTTGTTTTCTCATCTCTACATGAGACGTGAAAACACAGCCATGGCCTCCCACACCTGCCCTCTCGGCACTGGCAGGCTGAGCCTCCCCTTCACCTGGGAGGCGAGCAGGAACCAAATGGAGTTTCTTTCCTTTTTGATTTCCCTGGGTTTTGATTTGAAGAAAAATAAAGTGAACTGCAGGCAACCAAGTCATCTTCCCAGGGCTCCCTCAGCAGCCTGTCTCCGGGGGCTGTTCTGACTAATGGCTGTGCCTCCCACTGAGCCCATGGAATAGGTATCAGGAAGGTGTTTACTCAAAGGTTTACACCCAAGTGTTGTGAAGGTCAAAACCAGTGGTTGGTAAACTCATTAGTCAACAGAGACAAATATCAACAGTACAACGATTGAAATTTCTTTTGAGAGCCAAATTTTTTAAACTTAAACTATATAGGTAGGTGCATTGTCACTGACTTAATTAGAGTACTCATAAGGCTTAGGAAGAGCCACACTCAAGGGGCCAAAGAGCCGCATGTGGCTCTCGAGCCTCAGTTTGCCGACCAGGGGTCAAAACAATAGGGCCTCTCCCTTGCAGGCTACACATCTTTGGATTAGAAGACGCTGGTTTGCTGTTCTCTGAGCGCCCTGGGTCTTGCTCTTTTCTTCCAGGCTGACCCAGCAGGTCCCGGGAGGAAGCTTGGGGTGCCTGCCCGGGAAGAAAAGCAGTGAGATGTGGATATGCACAGCCTCGCCAGCTTTGGCGCACATGTCTAGTTGCCTTTAAAACCCATAATATTTTAAACCCAAACAGTAATATAAAAAGTCCTTTGCACCGGAAGAGCCAATCATACAAAACACAGGTGACGTAATTTCTTAAAATTCAAATGTCTCCTTTTGTCACATTAAACAATGACCTTCGACCTCCAAATTAGGTTTTCCTTCCTTTATGATCTTTCCTCATTTTTTCTCCTCTCAGCCTCTCTACCTCCTGCACAAACAACCCTAAGAAATAGCGAGCAAAATGCCACAAATTGGAATGACCGTCTCCCATCTGCTGCCGGAGCTGTGCTGGGGCGATGGCTGAGAAGGAGGAAGGCAGAGGCCACCGTGCGTCCCCCAAATGTCAGATGCTGTCAAAGTGCAGCCTGTGCTGGTTCCCGCCTCTTCCTGCTGCATGTGGTGGCACCTCCCGGGCCGCAGTGGCAGCCTGCACCGCAGCCGGACAGCGCGCCCGCTGAGCGGCCGGGCCTCTCCAGGCGCCGTGGCTTCCACGGGAGGTTTTCACCTTTTCACCAGGACAGAAGGCATGTTTCTCTTTCAATGTTGATAAGTGCTTACCTTTCTGAGTACCCAGGCCGCCCTCCATGAATTTGAATGGCCACTTTTACTTTTCCAAATATGGAGATGAGTTCAAACGATTAAATCTATTGGATTGGATTTGAGACAAACACAGCGACAAGTCATGTGATCAGGAGAAAATGAAGACTACGGGTGTGTGTTGAAATTGTCACTTGCTGGAACCTTCAGGAACAAGAACGCGGATGGTGTGGCGGGAGGAGGAGGAACGGCAGCGCTGGACAGGGAGCTGAGGGGCTGGCCAGGTGCTGACTACAGAAGCAAAAGGGAAGGAGAAGGACCAGGCAGGGGGTAAGCCCTTCTCCCCTCACACTTGGCCGTGGAAACAGGTGTCTAGAGAGGTGGAGTGCGCGCTGGAAGTCTTGCTGGCCGCAATTTGCCGCCCCGCTCCAGGCGCCAGTGTCCAGCTCTAGGCTAGATGAGCAACTGACTGAACCTCGGAGATGACACTGCAGGTTCACTATGGCATCAGACCTGCAGGCCAGGCAAAGAGTGCTGCCCAGTTCTTTGAGACGATTCTAATGCACAACGAGCCATAGTGTGTGCTGGGGCCACCGGCGAGTGAGTGGAAATGGAGGACAGGCCATGGAATAAGCCCTGTGAGGAGACTCAGAGCACGCTGTCAAGAGCCTGACTATACTGTTGGACAGCTGCCAGGCCATATACAGAGACAGAACTCTGACTCAAACTCTGCAACAGGCAGCCCAGGGAACAAACCCACTCTCTTCAGTAACCGGCCCAGAAAGCTAGCCTGCTGTTTCTAACTCCGACTTGCAGGGTCAGGCCATGATCGCCAACAACATTCCAGAAAGCCAAAGAATAACCCCAATGGCCAGGGCTTGGTTAATCACTGACAATGTTCTTAATTTTTGTTCCTAATTCTGACTCATGACCAATCAGAGGAAGCCAAATATGCTCTCCTAGCCAATTACCTACTGAGCCCCTCTCCAGCTAGCTTGCCTCCAGGTGCCCCATGCCAACAGCCTCCAATGAGGGCACATAACAATGCCCTGATCTCTCCCTTTCTCCATCACACATCTTTCCCACTCCCCTGTTGGCTTTCAAATCTCTGCTAAAACAAGTGAGAGAGGCTGACGCCCTTTGCTAAAGCCATAGCCTTTGCTTCTTCTCACTTGATTGATGTTTATTTCCACATTGTCAATGGTTATTGGTTGTTGGGACAGAAAGAGGTGGCAGGAAGAGGGTGAGGGTGAAGGTGCTGAGAAAAAGTGACTGCTTGGAATGGAGTCACCACCTGACTCAGGGAACAGCAAGGAAAAGGAAGGTTTGGGGGGAAACTGGATCTAGACAAGAGTTTATTATAAATTTCTTGGATTCTCTTGGATTTGTCATTTTTTGTGATATATAGGGCCCTGTGCTAAAGTCTCATTGAACCTTCAAAACAAATCTGTGAGTGTAGATTTTCTTTCCAATGTTTAAAACAAGGAAACCAAAGCTCAGAGAAGCAAAAGATAATAAGTGCAAGGTCACAGAGCTGGTCAGAGAGAGGGTTTCAGCTCAAGTCAGACTGACACTCAAGCCAATACTTTAGTCACTTTAGTATCACTTCTGCTTCACCAGCCATAGGGCCATGAACTTCTGGAAAAAGGAATTGAAGAAACAGCTTCAGAGTTAGGAATTTGACTTTGAGAATTACTTCTGCATCTTTAACATGAGCTCCCCTGGTTGGCATCTCCTGGACTTTTGGAGGTAGCATGAGGTTTGCAGTTCCTCTGCACAGTGTCGGGAAAGGTGGCCCACGCTGTTGGGTTCGTGTCAGAGCTTGGTCTGTATTCCCCTCTGCCACTCCTCACTTAGAAAACACGGGCGCCTAGTCAGCCTCTCTGGCCATGGCTCCCCCTTATGCTGAAATCAGATATCAGGCCTTTCTTTTCTCTCCGACGATGGAGTTGTGAGGTTCAAATGATCATGTGTATAGGATAATACTTTGTAAATTCTAAACTGCCATATAAATGAAAGATACATTCAAATAAACATTATTACTCTAACATTCTTAACTTTGAATATCTGTGAAAGAGACGTCACATTTTAAGTGTATTTTCCAAGTACCTACAGCTCATGTATCTTATCTGCACATGCATCCCATACAGAATAACAAACTACATGGATCACTTATTTCCCAAATAGAATGCGGACACTGCCAAGGGACCACGCATAGCCCGGCTCCTGCACGCACAACCGCCTGGCCTTAGGCCCCTGATCTTCTGGACAGTCAGCAGAGAGGAGCATATCTTTGCAACTGACCTCACAGGACCTCTTGGCGTTTCCCACCAGGTCCTGTGTGAGGAAGTGCTCTGTTAGTTGAAAATGCCCACACTCATGCAAAGAATTTTGGTGTTGCATTTAAAATGTGCGATTTAAGTGCTGCTCACTATTTATTTTTTTTTTGCTTTTATTATAGTTGAAGAGCATAATGGATTTCAGCAACTAACAATAAAGATATGGAGTCTTTCACCACCATGAAAACTCCCTGGGTGTTTCACTTTAATAAGTATACGGCCTTTCATTTAGAGCTACATATTGATATAATTAACTTTTATATTATGTGCTTAGCTTTTAATTCTGAATACATAACTGATAATTATTTCATTGTATTTACCCCTATAAATAGGTTTTACTTTATTTTTAATTAAATGGAATGAGGGAACATATGAAAAACTGGGATAGACTCAGAGAAACGAGGGCTGAATTTTGGTGGAAGAAATCTCAGTAACTTAAGATATGCTGATGACACCATATTAACGGCAGAAAGTAGCAATGGCTTGAAAGAACTTCTGATGAAAGTGAAGGAAGACAGTGACAAAACAGGACTGCATTTTCACCTTGTGACTAGAACAGAAATACTCGACTGTAACATAGACAATAAAGACATTGGCATTGTTACAGATTGTTTTTTACTTCGATTCAGTCATCAGTTCAAATGGAGACTGCAGCCAAGACATTAAGAGAAAGCTGAGGCTCCGAAAGGCCACCGTGGGAGAATTAGGAGTGATCACCGAGGACAAAAATGTGTCATCAGAGACCAAAGCTAAGATCATCTACACCCTCATAGTCCCACTGACTATGAATGGGTGCAAAAGTTGAACAAGGAAGAAGGCTGATAAAAGAAGAAAAATGAGCCATTTGGAATACGGTGTGGGAGTGAAGCGCTATAGATTCCTTGGACCTTTAGAAAGATGAGCAAGTGGTTCCAGAGCAAATTAAGCTTAAAACATGGCTGGAGACAAAAATGACAAAACCAAAGCTGTCCTAGTTGGGGCACGCCATGAAAAGGCAGGGTTCTTTGGAAAAAACAATATGCTGAGGGAAAAAAGGAAGGCAGCGAGAAAAGAGGGACCAAATGTGCGATGGGTTGACTCCATAAGAGAAGCCGTAGGCTGAGTCTACAGGTGCTGAGCAGGGCTGCTGAGCACAGGACCTGCAGACATCATGCATCCACGGGGTCGTCTCGAGTCAGAGCTAGCTCAGTGGCATGTAGTAACACACACAGGGGACATGCTATCACGGTCACCATACCTATGCTTTTCCTCTAATCTGTCATGTATGACTTAATGTCTTTCCATGTGCCTGCCTTTAGCTATGGCTGAGTGGATATAAAGGTTTTAGTTCTGAAAAAAATGTCAATAATTAAGATAAAGAAGAAATACTAAAAAAATAAATGCTTCTTTGAGTCACTTATAAAATCAGCCAATTTAATTTTAGACAAGAATTTAATAATATTTTATCTATCACTTGGTGTATTTGCCCCTATTTTTTACCTCAGAGGATCATCTTAACATTTTCTTCGGTGTTTTTCAAAGTTAGTGTTTTAGTCTCTTGAAACCTTCCCTTGATTATACAAACAAACATTAAGGGATCAAGTTACATGAATTGTATTTTGGGGTACATACTGCCTTTATATCTTTAAAAGCCTTATAAATGGTTTAAATTGACTTGTCATTCAACCACCAATGAATCTCTAGGGACCACAATTTGCAGGGAGACGTTCAGGGCCCTGTGGCTGTAAGGACAGACACTCCCCCCATCTTAGCTTGTCTCTGTTCTGCAGCCTCACTGCAGTAGCACCCTGGTGGCCAGCCTGGCTCTCTTTAGCATCTTAGTTTCATATTCATCATTTCAGTCCCTGGGGCGAGACTTCAGTTATGCTCTCTCTGGTTCCATGTCCACAAATTGGGGGGAAGGGTCTTATTGGCTCACTTTAACTCAATTGCTCACTCGCTGGACCCAGAGAGTGAGGCCAGTATAAATAACATATAACTTTAATTTAAGTATGAGAATAGGTGGTAGGAAAGGGGGCCACTTATACAAAGGCTTGATGGGAAGAGTCTTGACTAGGTGACCTTTAGCATCACCATCTTTTATACAGTATCTTGGGTAGAACCTGAGCTCATGATATGCCTAGAATTGATTTTATTAGTAAAACTAGAGGCCTGATGCATGAAATTCATGAAAGGGGCTCAGCCCTCGAACCCATGGCAGCTTGCCTCGGTCCTTGCAGAGCCCCGGCTTCATCTGGAAGGTCGTCCAGAAGGTCATTTGGCTGTCCTGTGTTATTAGCATATTATGCTTTTATTATTATAGATTCTCCAAGTATCTAATCTAATAAAAGAGAAACATGCAAATTGACTGCACCTCCACTATGCCCAAAGCCACGCCCACCAGCCAATCAGAGCGACTATATGCAAATTAACCCAACCAAGATGGTGGCTGGCAGCCTTGGAGCTGGAGCAAGCAGGAGGCTTGGTTGCCCTGGCGATGGAGGAAGCCAAGTTTCCTGCCTGCCCCAGCTGGCTGAGGCCTCCACTCAAGGCAACAAAGTTTCAATTATAGAAGATAAATAAATCCCAGATACCTGCTTCCAGCCAGCCTCCACTGGGAGCTTGGGTGGCTGGGGGCTGTGGCCAGCCTGCAAACAGCCATCAGCCACTCACCCAGACTGGCCTGGCACCCCAGTAGGGACCCCCACCCTGATACGGGATACCATTCAGGGCAAACCAGCCAGTCCCCACTCGTGCACCAGGCCTCTATTCTATATAATAAAAGGGTAATATGCAAATTGACCCTAATAGCAGAACGACTGGGAATGACTGGTCACTATGACACACACTGACCACCAGGGGGCAGACGCTCGATGCAGGAGCTGCCCCTTGGTGGTCAGTGCCCTCCCACAGGGGGAGCTCTGTTCAGCCACAAGCCAGGCTGACGGCTGCCATTACAGTGGTGGTGGTGGGAGCCTCTCCCGCCTCCTCAGCAGCGCTAAGGATGTCCGACTACAGCTTAGGCCTGCTCCTCAATGTCAAGTGGATATCCACCGAGGGCTCCTGGGCTGCCAGAGGGATGTCTGACTGCCAGCGTAGGCCCAATCCTCCAGCAGGTGGTCATCCCCTGAGGGGTCCCAGACTGTGAGAGGGCACAGGCCGGCTGAGGGACCCCCCCAAGAGCAAATATTTTTGTGCACCTGGCCTCTAGTCTAATAAATAAAGTTACAGAATATTCTGTAATAGTTCCACCACGTTGTCAGCCCCTGGATGTATGCATTATCTCATTTAATTCTGACAACGATCTGATTGCCCTCATTTTGCGGCTCTGAGACATGAGGGAGCTAGCTGATTGTGGGGTCAAGGCCCAAACAACAAATTGCTCAGGAGAAAAGCTTGTGGCATATTCACCATTAAAATTATCAACAAAACTTCCTTCCAGAACTTTTGTGCTAAATTCAGATCCATCTTTCTTTAATCATTTCAGTATTTCAAGGTTTCATTTCAGGGTTAATCCAAGTTACTTGTCCAGTCCAATGCTACCATTAGAAATAGATGAAATTTGCCTTGCTTTATCTAGCATTGCTTTCTGGGACATTTCCCCATTTTCATCTCTTCTTTTGTATTCACATCTTTGGACAAATGATAACCATCTGATAACCATATTTATCCTAACATCTAGATTCTTAGTGCAAAGTCTTCTTGAAGTATCTACATTGTAGAATGACAGTCAATGATTATGCATACATAGCAAAAGACGTCACTGGTTACTTTTCAAAAAGATATGATATACATTAAGTTTCAAATAGGATTCCGATAATTGAGAGGAATTATTCAGAAACAAGTGTTTACTGACAGTTTTTGATTTATCGGTTTAATATACATTTTTAACTTTTGATCTATAATTTATGCACATGAGAAAATGTAGAGCATTTACAATTCTGGTAAAGAAATCAATAATCATAATGATGTATCTGATAGAGATTAAATGACTGTCATCAACTTTTAACTTAATAAGAAATCAAGATATTCACTGAGCTCATGTAGGAAAAGAACACTACACCTCATTTAGAGCAGGCAACCCCCTAAATGATATAGTTTGAAAACTTGTTTTAGGATTAAAAGAGGAACGCACCATGGAACTGTGCCCATGGTCACCACCAGGGTAAGGAAAGGCTTTGTGCATGAGTGGGGAAGGTATGACAGGTGCTTTCATAAGTAACCATATCTTCCTTCTGCTAGAAAGCGAGGCTGCTCCACGCTCCTACCCTGTGGCTCTTTCTAACACATCCACTGAGAAAATGGTGCCACTGGCCCTGAGCACGGGGGCCCAACCAGAATTTTGTTTGTAGCTCTGTTACCTGGACGTGGAGTGCGGTGAACATAAGAGTCTTGAACCAGATCTTCACTTCCATTTGAGAGTAAGTTCTGCTGCAGTTTTGTCCCTGACAGTGTCCACGCGGTGCGTTTCTGACCTCTGCCTGCCCTGCAGCAGCTCCTTGGCAGCACGGTGGACGCGAGGCCACAGGCTGGGATCCAGACTGCTGTCCTGGCCCTGAATTCACACCTTTCTTGCCCTGTGACGTTGTACAAGTTGCTTGACTTTTCTTAGACTTGGTTATTACATGGACAGAATAATGGTGTTGCACCTACATGCAGGGTTAAAGTTAGGCTTATAAGAAATTTTTCAAAGTCTTTATTCAAAGCATTACAAGAGTGTGAGTAAAGCACCTAGACTTGTGTTTGGCTAACAGTAGGTGCTTCAGACGTTCATTCAGCGTTTCTTCAATTTAATAAATGTACGTATTATATGCTAAGTGATATGCTGAGCTCTGTGATCCAAGAGTGAGAAAAGCAGGTGCAGCCCCTGACTTCATGGAAACCATATTTCATCGGGGATTGTGTGATCATAATCACAGAAATATATGCAGTTACCACCCTGGGTAGAGTCTAAGAAAAGCAAGGCTGGGTGTTAGTCGTGCAAGCAACACCATGGCCAGAGGGCAGCACAGAGCAACCTTAACACAGGAGGGCAACTGAGAGCCTAGGAGAGGAAAAGCATCTGGGGAGAGGGAACAACAAGTGCAAAGGGTAGAGACTGGGACTAAGCTTAGGAATTGAGAGCAGCATGACTGGGAGGAGTGGGAATGCCAGACGGAGGTCTGAGCTTGTAGACCTAGTAGAGAGTTCCATCCACTGGCTTAGGGAATGGGGCATCATTAAAGGATTTCTGCCAGGGTGTGACGAGGCTCTAGTCTGGATAAACACTTATGTGAACACAGCTTCTCTGAATGCCCACTCTTGATTAATGGACTATTACGGGCTGACCATGAGGAAAGCTTGTAACTTGGACCAGGGTCCTAGTACTACCATGTATAGATGGAATGAGAACAGCAGAGGTGAGGCCATGTTGACCTGTGAAGGATCAGATGAAATAGCATCGAGAGGGAACTTTGTGTTTGCTTTGTCTCCCACCCGAGATTGTCTGTTGTGTTGCACACCCATGTGCTGGGCTTTTCATCTTCCTCACAGCAAGATGTGGCATGATCCACAGCCCACACAAATATAGCACACACTTATTTGGCACAAATACCCAGACTGAACGGACACGAGGCCACTTGGAGTCTTTATTTCACGTGCTTTGAATATTTTGCTATACAATTATGTCTGTGTTTTATTACCCCAGACCTTGCCAGGGTGGTATGCAACATGCAGCATACATATCATATTTCCCATGTAAATTCTGAATTACGCTGAATTCCACAATACATATGGTTCCAAGGGCTCACAGGCCTGTATAACAATCTTAGAAACCAGCACACCAAACTTTGCAAAGTTCGCTGCCCAGGGATTCCCACCTGCCAGAATGCGATGCCAGGTTTGTCTCACGCCAGAACGAAGACCACTCACCTCCACATCTGCTCTCTCTCTCCCTGCCATTATCTGTGCCCTTTTTCTTTTATTTATTTGTTTATTTAAAATATATATTTTATTTAAAAGAGAAGAAGGGAGAGGGAGAGATAGAAATCATTGATCATCTCCCTCCTGCACGCCCCCTACTGGGGATGGGGCCCAAAACCTGGGCATGTACCCTGACCTGGAATTGACCGTTGACCTCCTGGTTCATGCAATGATGCTCAACTACTGAGCCACACTGTCTGCGTCCATTCTCTTTTATTTACAATAACCATGTATACTGGTCAAGTGCCCTCTCTCTAATTATGAAATATAAACAATAGGGAAGCAAAAGAGACTCACTCAGGCTATGAAGTGCAAAAGAATTTCCTTTCTCTTCTCCTCAGATGCCTCCTGTGAATGTACAGAAAACCCACTCCCCTCCTTTTATCACAAAATTCCTTAAAAACTATCTGTTTCACAATAACCACTCACTTCTCGATGTTGCTCTCATTGCATGGTGTTTTATAGGTGCTCATTGTGTTTTATATGGTAATCCTCAAAGGAAAAGGGAAAATTCTTGCTTTGTTCTGTCTGCTGCCAGGCACACTCACTACAGAGCTGCACCCAACTATGTCCTATGTAAATAATATCTAAGACGAAAATCACCACCACAGCACGTTTCATCCTTGAAACTTAAGGAGCGATACTTGCCACATCAAGAAAGCATCACGTAATTTGATGGGGAAACTTTTAAAAACTTATTACTGCCCAACCAGCATGGCTCAGTGGTTGAGCATCAACCTATGAACCAGGAGGTCATGGTTTGGTTTCCAGTCAGGGCACATGCCCAGGTTGTAAGCTGGATCCCCAGGAGGGGGCAGCTAATCCATTCTCTCATCCTTGATGTTTCTATCTCTCTCTCCCTTGCCCCCTCTTTAAATAAGAAAAAAAAATATTTTTAAAAAGTGATTATTTATTTTGCTAGAATCTTTCATTAATTTCAAAGTTAAAATTTGTAAGCCATTTGGTATAGGTAGATAAAGAAATATCAGCTTACAATTGAATGGATTGCTGAAACAAAGTCATCATGAACACATCCTTAAATTTAAAACAACAATCTCATCTTCCACGTAAGAAAGATGGAAATCACTTGTGTGAGAGGGAACAAAGTGGGGACAGCTCATGTTTATGCTGTAAATCTGAGGTTGAGGCTCTGTGATGGACCAAAGGCTGGATATACAGTGGCTGCCCAGGAAAATAAAGTAATGATGGGAAGGTGCCGAGGGTCTCCTCTGTCAGAGGAGTTGACCTGGAATGGGGACCTGATTTTCAGTTTCAGAGATAGAAAGCCCATTTGTGACAATCTGCCTTTTCCTGTCCTTCATGAGTATTTTGCTGCCTAAGGTTTATGAAAGCCAAGTTTGAAGGCTGACGAGTGTGATGACCTATGAGCCATCTTCTTACTCCACCTGCCGCTGTTTCACATCTGATCGGTGCTGATACCTTGTTTGTAATTTTAAATTTAAGGGATTATCATTATTCTCTTGTCAAGAAACTATAAATGGGAATATCCGGTATTCTGTCATATGCAATTTGCTACAGCTGAATGCTCATTCCCCTCCGTATTCACAGTTGAGATTCTAACCCCCATTCTGATGAGATCTGGAGCAGGGCTTTCCGAAGCTGATTAGGATATAAGGGCAGGGCCCCCATGAATAGAACTAGTGCCCATAGTAAAGAGACCCCAGAACAGCCCCTGCTTCTTCTGCCACCGAAGGACACAGTGAGAAGATGGGCTCTAGGAACCAGGTTCTACCGGACACCGAATAGGCTGCTGCCTTGATCTTGAACATCCCAGCCTAAAGAACGATGAGGAATAAGTTTCTGTTGTTTTTCAGTCGCCCAGTCTATGGCACTTCGTTAGAACAGCCTGATACAACTGATATCACTGATTACTTCCAATAGCAATTACTTTGATACTTCAGTACTTACTGCGTACACCCAAAAGGCACACTGTGGCTTTGGGCAGGCACACTACTGCTGCTGCACCTGAAATTGACTCCCAAAGGCTGTTTCTGGCTCTAAGTGAATTTTTTTCTCCTTAAAAGACTTACTTTGCAGAACAGAGTTCCCTAAAATATAGAGGTGGGCATGGGTGACTATGGGGGGTTTCATGTTCGGAAGGGACTTTAGCACAGACACCTGAATGAAGAGGGGGTGCTAGCCATGAAAATAACTGGGGTGAAGATAAACCAGAGAGAGAAGAGCAAATTCCAAGTCCCTGAGCTGGAGTGTTCCGGACGTGTTCAAAGAACACCGGTAATGGGATCGTGCCCCACCAGGATGTCAGTGCCCTAATCCCTGGGACCTGTCACTATATCAGGTTACCTGGTAGGAGGGACTTTGAAGATGTGATTAAGTTAAGGATCTTGGGAGAAGGAGATTATTGTCCATTGTCCCAATCAGTCCAATGTAATTACAAGGGTCCTTATAAGAGGGAGGAAGAAGGCTCAGAATTAATAGCCAAGGAAGAGAGGATAGAAGCAAAAGACCAAGATGATGTAAGGAAGGGACCACCAGACAAGGAATGCAGGTGGCTGCTCAGAGGTGAAAACGGCAACAAGCAAAGAGCCAAATTCTCTCCTCAGAGCCGCCAGGAACCAACCCTGCCAGCACGGACTTTAGCCCAGTGAGACTCCTGACCTCCAAAACTGTAAGAAAATAAATTTGGGTTTTTTGAGGCACAATGTCTGGTAATTTACTGCAATAGCATAAACATCATTAAGGGTGGAAGGACATGAGGTTAGAGAAGGAGCAGAGGTCACAGCTGGGACAAAGGCCCTGTGGGTCAAAACAAGGACCTGAGATTTGGATGAATATCCTATATAATAAAAGCCTAATATGCTAAGTGTCCAGTCGTCTGGCTGTCCATTCAATCAATCAAAGAGTAATATGCTAAACTATGCTAAGCCCGCTCAACCACTTGCTATGACGTGTGCTAACCACCAGGGGGCAGACGCTCTGACTGGTAGGTGAGCCTGCTGCTGGGGTCCAGCCGATTGGGATTGAGCACGATGGGCCAGATACACCCTGGAGCCCTCCCGCGGTCCCTCCCCGGCTGGCCAACCTCCCGCGTCCCTCTCCGGGCCCAATCATGCACCAGTGGGCTCCTCGGCTGGCCTGCACCCTCTTGCAATCTGGGACCCCTCGGGGGATGCCAGAGAGTCAGTTTCGGCCTGACCCCACAATGCGTAAAATTTGGATAAAATTTCAGATGCTTCATGGAACCATCTTAAGCCCACACAGGGGTCCCAGCTTACACATCTTTGTTCTACATCTAAAACGACTGAACAAGCTTTAAAAATCAACTTTACGTCAGTATTCTTTTCTGCTGAAGTGGCTCTCTCGGCTAGGCCCCGAACAAAGGCTAAGACACAGCTTTGGATGCAGACAGCTTATTTTGAAAGTAAGCCTAGGGAGCAGGAGGACAGGGGGGGTGAGGACTGTCGCAGGGGAAGGAAACAATCTAATTCAATGTTTCCCTGAGTTGGTGCCCCATCTTTTCCAGGGTCTTTTGAACTGTATCTCAGTATTGTCCATCTAGTGGGTGAAGGGAGGACCTAGGCCTGGTGGGAGAAGGGAGGACCAAGTGAGACCTGGTGGGAGAAGGGAGGACTGAGGGAGACCTGATGGGAGAAGGGAGGATGGAGAGCTGGTGGGAGAAGGGAGGACCGAGACCTGGTAGGAGAAGGGAGGACTGAGGGAGACCTGATGGGAGAAGGGAGGACCGAGACCTGGTAGGAGAAGGGAGGACCGAGGGAGACCTGGTGGGTGAAGGGAGGACCAAGGGAGACCTGGAGGGAGAAGGGAGGACCGAGGGAGACCTGGTGGGAGGAGGGACGACCGAACTAACCACAGGCTCCTGTCTCCCCGCAGTGCAGTGGCTCCATGGTCACAGATGCTCCTGTAATTCCAATGACACCACGGGGGGTGCCCGCCACAGGCCTTGCTTGCGAAGTCCAGGGCAGGAGCGAGCAGCTGAGGCCCAGCACGGGTGGTGCTGAGTGCGGTACTCACGGGGCTGGTAGGGGCGGATGTCTGTCCAGAGTGATTTCTGACACAAGGGCTGGAACCAAGAGAGCCAGGGCCTTTACGGGGATCCTAGGAGGTGCCCGTCACATTGGATACTTCCTCACATCCGTCATCATGGTCTGATGGGAGAGCAAACTTTGCTTTTCACATAGTTATTTTAATCAAAGTTGTTTTGACTTTTGTATATATGTTGTTTGAAAAATGTTAGTCTTTATTTTCCTTCATGCATGTACAGTCTATTTATATCTAGATTATTGAATTAAACTGTATTAATTTAGCTAAAATGACAATAGGTAACACATATTGCATTGTATACTTATTTTGTGCCAGGCGCTGTGACAACAATTAAGTGGATTTTCGCAGTGAATCCTTACAACGAGGTAAGTAATATCACCCCCTTTTCATAGATGGGAAACATGAGGCTTAAAGAGGCTAGGTCATGGGCAAGGGGCACGTGGAGTAGAACATTGGAGGTGACAGTCAGCCAGTTACCTAACGCTGGGGCCATAACCCACTGTGCTCCTCAGCATCTGTGCTCCCCACGCCCAGAGCGTGTCCCCCCCCCCCTCCTCAGTTACACAGCAGCACTGAGCACCTGTCTAACCATGTTCCCCAGCGTGCATTGTATTTCCGGCTGCAGTGGAAGGAGGAGGGTATCGGAGAAGTTCTGAGATGTTCTCTCCCGGGAACACGTGGTGACTCTGCTTTGGCCCCAGCCCGGCCCAGCCCAGGGCTTTGTGCCTGTGAGCTGCAGGCACGGTTCAGCTTGCGAGGCATTTTCTTGTTGGAAATCCAAAGAAGCACATCCATCTCACAAATGATGTTTCAACTTTGCCTACGATATAAATATTTATGAGAGTGAGGTTAACTATTTGGCATGCGACACATCTTTTTCTGTTCAAGTTTTCCTATTAGAAGACGGTTGCTTGGGAAAGCCTCAGAAACTAATATTGCATTTCACTTCATAAAGACTGTGGAAAACTAAACACTAAGAGAAACCACATTCCAACTGCTGATGAGAAGTGAGGACACGTGCCCGCAACCTTCCGGTGCTAACGAGTTACAGTCGCATCCTGCAGCGAGCTCAGAACTGTTCCCAAGCCACAGCCACGGGAGGAAAGAAAGATACAGCATCAGGGCTGAGGGCTCCTGGGGGGAGTCAGGGCTGAGGGCTCCTGGGGGGAGTCAGGGCTGAGGGCTCCTGGGGGGAGTCAGGGCTGAGGGCTCCTGGAGGCTAAGCCACCGTAAGGTGAGGCTCAGGGGAAACCAGCCACCAGACTGGCCACAGTGTCCTTGTCTGAGCAGCACAAACACCAGGCGGACTTGGGTCCCCATGGTCACGGACGAGCTGCAGGCCACCTCACTGGCTTTTCCAGTTGGAGCCTGCCCCTGGGGGGTGAACACTGACCCCGCCACGTGAACATCAGATGTCAGATTCACATCACATCAGAACTTCGGTAGGTTTAGGAAAGGAAATCTATACTCATTTGTCTAGGAAATTACGTAGGTCATCTTTCCTGCGATGTTCAGTTTTTTCTTCAAAGTATGTGATGGAAGGTGTGGGCTTGGAGTCCAGGGGGCCAGTGAGGTGTTGGCTCATAATTCAGTCTTGTGTGTGGAAATGATCCCGAACCCGAACAGCGCCGGACACGCCATAACTGCGTGCCGCTTGGATACGGCCAGGCCGGTGCTCCCTTCCAGCCAGGAGCACTTCCTTCTGGCGACTGTGATGAATGAGTGCTTTTTCTCCATGATTTGGAGGCCTTTGTCTCCTCCTATGTAGAGATTTACACAGAGAAACGTTAAGGGTAGATTTAAGCCGCGGCCAGTTTGGGACAGTGATTTAACACATGGCCATGTTGCTTTTTAATTGAGAAGGTAAACATATAGCACTTCTATATGTGCCCCTTAGCAAACTGAATCAGAAGTTGGGATGGAGGAGAGAGACAGCAAATGTGAGGAAGCAATGACATTAGAAAAGAGAGAGAGAGGGAGAGGGGGTGGGAGAGAAGTCCAATAGCACGTGGCAGCCGAGCTGCCTGAAGTCACCCGACCACAGCACGGAGGCCTGGGCCAGTGAAGGCAGCTCAGGGAGCCTGAGCTCCTGCTGCGCATGCATCATTTCATTCAGTCACACAGCGGCTGAGAGAAAGTGGGACTTTCATTCTCACGGTGCAGACAGGGGTTGGGAAGCACCCCGAGGAGCCACACTGCTCTGCCAGGTGCTCTGACCACCCAGCCCACTGCCTGTGCTGCACCTTCCATCCCGCACGCTGCATCCCAGGCGCCCGTTCTCCTCCGTCTCCACTGGACGAGTTCTTACAGCCGAAGGTGAAGAGAAAAGGCTCCTGTGCGATGTAACAGCATTTGGATTTGAAAGACTGGGGGAGGGGGGCATGAGAAGAAGGCGCTGGAGAGAAGGGCCGGGGCTCAGCACTGCTCTCTGTCGCTGTCTCTCTGGGTAAGTGCTGGGAGGAAGCACCAGATGCACGGCCCTGGGGGCTGGGGAGGAAGACGGAACCTGGAAGTAACATGAGAAAGTCAGCAAGACAACAAAAGGCAATTCAAAGCCATTGCGTTTCATTACAGTTTTCCACTTGCGGGAGGGCAAGAATATAAGGGTCTATTTGAACTCTGATGAGTCACGGAGGGTTAGCACGTTCTGAGGCACTCTGTTTCCACAAGGCACTAACTTACGGTAAAACTTGGGAGAGCTTAGAATGATCCCTGAAGTTGGTATGCTCTTTGCGTTATTGTTATGAAGTAGTTTAGTATGAGCCTTAGTGCTGTATTAAGCAATCAGATTTTTGTAATTCCAGCACTATTGATTCAAATACTTTTAGACTTGTTGAAATAACTGTATGTGAGAAGTGATAGAATGATTCTTGGATTTGGATAATCTATTCTAACCTTTCATCAGTTAATGCTTCAATTAAATCATGCTGTTAAATTCTTAGAAGGTCAACAAAAAAGAATTTTAAAATGCTCAATACACACACACACACACACACACACACACACACACAGGGAATGGCAGCAAGTAGCACATTTCAAGAGTTTATAGGAGCCACTGCTGCTATGCTCTTATTTCCATTAAGGATAAATAATTCAACATATACTCACTGAGCTACCCCCCCCCCCCCCACACACACACACACTGCAGTGACTGTTTGGGAGAAACTGGGACAAGCAGTGATTGTTGCACTTAACTAAGCCAAGATGTGGACTAGAAAACAGATAAACGGCTAGGACATGAGTTGATGCTTATTATGAGGAACACGCTATTCGCAAGGCTGATTGACTGCCTCAGATCCCTGGCACTGTGGTCTGTATTCTCTCTGTGATGACTAGGAGCAGAGGATGGAGAATTTAGCTGGATGCGCAGGTGTATGTTGGGTTTTTCCCTGGTCCCACGTGTAGACTCTGGGATGGGACAGAGTTCTCAGGCCTGGTCATACCCAGCCTGTCAGCCCAGGGACTCAGGACCCCTGAGGAAGTACTCGCACAGGCTCCTGGCCCCGAAAGGCACAGCGGCATTTCTGAGAGGAGTGGGAGCAAGTGGCCGGGCTGCGTGCCAGCTGTTGGCCTATACAGCGTGCCTTAGGATCGTGATCACAAGATGTGGACTTCTCGTGTTCTATCCATCCAGTGACTCCAAATGGATAGTTTTCTATTCTGTAGGGCGTTGAGACTACTCAGGAAATGACGAGGAAGGAATGGCTGCCTTATTGAGTTTTCCTAAGCCGCTCCACTGGCTCGAGTAGCTGCATGTGGAGTGAACGGGAAATTTGCCTCTCAGGGCCCATCTTACAGAGAGACACTTGACTTCAGACAAAGCTGGGCTCCCCCTGCCGCTGAGGAGCTCAGATCAATGCGGGGTCTCAGAGCAAATCCCTGATTTTGTGAAGTGGGTAGTCTTTGCACACTTCTGACAAGTATTTCTCTTGCTTCCTAGACCGCCTCGGTATTGCAAGTAAACCCAGGCCCACCCTTGCATTCCCACAGCCTCTCATTGTTCGGGGATCTGTCCTACGCAGCCTCCTGGGTGCCTGGGTGGCATGTGGGGACACTGAAGCAGGCAACGGAGTCCTGCTTTTCTTTTTAAAAATGCCAGTTTATTACTGAGCTTCCCCTGAACACTCCTTTATAGAGGTTGTAAATGGCCTCAGACAGAGAGTAATGAAACTAACCGCAGTCAGCACTGCACAGGGTAAGGAAGAGCACCCACCAGTGTGCGTTCGCTCATCCTAAGTGTCTCTGTGTTTCCAACAGGACTTGCTCATTGGTGTGGAGTCCTGTCAGGCCAGGGGTCCTGCAACCTGCCCTGGGCCTCAAGGCCTCAACAGGGAGGCCATTCACTCTGTGCTGAAGGCCAGCTTTCAGTAATGTGACGGGGGAGCCTCACTGTTGGGGTCTTATTTTCATGCTAGCACAAATGTCATGGAGCTGTTGCTTAAGTCTGAAGGCGGAGGGGTGCTGTGGGCCCGGAGGCGGGCGTGCTGTGGGCTGGAGGCGGAGGGGCAGTGAATCTGAGCAGAGAATGTAACTGCTCTAGTTGCGCTGAAGGTGCACGTGAGGTCTGGCTGTTAAACAGCCAGTCACCTTGGAGCAGGTGCTCGCCTTTGCACATGGCAGGAGTCCCTTCTGCTGTGTCAACAGGAGGACTCACTTCTTGCAAGAGGACGGGGTGGAAACTTCTCTGCTTGTCTGAGCCCTTGGGTTGTGGTTCTGGAGGGGAGGACAAACCCAGACAAATCAGAAAGACTTTTGCTGCGGAAAGAGTTAACTCTGGAGTTAGGAAATTATTCCCCAACTTCCAGCTGTTCTGCCTGCTCATAGCAGTGTTGGTAACGGGCTGGTATCAGGGATTGGGGTGGTGCGTAGTGAGGTGACTCCAGGAGCAACCCCACACAGCTAGTTCAAGCTTATAAATCGCCCATAGAGTGACATTTACAACTCTTATTTAACTACTTAACAACCTTAATTTAGGGAGTCATTGAACATTAGGCTGATGGGCTGAAGCAGGCAAAGTGTGTGCACGTGTGTGTGAGTTCTGCTGCGGGCACTATCGGCAATGCTCATGGACCACTGTGTGGCGTCCTGGCTCCGTGACCCCCAAAACCTGTATTCCGGGTAACCATCCAACCCAAAGACGTCCTATGCGTTAGACCTGAGACCAGTCTCCCTTCGTGGGACATGGTCCTTGAGAATCTGTGTGGCTCCTGGTTCCTCCGTCTGGACTGGTCCTTTTGTGAAAGTTTAAAGCAGCCTTAGTTTAAAGCTTCATGTTCTGGTCACTTTCTAAAGTTTAAAGTGTGAGAAAATTCAAAGGATTTTCAAGGCATGAAGTTGTGTTGATTATTTCCATGTAATTGCAGACAAGTCTGGCAAAAAGATGGTAAATTATAGTTCTTTCTTTCTTAAAGAGCGTAATACTGAGAATTTGTTAACAACCAGACCAAGCAGAACTTCCAGCGCTGCATCATCTTGAGGGAGAACGGGAGCCCTGAGGAAAGGTCACTGCCTGCGTCGTTGCCTGGGATACTGACGGTGACACAGATGATGGTAATACACCGTTAAACACCTGAGCGCAAGGATTCTGTATGTTTCTCTCTAAATGTGGAGAACGTTAAAAATGCTCTAAGAATTCCATTGTTCTAAACTTTCTTCCATATGTTTCTCTACATATAGAGCTTTCCTGCAATGTAGGAAATTGAATGTGAGAACACCAAGCTAAGAAAAAGATAGGTTAGAGCAGAAACAAATGGACAATTAATACATTTCTTTCTTTTTGCCTTCTATATAGGTTAATGCGTGCTAATTAATAGGTACTAAGAATTCACATTGCAGGGTAGGGTTATTAAAGATTTTGGGGTCCAATAGCTTTAATCAGTGTAATGTGCCCTCCTACAAGTAGTGTTTAATTACAGGGATTAGCATGCAGACACTCTCTTAGCTTGAATTTCTAGACATATACCAGCCCCAAGCCCTGGCTCTGACATTGCGCTGCAGCGCAGGTGATACCGATGGTAAATCCAGCGGCGAGGAGGAGCGGCTATAAAAGAATCTATATAATTGGCTGCAATAACATCTCTGAGGAGCAGGTGCTCTGTAATCTTGCAAATCAAATTAAAAGTAAAACAAACTATTTCCTTTTAGCTGAGACCAGATTCAAGTGTCTTTTTGGTATTAAGGAAACAAAACATTCGTAATTGTTTATTGATTATTCAGATCATATAAACCTGAGATATATTAGTGTGGTTACATCTCTCAGAGCATGTGCTTCAGGACTGGACGGGAAAGCAGTGTGCAGAGCTGCTAGGTGCAAGGGGTTTGGATGTAGCTTCTCCGCGTGAAGTGACCTGGGGTGGGGCGTACAGAGGTGACCCCTCCATTATGCTGAAGGCTGAGGAAGCCTCGTAAGTGATTTTTCTAGCAGATTGAGACTAAGCGTTGAGACATCTATATAGAAATTTCCGTTTGGCCTCTCTAGCTGTGGTCTTGCCAAGTAGTGAGCTGGTAAGAATAAAAAAAGCAGAGAGGGGCGGGGAAAATCTGAGAGATGATCCTTTGCTGCCCAAATGAGTTTTTGGTGAAAGCCTTTGAGCACAGTGTAAGGATAACAAATAGAGTGGGAGGAATATTTTTCAGCTCTTTTGCAATCTAATAATGTTAACTTTAAGGGTTGAGGAGAAGAAAAATATGGGGGATGAGAAAGAAGGAAAAACATGGTGAGATTAAAATGTTATTCTTAAATATTGTGCTTTAACGACACAGCGGCCAAGGGCTTTTTGGTGCTGGCTGCTCCAGAAAGTATGACTAAATCTTGGTTTCCTTGTGGTTGAAAGTAATTAACTGCTCCCTGGCACCACTAGGTGGAGCTGTAGGTTTACCAAGAGCTCGGTTGCTGGCTAAAAATGGCCTGTGATGGCTGTGAAATCCTTAACAAAATTTAAAATGTTCAAGATTGATCAATTGTAAATCATGTTGGTCACGAACTCACACTAATCTTGGGGGTTGGGGGATGGGAGAGGGGATTTTTAAAAATCCCACATCAGATAACAATGGCAAGTAACCCTCAGTGTGCAGTTGTAAAGTTGTTCACGTGAATGATGATTTTTTAAGCCGTAAGTTCTGATGTTTAAGACTCCGAGAGAATAATCATGCCATATTATAAATTGTCTGCTGCCAATACACACATATTGTCCTTTATTCTCACACCAGCTGCGAGCTCATGCTCTCAGTGGTCAGGAACAAACAAACAAAAAATCTACCCCTGAAAAGCAAAACAAAACCCACAGCTTCCTTTCCAACTTCACCAGTGGCACCGAGCCAGCCACTGGCAGGAGCTGGGAACTGTGAGTTCAAGTTTAAGGGGTTGTTTCTAAATGTAGTACTTTTTGAGAATCTCATTACCTCACATCTTGATGTGTGAAGTGTGATTCACAGCACAGTTTGCTAAAGGCTAGTTAGCTCTTGTCTTAACGGTCTTAGGTGTCTAGTATCCCATTAATGCAACCTTAGTGAAACGAAGCATTTCAGTTTGTTTTGGCTGAGCCTCTTCTCTCCATTAGCTGACCCCTTTCCTTTCATGTGAACTTTCCCGTGCGCGTTGGTAGGTGGCAGGCCATCAGATGGCTTCCAGAACAGACAATAGGCACCAATGGTTTTCTGGAAAGGCAGCGAGTCATTTATTATCCCTCCTTTCACACTTGTCTCCCAGATGAAAACGCTCCTGAAGTTCATGTAATCATTCACTCCCACTTTGTTCCCTCTCCCATTCTCTCAGTCTCTTTCATAGAAAGAATACCTCACAGATTTCATCTCAGTTGCCCATGTAACCCTACTCCTCAGCTAGCGGGCTGCTCCACCTGCCGGGGCTGCGGGCTAAAGAGCGACACAGGTATCACCGTCCCGTGGACACTGCCACGACGGGTGTCAGAGTTGAGAATAATGAATTGTGGCAGTAAAGTGGTCATCATACCAAAAGATTTGAATTTTTGTTAAATATTTTCTCCTTAAAATGTCAAAATACTCAAAAGTTGTATTATGATGAAAATTAATCCATGAAGAAATGTAGGGAATAGATTTCAGTGGCTAGTATTTAATGGCCAGGGGACAAACAAAAGTACAAAACTAAATTACAACAATTGGGATTAACATGTAAGACCTGGCCTTCCATCTCACTATTAGTTTCCAACGGCTGGAGGGCAGTGCTGACCTAACCTTTCTTAGACATGATGCCACAGGTAGGGCCATCCCAAGTCAGGTAACCCATCCACAGTGGGTGCCGAGTGATCTCAGTCATGGGCTTATTTTCAAAGCCTATTTCATGGCAGCCAATGCCAGCATCACATCTGTTTGTTATTTTCTGATTCTCAGGGGGAGGGTCATTCTCACTGGAGAGCCTTCAGCGGCAGCGAGAGCTGCCTTCGCTCCGGGGCGGGCAGCCTGGCCAGCTCTGGCCTGGACCTGCAGAAGCCTCCTCAAGGCCCCACGGGCTCCTGTGGGACCAAGGCCAGTGTCCGCTGCACCAGGGTTAGCTGAAAGTGGGCTCTACTTCCTCAGCCAGTGAAACGCCTCAGAAGTCAGCAGAGTTGTTGGTAGAAACATGGAATCCTTTACGCATGGAAAAAATAAACATGCAACTTTCTAAAAACCAGCTGATTGTTTTTCACGCTTACTGTGTGCTAGGTGCTAGTCAAAGCGCTTTGTGTGGATAAGCTGACCACCTCCTGGGGCGCGGGGTGCTGACAGTGCCCACCTACGGAAGAGGAAACTGAGTCACACAGAGGACGGGATCAGCCCACGAAGACACAGCTGGAGAGCAATGGGCTTGGGATCCCAATTGGTCTGCAACACCCACTACCTCACCCGCTGGCCTGTATGTGCTTTCAGCACCTCACAGCTTCTTTTCTCATAGAACGAGTTTTCTTAGCTAATTTGGATGTATGCATTATCCCCAAAATACCCTATGGAAGTGCCACTGTTCCCAGAAGAGATAAATGCATTTTTTAAACATTGGTTTGTGTATGTGTATGAGAGAGAGAGAGAGAGAGAGAGAGAGAGAGAGAGAGAGAGAGAGAGAGATCGGCAGGTTGCCTCCTGCACACACCCTATGGGGTTGAGCCCGCCACCCTTTGGTGCGCCAGATGCCCCTCTCACCAACGGAGGACCCACGCCAGCCGGGGCTGTTTTCCGGAATTCGCGTCCTGCCGCTGTATGTGCTGTTTTTTAAGTTTGGAATCAGGCCTGAAGTCGCCAGCGCTCCCAGTCCCTGCAGACACTCCACTTTTACCGCGGTGGTGGGAGTGCAGGGCTGTGTGTGCATGCGGGGTGACACTGGGCTAAGACGGTGCTGTGAAATGAGTACGCCCTGCCTTGGCACAGGCAGAGAGGAACTGGTGCAACAAAACCACGCTATTAAGGGGAAGAGCTCCGCTGAGCAAAGTCACGGGAACGTCGTGACTATCACACACGTTCAGCAAACCCACACGCAGCCCTCTGAGAGCGTCAGCAACAGCGCCGACTTCTTAGCTCAGAGGAGACCGTCCTGAACCACGGACAGGAACACACGCTGGCCAACTTTTCGTCAGGCCGAGACTTCGAAAATCCGCCGAGAAAATGCCTGAAATCAGAGCCTCCTGGGCGTCCAGCGGGCAGTGAGCGGGGGTGAGAGGCCCCTCCCTGCACGCTGGCCTCACCGTCCTCACCAGGGGCCTGAGCGCAGGGGCGGTGCCCATTGGCGTCTCCGCCACATTACACCCGAGGGTCCCGGGCGCGGCCTGGGGGCGCGATGCCCGGCGTGTGTTCCTTACAGGACGCAAACATCCTGAGAAGCAGCGCTGGCATGAGTCCTGCCGAGGGCCTCGCAGGAGAGCAGACGGGCCGGGCGGGTGCGTGGGTGGCGAGGAAAACGAGTGGGAACAAGTTTCTCACTAACATACCGTTTGGCCTGTCGCTTTTCCTGCTATAACCTCGTGGGCTCCCAGGTGAAATGTTGCAAATAGACAGCCCTCTGGAGGAGATGAAAGCGCACAGAGGCAGAGCTGGGGACTGCGTTCAGCCGTCACCTTTCTTTGTGGCCCATCTGCATAAAGATGGCCAGGCTGGCACTTCTGAGTTGAAATTAATTTGCTTCACGTTTTCACTTTTAATTCTGAGAGCCTCTGGTCCTCTCCACAAAAGTGTATCACCTGGACATTTTAGTTGCTGATCCAGTCAGATGGGAAAAGAAAGGAGAGAGAGGTGGCCTCCTTGAAGTCCCCTCCATTGGCGGAACATGTTTGATCAAAATGCACTCTCGTCCATCTATTGCAGCTCTTTGCCGATCATGTTTGCTGGAAGGATAAGTGAACGCCACAAAAAGACATCTACCTAAATGATCCCCATCAAGTGCCGTCATTGTGGGCAAAGAAAAATGAAAGAGAGGGCCAGTCTGTACCCGTATGCCTTACACTTGAATTAATTGAGAAAAATATAAAGATATATTATGTAACAAGTGTTTCTATACATATATGTAAACAATATATGTGTGTGTGTATGTGTATATGTCTGTCTGTCTGTCTGTATGCTTATATATGTTAACTAGGGTCTAATATGCTAAGTTATCCTTGTGGCCAGCTATTCACCTTTTACACTTTCAAAATCCTTGTAGTGCCCCAACCTCAATGTAAATGAAGATGCATCACTAGCTCACTGATAGGAAGCCAGTCACCAAGTTGTAAACGAATCTGGGTAATGTCAGAGAGTCTGTAGATAAGAAGATAGATGTAGAGTTTCTCTTAATTAGCCTTTCTTAATGAAAAACAGCAGCAGTATTGTGATCAAAATGAACTCTGGTGGGAGCGTGGTCACTTGGCCTTCTGGGTAGCACTTGAGGAGAATGAGATTTCCCCTTCTAGGATAAATGGTGCACTAAAGGAGGAATAAATGCTGTCTGTGAGCAGTGTCCCTTTGGTTTTTATCTGTGTGAGATGGATGTGCCTCTTGCCGTTTGCAGAATGGCGTGGGGGCAGACTTAGCCATCATTAGCACCCCAGGATGGATCCAGTTCACTAATCACTTATGCTGTCCTGGCTCACTGAGATTTAAGCACCAAGTCAATCCCATTATCTGCAGTCTCCCAAGCTTGCCAGAGCCATCCGTCTTTCACTGAGAAGAAGCACCAGGGTTATCAATTGGGCCCTGCAAGACTTGGGATTTTCCCACTTTGGGAGAAGGCAAGATTAGTCCAGTCTCAAGTCCAGGCCCCTCTAAGCCGCCACCGTGGATGCAAACGATGACAACTATCCAAAAGGACGTGAAGACGCAGGAGGGAGGAATCAGAGGGTAAAGGGAAGAGGAGAAATAATGAAAGAGGGAAGAGAGATAAAAATGCAAAGCCAAGCACGCATGCCCCTACCATGACCTTAGGCCTGGGGTTTCAGGCTGCTTTTCACATCATAACTACAAATGACAATTCATCTGTTACAGACACATGCTAATAGAGTCAGGAATCAGGAATTAATGTATTCTGAAGGCCTCAGGCCCCTCTGAGAGACGGGGAGAGGGGGAGGGGCTGTGGGAGGGAGCAGGGATCAAGGAGTGCCTGCCCGGTGCCAGGCCTCCGCCCTCCTCCCAGACATAGCTGATGCCTGTGTGTTGCTGGCCCCTGGCTGCCTGGGATGGGTGATTGGCACCTGGCAGCGACCAGCGCCACTGCTGTGCTGTGTCCTTGTGCACTTTCAGAAGCAGCGGCGAGGCCACTCACACAGAGAGGAGTCTTCGAGGCAGCGTGCCGTCCTTCGGAATGGGTATTTGTCTTTACAAACGATTTCCCTGCTGCCAGCACTTGACACGGTGCTCGCAAACATGTGTGATTGTTGGAAGTGTAATGATGATTATTTGCATATTTAATGTTCAAACAGCACTGAAGAGGAAACCTAGACTAAACCTTTTAGGGGCAGATTTGGATGTGTTCAGTCTCAGCTGGAGGATCCCAGGGAGTAGGAGGCATCCGATGGAGAGCAAACGCAGGTTTCACGTTCAGCCGCACCAGTAGAAGCCCTGGTGCTGTCTCATGGACATAGCGCCCTGGACCCGCGCGAGGTGGAAGGCCACAGCCAGAGAGACACTTTCTCTTGGCTTGAGTCCAAGCTGCCGGCCTGGTTTTACATTAACCAACAAGAATCCATGAACAGCAGCCAGGAAATTGGGATCCAGTTTTGATGCTCTGAGGAGGGATGGCTCTCTAACTCATGCCACCTTTCATCCACTGGCCAGTGGAAATTGTTCACCCATCGCTGTACCCCAAAGCGATCAATTTTGGGGGAAATTTAACTGAATTATTAAAGTAGCGTTATATCCAAACTTGCAGAGGGAACATTTTATTCTCTTAAAAAGTAGATGTACTTATCAGATTCCTTTCCAGCTTCCACTTATGGACCCTTGTTTGAGTAACTGTTTTTTCTTCTGGGTGTTAACTAAATACTAAAACGGTTGTTTTCCTTTGGGTGTTAACTACAGTGATTATTGTAGTAATCATTTCACAATATATACAAATATCAAGTCACTATGTTGTATGCCTACATCTAATACAATGTTATATGTCAAGTATATCTCTATGTTCTTTTCTTACAATATTTCTTAATAATAAAGACAGCAGTTGACATCTACATGAAATTAGAAGCACCTTTGTTCCTCACTCCCTCTATTCCCAACTCCTCAACTTTTGACTCAAATGCCTCCTGCGGGGCCCTTGGACATGAAGCGATGCTCTGTCTTCCTGTCCCAGCTGTTGGGGGTCCCCGGGTGACTCTACGGGCGGTTTCCCCAAGTAGGATCCCTTGCAGACCCCGTTTCAGAAAATCCAGAAGGTAGCACGTTCCCCGTGCAAATGACACTCACAGTACCGAATCCCTCGATGGTGACAAAGGCCTGGCCTGGAAAGTGACGCGCCTCCTCTCAGCCAGTGCTAACTAGACTCCCAGCAGGCCGCCCTGCCCTTCCCACACTCGCCTGCACATCTTGAACAACTTGAAACTCAGGGACTGTGCCGCCTGCTCCAAATCAGCAGGAAAGGAGACTTTAGATGGTGGTAATTATCTCAGGAAAAACACACCTCGCTGAAATCAATAGAATAATTTTTGATAATGCAGCCACTTGATCCGGTAATTTGGCCTTTCACCTGTAGTGAAGGACTTTGCTGGAGACTTTCTTGAGCTATTAGATGCCTCTTACTTGGAGGCGAGCCTGTTCTTGTCTCTCAAAGTGCTTAGAATAATTAGCTTTTGAGTTTAGTGCTTTCCCTCCTTCCTCTTTCCTCTCTCTCTGGCCTCCCCCACCCCCAAGCCTGCTCTCAACGCCCCTGCAGTCCCAGCCCAGGCAGGTGCCATAAGCCCCAGCTCACACCACAGCTGCAAAGGCCTGGGAGGGGCAGCATGATTGATTATCATTCTTGAAATTGGTTTTTGAGAAGTCTAATGGGTGAACAATGCGGAGCACTGCCATTCCCCACCTGTCATCCCAGGGCCGCTCCTGGCGGGGGCCTGAGGACACCGCTGCCTGAGTGCTGTCCTGGGCCTGGTGGCCGGTCCCTGCAGTGGGTGAGGCCTGACAACTCACCTTGTCCACCTGCCTGAGCGCTGTCCTGGGCCGAGGGGCCGGTCCCTGCAGTGGGTGAGGCCTGACAACTCACCTTGTCCACCTGCCTGAGCGCTGTCCTGGGCTGAGTGGCCGGTCCCTGCAGTGGGTGAGGCCTGACAACTCACCTTGTCCACCTGCTTGAGTGCTGTCCTGGGCCGAGTGGCCAGTCCCTGCAGTGGGTGAGGCCTGACAACTCACCTTGTACACCTGCCCGTCAGATGACTAATTTTGGAAATTCACAAATACGTTAATTTTGCTTCTGAGATCAAAAGGTCAACTGCTCTGTGGAAGGTAAGATTACCAACAAGGAAGTACTGAAAGTGAGCCATTCTTCCGTTCTAGGCCCTTTCCAAATTCACTTACCCTAATTCACTTACCCATATGCCCATGGCAGCCTGAGGAGACAGGCATGGGAGCCCAAGTTTACAGACCAGGGACCTGAGGCCTCAGGCGATAAAGAATGAGATGAGCCCAGTGCCATCCAGCTCACGGGGGTGGGGGTGGGGTGGGGGTGGGGGGGATGGGAGGGGAGGAGGGTTAAGGGGGTGGGGATAGGGGCTTAGGGTTCAAACCCAGGCACAGCGGCTCGGGTCTCACCACTAAATGGCGGTGCCTCTTGGGGGCTCCCAGCTGCTCATGCCACGCCCTGGGGCACCTACAGCCTCCAAGCAGTCTGGTCTCCATGGGATACTTGGTTTCAGGGAGGAAGCCTCCTGAGCCAGACCGGCCGCTCCCTGCTCCTCGCCACGTGGAGCTCTGAAAGCAAAGGGACGTGCTCTTAAAATAAATTCTTAAGCCAACCCTTGGGACACAAGTTGAATTTTATTCCTTGTTAAATTCTTTGAAGAGCAAAATATTTTTAAAAACAACACGTTAGCCAATAATTAGCAGCGTTTCTTTAGGGGTTTGCTGGTTTGACCTTAGCCTTTAATCTGTGAGGGTAGCTAGCTCATCAGCCCAGCGTGGGGAGGGCGGGAGGAAGGGGCACAGGCCAGGTGGAGAGGAGCGGAGGGGGCAGGGGGCAGGCAGGGCTGCCTGTGGCCTTCCCGCTTTCCCTCCTGCAGAGGTGGGTGCAGGGCCTGGGGCTCGGGGCCAGCTGCCTGCAGGGATTCCAGGCCTCCCGGTGCCTTCGAAACTGACACAATGAAACCTGTGCCGCGAGCAAGAAACACCCCTTGTTGTGGTAAGCCATTGATGCAGGGTGCTGTTGTTGCTGCAGCGTAACAACTCTTCTTTAACTGCGGCTAATCATATGGGTAACCATTTCTAGTCATTGAACTGCATAGATCCTTTCCATTCTTTCATCAGCCACCAGCAGTTAGTTGATTACTATCCCAGATCAGATAGGAAGAATAAAGGGAAATTCCCGAACATGTCCTCCTTTCTAAACGTTGTGCCCAGTGCTTTACATGGCCATGTCTCTTTGGATTTCCAGAAAACTAGAGGTTAAACGTTGACATTTCATCATTTGTGAACTGAAAAGGGAAATGAAGCTAGGCTGGCTTGGCTCAGAGGTTGAGCGTTGACCTATGAACCAGGAGGTCATGGGTTTGATTCCCAGTCAGGGCCCATGCCCAGTTGCCCGCTGGATCCCCAGTAGGGGGTACGCAGGAGGCAGCCAATCAACGATTCTTTCTTATTATTGATGTTTCTATCTCTCCCCTTCTCTGCTCCTCCATCTGCCGCTTCCCTGGTCTCATGGTTAGGACGCCCTTTATAGGACTACTTCACCGCCCCCTAACAGCCTACAAAAAGAAGGCAGGAAAGGTGCTACTCTTATGGCCGTGAAACACTTGGAAACTGAGGCTTGGGGCGCTCAGGGGCCACACTGGTTGATTTGGAAGTCTATGCGCCACTAAAACTAAATTGAGCCCTAGAAAAAGTAGTCTGGTGAGCCCACTCTTTTACAACACTAGAATGCTGCTCCCCTCATCAGCATTTGACATGCTCAGTTTCATAAGTAACCACAGCATCTTTCATCCTTCAGCTAGGGATTCCGTGGCTCGTGGGTTCATGGGACTCACCTTCCAGTGGCTGCCCTGGATGCAGACAGAGACGAACGAACGGAGCGTGGTGCCTGGGGCCACCTGAGGTCAACTCTCCTCGGCTGGGTTAGCAGCATCTGGCACATCATCCGCCTGGAGGAAAACCCGCTCCGCCTCCTGCCTCAGTATCTGCGACAGGACTGGCTAGCAAAGCCTTTTGAAATGTTGTATGCTGATATAAGGCATAGCTTCCATTAACTATTGATCTTTGATTAGTCCCCTCCTCTCTTGGACCACAATTTTCTCCTCTAAAGTGAAGGAATTTATTCATTGGCTTTTAAACTTTTCTTAGAATTGTAAATAGATAATGATGATGCTAATCAAGCACTAAAGGCTCCCTACAGGCCAGGACCTGTGTGGGACACTTTAACAGGGCCATGGGCGGGCCCTCCAATGGGTGACGCCCACAGGAACACAGAATTCAGGGTGCGCCCCTGGCAGTGAGGCTACCAGAAGGCTCCCTTGTCATTGCAGCTTCCCTCCCTCATGTGTCTCACTTCTCTGAATTCTTCATGACGTCATTACAAACCTCCTCTACTCACACCAGGATCGGCAACATTCTTAAAAGCACATCCTTCTCTTCAGTCCCCTGACGCTCTGCCTGTCCTCTTCTGGGAAGTGCCAGTTTTCTTCTCCAGGAACGCTCTGCTCCAGGTCACCTCTGCACCTGATAGGGCGCCCTCAGCGAGGGAGTCTTGGCCCTCAGTGCCTGGGCACTGAAGATCCATGCCAGGCCACAGCGCTCTCCTGGCTGCTGCCATTTCCTTGCACTCCTTCCCCTGCAGAGTGTGGTCTTCGCTGAGGCAAAGATGGTGCCTTCCCTCAGCCAGAAAGGCTCAGCACCTGTCGGCACCGCGTGGAGAGTTTCCTGAGATGGTGACTCAGGTGTGCAGTGGGCGCTCTCTCCATTGTTCTTCTCTGTACTCTTCACAGTGTGACGCTGCCATTCTCCACTCCCAGCTCATCCCCTAGAGTTGGAATAATGAATACAAATGGCTAACAAAATAAATATAAATGTTCAAGTTTGGCTTGTTTCTTACACCCTGGGTCCCAACTATTTAAATATACACCAGAAAACTCAAAAATATTAACTAGATTCTTCTGCTAAAGAATAAGCTTAGTGCTGCAGGATACTTGAAGCAAATTGCCATGAGAGCCTGGAGTGAAAGGGTTGGCTAGACTAGAAGAGCGGTGGGCCGTGCACACTGGTAAATGTTGGTAAAATGAAAAGCAGCACCAGTGGGCAAGGGTGTAAGAGCGCAGGCGCTCCCAGAGCCCAGGGGAGGCCGGCTGTGCAGGCCCAGGAGCCTGGTGTTGGCAGAAGCAGAGCTCACCCGGGCGCAGGCCTAGACCATGGGATGGAAGGGAAAAAGGAGACCAGAGTGTGATGCACCCCGAATCCGGGACGAAGGCATCTCTTTCGGGGAGGGCTACCTGTGAGCTGCTGGTGAGGTGGGGGAGCCAGTGCTGCACTCTGGGCTGCGTCTGGCACAGCGCACAGGGGGGTTGCAGAAAGAGGTGTCAGTGTGGACAGGAAAGCTATTGCAATGGTCATACACTGGTTTTCCTAGGAACACTATTCATATTATTGCTAATCATACACACTACGTATCTTATCCGCTCTGGTGGAGAACGCTGGTCCAGCCCAGCGCAGCTCCTAGCCCACTGCTTCAGCCGGGTTTCATGCTGCCCATCGCACGAGGAAATGGGGGAGGAGGGGTCTGTGCAGGACAGCGCCCGGAACGGCACCAGAGTCATACCTGCACTGGAGTTTCCTGAAACAGAGCCCAGAGCTTGAAAAGGCCGCCTGCCAGTGTGGCCAGGACCGGCCCCTGCACACGGACCTTCCTTTCTGTGCCCTTTGTCAGGCGCCCTCCCCGCACGACAACACGTTGCAGTGCTCTGGCCCGGCTCCTGCTCACACCCTTTCTGCTTGGGGACCAATCCCAAGCCCCACTGCCATTTTCTTCCCCCTCCAGCTGGGACACCTAGGTGCTCTGGTCGAGTGCTAGGGGACAGGCGCAAAGCGGGAACAGCAGGGAAAAGTTCTTTCTCAAGAAGTGACGTCCTGGAGGTGGCTGCCAGGGACCCACCAGATGTGAAGTTTCAAGACTGAGTGAAGGAAACCCTCAGCTAAGAAACGGAGACTTCATCTGCTCCAGCAAATCCCTTCTTTCTTCCCTTCCTTTCTCTCCCAATAACAGCTGCCCTCTCGTTCCCTTACTCCGCTGTGAACAAAACCTCCCTCTGACTATCTGTTTTTCTTTCTTCCCCAGAGTAGGTCTCATTACTGGTGATTAGCAGATGATTAAAACCAATTCAGCTTCCCCCAGTCGCTGTTTTCTCCCTGTTTGTGCCTAACACGCCAGCCTTCAGCGAACGTGCTCCTAAGCTTATTAAGGGGCTCAGAGGATTAGCGCCGGGCTCAGTGGCTCCCATATTGTGATGCAGGGAGTGACATGGAACCATTTTCTGAGCGAGGACAGGACTGCTGGGTCCAAACTATCTGAATCACAATTTTATTTCCATGTCAAGCAAGATGAAGAAATCCCAATAATTACAAAAGCCAGATGTTTGGACTGGTCTGGAAATACCCTTAACCAAAAAGCAGCCAAAACCAATCATGAGGGGTGTGTGTGTGTGTGTGTTAGTTTACATGAATGTAGAATCACACAGTCTATCTATGTTCACACCCACATATGAAGATAAAGGTCCCATTTAGCATCTGTGTTCACGTTGCTGTATATATACTCTGCATGTATTTGTACAGGTCACATGTGGCCAGATCTCTCTTTGAAGAATTAACTTAGAATACAACAGACCATAACTTAGATATCACTTTAAAGAGAATCTGATTTTCCAAAACTGTGAAATTTGGATATTAGCAGATACAAAAGAATTCAAAGGAACTGTTTTTGCTTCTGTTTCAAAACCACAAAATTGTTTTCCACATTTAGAAGGACTATTTCCCTGTCTGCAAGAATATGGTAGGTTTTTTGGTGTGTGTGTGTGTGCAAAATTAACTACATGTTAATTATGATAATACTTATCATGATAATAGTAATAGATTTATCAGCTGAGACCACAAGCAGTAGATTAGGAAGCAAAATGGGCTAGTTTTAGAAAGTTTGAAAGGACAGAAACCTCATGATATTACTGTGGTAGATGATGCATCTAAAAGGTTGTGTTTTGGGGGCTGGGATAGTGTTATTGTTACAAATGGTGTCTTATTCTAAATCTTTAAGTTTTTCCCATTTTATTTATTTTTCACCTTCTCAATGCAGCTTAAGTCGGAGTGTGCTGGAGCTTGAAATCCAGTTTCTGATTCATAATAACAACAGGGTTTGCAGAAAATGTCAACAAATCCCCCATCAGGAGGGGTGGGAGGAAATGGGAAAGGTGAGCCCCATCAGTCTCCCTGGCAGATGATGGGGCAGGACTGCGGGTGAGGAGAAGGAAGGCAAATCCTAGCAAAACGGATGCTCTGACAAGTGGTGAAACCACAAGGCCAATAAACAAAGGGAAGTGATGAGGAATTAGGGGAAGGTATCGTCAATCACGAAAATGGCACAATTGTATTTCATTTAATTTCAAACACTTAATATCAAAGAAAAAATGGCAGACAAAGACTTCTTATTGGTTTGATTTTAACAGCATTGAAAAAATTCCAGCAAAGTCCTTGACCTCGGTTGGCCCCAATAAGTAGGTAATTGCTAGAGGATCAATTCCCTCGTCATTAAACAATAGGCCTCAGACAAATGCAATATGTGTAATCAAGTGACAGGAAGCACAGATGAAGGTAACACAACACAAAGGAAGCATCGAGAATGATATTCACACAACACTGTGATAAACACCAGGAAGACATACAAGGAAGGACACACAATCGTGTCCCTGGAGTGCACAGGGAAACTATGCTGTAATAAGCTTCCAAACATTGCACAATATGCCTATGAGGCATGACATATAGGAAGACAATCGTGCTATGATTAGACAAAGATACATACTGTTTAATGAAATCCTTTTGCTTGGAAAATTTCACTGGGTCTGGAGAAAATGTTCATGCCACTAAAGAGACCACCAGTTCAGCAGCGGGGTTGTTGAAAGAGTGACGGAAACTGCCACAGGAAGGGAAAACCGGCCTGCTCCCTCCTCAGCCAGCTCTGCACAGTCCAGGGCCAGGGCAATATTTTGAACGGAGGTCCCTTCACTACTGAATTAAACATCACAGGAGGAGGGTCGCTGCTTTTCTTCCACGATTCTTCAAACAGCCTTCACTGTAATGCGGGCCTTACTGCAATGGGTATCCTGATACTTAAGAAAACTGACAATTATTTCTGACTCCTTTATATACCGGGTCATTTTTATCCCTCACAATGTGCCCTGTTTTCTCTTCAGGGTCATAGGATAGAATTTCGGGCTGCATCTGATAGCATCTATCAAGAGAGAATGTGCCCCACATGCTCCTTTCATCATTATCATCAGAATAGCATGGGGCTTAAGAACTATGGACTTGAATTTGGACCAGCTCTGAAGAGTCCTAGGGGGTGGGGGGGGGGAGCTGGTACAAAGGGAACTATGTGAGTTAATTAAGAGACTCACAGGAAGTTTGAGATATAGTAGCTACCTCTTATAAACCTGGATCTTGTAGAAATAGAAGGTGGGAACTGGGGTGAGGCAGAAAGATACAAGTATAAGGGACAGAAAACATGTCTAAAGATCAATAACATTCCAAGCAACATGGTAACGTGATAAATGTGTTGAAGAAAACACATACCGTCAGGGAGGGCGGGATCACTAGGGTGTGGGCTGCCAGGGAAATGCAGAACCAGAACTGGGCTGGAAAGAAGACCAGAGGTGTGGGAACGTGGATAGCAGCCTTGGTGGCGGGTGCCCAAGCATTCCTTTTCTTGTGATCTAGAGGATTCTGTCCAGACAGCCATCCGCTGGATACTTGCGGAGTAGGAGACTAGTATGCTATTATGTTTGAATGAATATTCGGCTGGTGGGAGGGTTATTACTATTATTATTATTAATGATAATACTACTTGAAACCACAGCCAATTTAACCCAACCATTTGGAAGCGCTACATTGCTCTATTATCCAATTGATAATTTCAGGGTTTATTCATTGGCACAATCATCAGAAAAACAAGGAGAAGACAGTCTCTCAGTTGTGTACATATGCATAGACTTTGCCTTTTGAGAACATAATTGGGGATGGGAATTACAAAGAAAAGATCATTTAGAGTTACAAAGGAAGGAAGAAAGAAAATACCCCATTGCCTTCTTGTGCCATGTGCCAAGCCCTCGCTGGCCGGCTGGATTTTATCTGTGCCCAACCAACTAGGGCAGAAGTAGGGCAGGGGCCTCAGAGGCAAGGAAATTAAAGGGACATAAGGGCACAGGAAAGTTCTGTGTTGCGAGAAAGCTGCAAGACAATGTTCTTCCACTTAATATCAGGTTCAAATAGCAAATATAGCTACTGGCAGAGGTCCCCTCCCACTGGCCCACCCATCCAATAAACAAAGTGTCTTCAGCTAGTCCACACATCGTAACTAAGGCCTGGAGTGGCTGTGGGTTCGCAACCCAGTCACTTCCTGCTTGCAGTCTAGAACCGGGCAGGGATGAACCTGGGAAGGGAGCACAGTTTAGGTGGGCATGACGTGCCCTCTACAAGGAAATCCAGAATCAATTAAACTGTGAGGGTATGGAGGTACTGGAGTGTTCCACAGCGCTGGTTCAGAAACAGAGGAGCGACTTAGCAAACTGTTTCCACCGAGAAGCTAACAACTAAACATAAAAGATAATTAAAAATATCGAAGGTTATTTCGATATTTTTTATTAAAAATATTGATCAGTTTTAGATCAATCACTCAAAAAATTTGCTAAGGACTTTCTAAGAGGTAGGGAAAGTAGTAGTAAAATAATTCAGCCTTAGATTGTGCTGCTAGGTAGGTAGACAGATGATGCTCTGGTCTCTATATTGTTCGATATGATATCTAGTTTCCCTGTCTGTAAGCCTGTGAAGGTAGAATCTATTACATCTTAAGTTTTCTTATAGAAGCTACTCCAGTGCAGTGGAACCAGAATGCTTTGAATGAATACACAAACCTGTATAAAGAGATGACGAGACGCAGACACAGGATTAGCGGTTACCTAAGAGGCTACAGCAGTGATGCCGCACCCTTTGCCAACCATCTCAGTGGCTTTGGCTGATTCTGTGCCCCTGGGCGGCTGGTTGTTAGGTGTGTAACTGGGGTCTCCTGGCCCAGGAACCCCTAGCACTGCAGTGCCCACTTCCTCTGGGAAAGAGTAACAGCTAACACTTAGGTGGGAGACACCTTGCAAGTGTTTTTGAAGAGTAACATGTTTAAACCTCATACCGGTCTCATGGAGTAGGTGCTGTTATAGTTTTTATTTACACGTAAGGAAGCCACATGCGGAAGGGGTCTGAGGGCCCAGGCAGGAAGCGAGGGCCTTCCAGGTTTCATACTGTGCACTGAGACTTTTGTATCTCTCAGTATTTCTCTTTTCCCGGGTTTTTATATGATTTACTAGAGGCCCAGTGCATGAAATTTGTGCAAGGGAGGGGGGTCCCTCATCCTGGCCAGCACCCTCTCCAATCTGGGACCCCTCGGACATCCCTCTCACAATCCAGGACCTCTGGCTCCTAACCACTCACCTTCCTGCCTGCCTGATCGCCCCTAACCCCTCTGCCTGCCAGCCTGATCACGCCTAACCACTCTCACCTGCCGGCCTGATCACCCCTAACCGCCTCTGCCTCGGCCCCCGCCACCATGGCTTTGTCCGGAAGGAGGACTGGATGACTGGAAGGAGGACCAGATGACCAGAAGATGTCCGGTTGACCCAGTCTAATTAGCATATTACCCTTTTATTAGTATAGATTGGGAGTCTCTCTGTTGTTTATTAGTGTGAAGAAGTAAACCTAGTGCCCTGGCTGGTTTGGCTCAGTGGATAGAGCGTCAGCCTGCAGAGTAAAGGGTCCCGGGTTCGATTCCGGCCAAGGGCACATGCCTAGGTTGCAGGCTCGATCCCCAGTGTGGGGCGTGCAGGAGGCAGCCGATCAATGATTCTCTCTCATCATTGATGTTTCTCTCTCTCTGTCCCTTCTCCCTTCCTCTCTGAAATCAATAAAAATATTTTTAAAAAAAGAAAAAAAAAAAGAAGTAAACCTAGTGTTAGCAATACTTTTCAATTCCAAAGTTTCAATAATGGTGGGGGATTATAACCAAACACCTAAAACCTGCCCAAATATTCATTCTATACCCCTATTACTGAAATATGAAAAAAAAAACCCTAAGAGAATATTCCAAACATTCTGAACAAACTGAGAAATCATTCTATTTTAGTATATATTTCAAGCCTGAGCAGGCTCCCTAAGACAAAGGGGCATGTTTACCATGTCAGGTAGTTTTATTCCTTGGTGGCCCTTATGCAATGCATCATATGAGAGATTTCATTCAATCTTTAAAACCTAGAAAGTCCAACTAGGTTTCTGTAATGATATCAGATTATTTGGTATAGATAATTTTAAATTACTTTTATAACACTTACTACATAATATTGTAAGCAGATTACATACTAAAATGATGCATTAGAGGAATTTAAAATGTTTAAGAATGATTTAAGATAATTTGAGGTGTTTTAGGAGTTTAAGAGGTGAAATAAAGAGAGAAGGAGGGAGACATGGAGGAATGGAAAAAGAAAGAAAGAAAGAAGAAAAGAAAGAAGAGAGAAACAGTATAAAATCTACTTAAAAAGATACAGAAGATATGTCCTTGCAGACATCCACAATGAACTGATTGCTATTCTCTTAAGTTAAATTTGGCTCTAGGTCTCCAACACCTATAGCAAAAGAAGAAATATATTTTTAAATAATTGTGTTATTATATTCAATAAGTATTACACATTTTATTTTTATACATTGTATACATGTGCTTAGAAGTACTTGTTTTGTTTTCAATTCCTAATTTATTAACAGTGTTAAATATAACTGAACCCAGTTATTTACATTCCACTTGAGTAAGTCTCTGTTTTTGTATGACAAATATAATGTAAGTCAGTCTCTGGAGGCTTCTGAATTGAATCATCACATTACTGAAACTTTGTTATTGAAGACATCTTAGATTAAGATAAAATACCACTTGATGCTGAAAGGTAAGTTGATCAACTAATTACTTGACAAGTTTCAAAAGAAACTCTCTGAAGACAAATAGAAGGAACACTTTTGAATCTGAAATATGATTATAAAGTAATGAGGATTATGTAGCACTTAGATCCTTGAGTATTGACATTGAACCACCAGACACGTGCCTGAGACATGGTGTGCATTTCCCCCGGCAAATGCTTTCTTCTGGCTGCTCAGGATGGCTTCTGGAGGCGGGAGAGCAGACAGGCGCTGTCGTCTGTGGTGCTGGACACTGGGCGTCCCACGCTTGCACAGTGGCCAGAGGAACACTTCAAACATGCTCAGCCGGGATTGTTCCGGCCCCTGAATGAGAGCCAGGAAGCAAGAACTGAGCAGGCATCCGTTCTCTATGGGCACAGGGCAATGCTTTCCTCTAAGAAGCTAATACATGCAGGCCAATTACTCTTTCTATACTTCAGCTCCTACTTCAGTTTTTAATTTGCAAATGGGAAACATCATTTTTATTTTATTATTTACTAATTGAAATAATATTATTGAAGGAACTAACAGACACAAAGAAGCCCTTGTCCTTATCCGCGTCCAGATGCAGATAATAATTATAAGCAAGCCTGTACTATGTCCAATAGTGATGATCTCTACAGATCCAAATAAACAGGGTAATAGGGACCCCAAATGCTGGGACCAGGGTTGCTATCACATGAAGGGTCCTTGGGAGACCTTACATAGAAGGGATGATTCAAACAGAGGTCAGGACATATGGATATCGTCTAGAGCAGTGGTTCTCAACCTGTGGGTTGCGACCCCTTTGTGGGTCAAACGATCCTTTCACCGGGGTTGCCTAAGACCATTGGAAAACACATATGTAATTACATATTGTTTTTGTGATTAATCACTATGCTTTAATTATGTTCAATTTGTAACAATGAAATTGGGGGTCACCACAACATGAGGAACTGTATTAAAGGGTGGCAGCATTAGGAAGCTTGAGAACCACCATTGAAGAGGAAGGCTGTTCCAGTCAGAAGAAACAGTAACTACAAAAGCCCTGAGGTGGGTGTTTTATTTGCATGTTGGAGAAATAATAAGGGGGTCCTTATGCCCTGGAGGAGTTGAGTGAGAGGAAGCATAGTAGGGAATTACATTGGAAAGGCAAGAGGAGACCAGGTCATGTTGTTACAAGGAAACTGGCAAGGATTTCCTATTGTAACAAAATAGAGTAACCATAGTTCCCAGGTCTTTTTTTTCTCACAACTCAAATCACTGGCCATAATACACTGAACAGGCATAGAAAACTCTAAAGGTGGGAAGGAGGAGATGGACTCTTTAGGGTCCTTGGGATATGACAAACAGAATGGTGAGTTTCCTGGGTTTCCTTTTCACTCTCATATATTCCATATAGGATCCTGCAGGAGCCTCCATCCAGAACAGCCAGCAGTCACTGACCAATAATAATAGCTCTGAGAAAAGACTGTTCCTCCTAACCAAAGGACTGACTGAGAAAGGATGCTCTATCAACAGAAAACATTGTTGGCAACGCTCACACCCAACACTCACCGCCCAAATACCATGAAAACTACTACACTCCTCTAGAAATAGTGAGCAAGTTCCTATTTATTTACCTGGTAGCGTTGGTGGGGCCAAGCAGGGAGCTGATCTCTCACCCCGCATCCTGCAGAATCAAGTGTGATCGGATTCCCTGCCAGGATCCTGTTAGCAGAGTATAGCACAAAGCTGAATTGTCACTACCACCTCGCACCCAGGAGGCTTAGGGAGGTGGTGAGAAGCATGGCTAGCCAGCATCCCTTTCCTCCCATATCAGTATGAGTACAGCCCAGTGGGGAGATGATGCTCCACCCCTGACCATGACTAAGAAGGCAGGATGAGGTGGTAAGCAATAGGGTAGTTTTACTCTGCTTTGCCTTTTCCTTGGTGCCAGTGGGGTGCAGTGAAGAGCTGAGCTTATGCCCACACAATAAAAAATAATGTGAGTCAGCCTTTGCTTCTCCCCTCCCTCATGGTATTGGCACTCAGCAGGAAGCTGATCTCACACCCCACTCAAAGAAATAATCTAAGATGTGCCCCAAAGTGAAAGGAAAAGGGCCAGGGGCTCTCACTTCCACTTCACCTACCTGTAATGAGGAAAGTTGAATCAGTTCCTCATGTGTAGCCAAGTGGTGTTGCCAAAGCCCATCAAGAAGCTGATCGTGTCAACCTGATCTGCATGAGACACATACACAGTGGGAATGCCTGCTAATGAGACAGGAACCAGAGTCTCCTATCTTCTTCACCAAATGAACAACAATTATAAAAAAAGTACCAAATGGAAAGAATATAACTGGAAAATGTAATGACTGAAAACTCAAACAAACAAACACAAAAAACTTACAGGAGGGATTTAGTGGTAGACTAGAGTTGGCAGAGGATACAATCAGTGAACTTGAGGACAAGTAAATAGAATTTTTCCAATCTAAACAGATTGAAGGAAAATGGACAGAGTCTTAGGAATTTTTTAGTGATTAAGAAAACAGCTAAAATCTGTGTCATCACATTGGAGAAGGAGAGGAGAAAGCATGGGCCTGAAAAAGTATTCCAAGAAATAGTCTCTGGCAACTTCTCAAATTTGGTAAGAGGTGTAAACCTACAGATTCAAGAAGTTCAGTGTACCTACAGATGATAAATCCACAGAAATTGATACCAAAACACAGTATAATTAAACTTCTGGAAACTAAAAACAAAGATAGAAAACAGCTTGTGAGACATTTACAGGGGAACACCAATTCAAATGACTCTACATTTCTCATGTGAAACCATGGAAATCAGAAGAAGGTGGTAAAACATTTTTCAAAGACTAACAGAAAACTGTCAGCTGTGCATTCTGTGCCCCATGAAAATCTCTTTCAGGAATGAAAGGGAAATTAAGACATCTCCCAACAAATTAAAACTAAGAGAATGTATTGCTAGCAAAACTACTCTTAAAGAATATCTAAAGAAGTTCTCTGCCACAGAAAGAATATGGTAACAGAAGAAAGCTTGGAAATTCAGAAAAAAGAGAAGAATATCCAAATGAGTGAAGTTAGCAGTAAATAGATTATCATACTTCTCATGAGTTTCTTAAATCATTTGGTGGTTGAAGCCAAAATTATGACACCATCTGATATGGTGTTCAATGTATGCAGAAGAACTACTAAAGAAAAGTATATTTTAAAAGTGGGGAGGATAAAGATACTTACATGCTTTAAGTTTTCTGCACTTTACTCAAAGTGGTAAAATGTTAATGACAGTAGACTGTGATAAGTTATTCATGTATCTTGTAATACCCAGAACAACCACTGAAAAATTTTTACATGCAATATACTAAAAAAGAATTATACATAAAGCAAAAAAGACTCCTACAAAATGTTCAAATAATTCAGAGAAATATAAGTGCCCCCCAAATAAAATAAAAGAAGAATCAGAGAAAAAAAACAGAAATCAAATAATAAAATTCCAGAGATAAGTCTTAATATATCAATAATTACTTTAACTATAAATTGTCTAATTACACTAATCAAAGAACAGATAATAAAATGGACAAGGAAATAGACCCAAATATATGCTTTTTATAAGAAATTCTCCTGACATTCAATGACACAGGTATTTTGAAGGTGAAGGAAGGGAAAATGATTTACCACATAAATATTAATCCAGAAAATACAGCAGTGGCTATATTATTATCAACACCATAGATACCAGAGCTAATAAAATCACTAGACACAAAGGGGACATTATGTGATAAAAGATCAGTTATATTCAAAATATATAGAAGAAATGGGCCACCTCCTTGAAAACTACAAACCCAACCAAGGTAAACTAATCTGTATGGTTCTATAATGCAGAAGAACTATTTAAGAAAAGTATATTTTCAAAGTAGGGAGGATAAAGATACTTACATGTTTCTAAGTTTTCTGCACTTTACTCAAAGTGGTAAAAACTTATCACTCTACTGTGATAAGTTTCACATGAGAAAAGTTTTTAGTAAAAAATATTCTGAAAAAGACACTTCTAAGCTCATATAATTTCATTAGAGAATTTTAACAAACATTTAAAAAATTAACACCAACATAACATAATTTTAAAAAAAAAATAGAAGTGGGGATATTTCTCAACTTACTTTTTTAAGGTTACTATTGTCCTGCTACTAATATCAAATAAAGACAGTAATAAAAAAAAAAAGGTGAAAAAAAGTACAGATGAATATTTCTCATAAATTTAGATGCAAAAATCTCCAACAAAATTTTAGTATATCAAATCTAACAATGTATAACAAGATTCATAAAATATGACTAAGTGAGCTTGATTACAGGTATGCAATCAATCAATGAATCAAAACTGGTTATTCAACATTTGAAAATCAATGTAATCTTTAATAGAAACAGAAAAAGAATAAACATTATATGCTTATGGCAACAGATGTGCAAAAACATTTAACAAAGTCTAGCTCCTATTCCTAAAACACACACAAATAGTTCTCAGTAAAGAGAAACAGAAGGAAGTTCCTCAACTTGATGAATCATCTGCCAGTAAACTCTATTCCTAACATTATAATTAATGGCGAAAGATTTTGCCCCTAAGATTGAGAAACAGGCAAGGACTTTAATTATTCTTATTCAACATACTATAGACTCGATGCACGAAGATTCATGCAAGAATGGGCCTTCCTTGCCCTGGCTGCCGGCACCGCCTTCACTCCAGCCTGGAGCCGCCTTTCCACCTTCCCACCCTGCCCAGAGGCCTGGTGCAGAAGGCCTGCATCATCACCATGGTGACGACCCATGCATCCCGGCCCACCCCCGGCCACTCAGCGCCTGCGTATGCAAATTAACCCACCATATTTGTTGGGTTAATTTGCATATTCACTCCTGATTGACTGGTGGGCATCACAAAGGTACAGTCAATTTGCATCTTTCTCTTTTATTAGTGTAGATTACTGGACATTCTAGCAACTGCAATGGGGCAAGAAAAAGATACACAGGGCATACAGATAAGAAAAAATATATAAAACTGTTCCTATTTGAAGTTGACATCATTGTCTACATAAAAAAGTCCCCCAAAAATCTAAAAAAGAAACTAACAAAAACAAACAACAGCCCTAACCGGTTTGGCTCAGTGGATAGAGCATTGGCCTGCGGACTCAGGGATCCTGGGTTCGATTCCAGTCAAGGGCATGTACCTTGGTTGCGGGCACATCCCCAATGGGGGTTGTGCAGGAGGCAGCTGATGGATGTTTCTCTCTCATCGATGTTTCTAGCTCTCTATCCCTCTCCCTACCTCTCTGTAAAAAATCAATAAAATATATTTAAAGAAACCATACAAACTGAAAAAGCAAAAATCCTCCTAGGATAATCACTAATTTTAGTGACATCTCTGAATACAAGACCAGCACAAAAAATTCAATTACATTTTACATACTATCATTGAAGATGTAGAAAGTAAAATTAAAAACATAATAACATTTACAAACACTACAAAGAAAATTAAATGCTAGGTATAATCTTAATAAGACATGTATGAGGTCTATATGCTGAAAATTACAAAATGTGGAGAAATAAATCAAAGAACACCTAAATAAAGAGCCATACTATATTCATAGATTGGAAGATTCAAGTAGAAAAGATATCAATTCTTCTCAAGGTGACCTACACATTTAACCCAATTCCTATACAAATCCTAGCATGGTTTTTTAGGCATAAACAAGCATATTCTAAAATGTATATGGAAAGAAACAGACCTTAAGATAGTTAAAACAATCTTGAAAACAAGAATTAAGTGGGAGGAATCACTGTGTAGATATTAAGGGCTATTATACAGCTATAGTAGCCAACGTAGCCAAAGCAGTGTGGTATTATCAGGATAGATGCATAGATTCATGAAACAGAGTAGATAACTCAAAATTGTCCTATAAAAATATGCTGAAAAATATTTGTAAATGTGTACAATTAATTCAGCAGGGTTTAGGATAGTTCTATGGATGGGATCGTGCCCCTCACACAGATGTGTTAATGCCCTACTCACTGTATTTGGAGACGGGGAGACGGGGCCTTTGGAAAGTATTTAGGGTTAGATAAGGTCATGAGGGTAAAGGGAGAGCCCCATGATTGGATTAGAGGCGTTATGAGAAGAGAGCCAGGAGGGAATCTGCTTTCTCCACTATGTGAGAACACAGTGAGAAGGCAGCATCTTCATGTCAAAAGAGGGCTGTCATCTGAAACTGAATTGGCCTGAATCTTTATCTTGGATTTCCTAAAGTCAAGAACTGTGGGAATGAACTGTGTGTTGCTTAAGCCATTCAGTCTAAGGCATTTTGTTAAAGCAGCCCCTGAAGACTAATGCAGATGGCCTCATCCACAAATGGTACTGCAGATCTGAGCACCCTTAGTGAAAAATGAGCCCTAACTTAACCTCACACCTTATACAAAAGTCTGCTTAAAGTGGATGACAGACTGAATGTAAAATGTGAATCTGGAAAATCTGCTCTCTGGACTTGACACTAAGAGCATGACTAGGAAAATTTGACCTTATCAGAATTACATTTGTTTGGTACAAAATTAAATTAGACCTCATTATAAAAACAAACAAATAACAGCAACAAACTTTTGCTCTAAAAGCCCTCAAAAAGAGGATGAAAATGCAAAGCTATAGAAGGGGAGACAATATGTGACCATGGACTAGTATCTCCAGCCGTGGGCAAACTACAGCCCGCGGGCCGGATCCGGCCAGTTTGAAATGAATAAAACTAAAAAAAAAAAAAAAAAGACTGTACCCTTTTATGTAATGATGTTTACTTTGAATTTATAAATTTATATTAGTTCACACAAACACTCCATCCATGCTTTTGTTCAGGCCCTCCGGTCCAGTTTAAGAACCCATTGTGGCCCTCGAGTCAAAAAGTTTGCCCACCCCTGATCTAGACTATATAAAGAACTCAAAATTTAACACTAAACAATAAACAATGCAATTAAATAACAAGCTAAATACACAAACTGACATTTAACAGAAGAGGATATACATATGATAAATATGCACATTAAAAGATGTCCCACATCATTAGCCACTAGGGAAATGAAGATTAAAACTACAATGGGACACCATTACACACCTATCAGAATAGCTAAGATCAAGACGTGTGACTCCAGATGTTGAGGAGGATGAAGAGAAATGGTACCATTCACACATCCCTGATGGCCATGAAGAATGTTCTAGCCACTCTGGAACACAGTGGGACAGTTTCTTATAAAGGTAAGACTGCAACTACCATAGATCTAGCAATTGCACTCTGTATTCATCCCAGATACATGAAAATTCATGTTCACACAAAAGTCAATATATGGATAATTATATCAGCTTTGTGCAAAAGAGCAAAAACTGAAAACAACCCATCTCAACCTCACCCTACCTTTCTACACACCTTAGGGTGGACTTTCTTCTCCTTAGCTGTGTCTTTAGCTTTTCAATTTTCACTTTTTGCATTGTTCACATCAGTGTCCACCTTCAACCATCTTTCTTCCTCATGAGTGATCTGGTAGAGGTGCCTCCTTATGCAAATTCTTATATATGCAGCAGGAAACACTAAATGACCCTACATTTACTAATCTTCACTGGATGAGTAGTGACTTTTGAAAATGAATTGGAAACAAATGTTTTGTGCACTTTTGAATACAGAGCACATTATCATTCACTTCAACACAAGCCCTCAATATCTTCTGTGATCTTCAAGAACACATTGGCAAACCAATTTGCTTGTTTTTACCGATCCAAAAGCTTCTCTGGAACTTTCCAACTAAGTAAGCAAGGCACTGGCCTTTACTTGATGACAACTCATCCTCTCAACTCCTCTGCTCTTGTGTGACATTTGGCAGTCAAATCTGGAATGTATCCACTGCAGCTTATGAAGAGTATTCTAGTCTTGCTACTCAGACAGTGCAAACAGGCAAAGGATAATCCATACTTCATTGGTGTTGACATGAGCATCTTTCACATCTCAACTATGCAAAGAAAATAAGCTGGGAAAAACTGTTCCACTTCTTTGAGAAGAGTTAAGATTAAGTTTAATGTACTCAGAATCTCTTTCTCCGTCTCCCTCTCTCCATAAATACTTGCTTATTTAGTGGGCGAAGGTCCAGAATATAAGCTCATTAGGCACCTTCCAACTACTTTCCCATCTGCCTACAAGGTGCAGAGTCCTTACAGATGATCAGCATCTTTGCAAAACCTTTCAGAAAGTCCTTTATCATGGTGAGTGGGAGACTGGGTATACAGTAATTTGGTTTCTTCTGTAAAATAAAGATTTCCTGTAGTAAACAAACAGCAAACTTTTTTTCAAGGGGAGGCATCTTAATAGAGGCAGGACCACTGCACCTGGATTTTCAGCAGGGGAGAGCGATTCGACTTAACTCCAAATACAAGGGAAAGTGGGAATTAATTCATAGCCTCAGAGCTCTGTGTGTGTGTGTGTGTGTGTGTGTGTGTGTGTGTGTGTGTGTGTGTGTTAGGTAGGGATTCAGTGCATGGAAAATTACTGAGAGAAAACTTCAGGGGTAAGTAAGGGGGGATCTGGCTAAACCGGATGGAGGAGGAGAAACCTAATCAAACATGAAGGTGATCAGATAGAAGTGATGGGAGATTCTGGTAAACTGACCAAGCAAGATTTTTTCTAAGTTGGACAAGTCACAGATGACTACGGAAGCCCAAAAGTCGGAAGGGTATTCAGAAGACCCTAAATAGGGTTTGGTCAAGGAGAAACTCTTCATCACACTTCATTAAAAATAATTGCAGTGCAAAGCAGCCTGGGCTCTCTCTGACCAGTGCCTTCTAGTTGATGTATCTGAAGAGTATTTTTTATCCATATCTACAGGCTCTCCGAATCAACCCCCCCCCCCCCACACACACACACGCACACACACAGGGAGACCATGCTCCAATGCAGGTGTACCTTGGCCCATACCCTTGAAATCTGTCTGGGAACCACTGAGTATCCTTCAGGGAAAAAACAGTCTATGGAAAAGATGTGAACTGAATCCTGTTTCCCTTCCACTTTTAACAGTCTGTGATCATTTCCTTAGCTGGTGCGCCTCTGAGCACGAATGCCAAGAGAGACAAATGGTCCTATTCAATGGCTACTGCATGTGAGAAGAATTTCATCCTTGAACTTCCTGTGATATTATGTGCTACTGTCACATCATCTGCCAAACCATTCACCTCTTTCACAAAGTGAATGTCTTCAAAGAGCCGTTCAAAATGACTTAATTCCAGTATTGGCAGTCGCTCACAACTAAAGCACAGGTAATGGTGTGTGACAAGGATCCACACACTAGTCACATGTTTAAATAAATGAGAAGACAAATGCAGCGTGTTTTCGTGCTCAGGAGCAATGGACATTGCAGGGTGTGTTGGGCGGCGCTCAGGCTGGTTTGCCCGCAGACAGCAAGAGGAAGGAAAGAATCCTCCAGTCCAGAGAGGCTACAGAAGAATCACTCCTGATATTGTAGCGATGTTCACCCACATTTTCTCCTGTTGTTTAAAATAGCACCATTGATTTACGGTAGCCAAAGCATTTGTTGAGAATAGAATAAATACACACTGAGAAAGAACCAGATATATTTTACTATGTAATTAATTTGAGAATACAAATGCAGAATAACCCATGGAGGCTGCATGTGAAATTTCTGTACATAAGCCTTTGATTATTCTCTGTGGGTTATATGACTGGTGGCATCAGGTCATTCACGTCTAACTGCTTTTATTCCGATGGATTTAAATCTTTTTTTCTGGGCGTAACGTGATATCCCAATGTGGGCCTAGCTACGTGCCTCAGCAGAAGAGCTATGCCCATCATTTGCTCAGAGTTTCATGTGCAAGTGGAGTGAGCCATATTCTCAGAAGACAAATTCTCCACTAGGACTATTGAGGGAAAATGGTGATTTTTCTACAATTCAAGCGTGTGTTTGCAATGAAACATCTATCCCCCGCCATGCAGAAAGAAGTTGTTTTAAGTGAGGAAAGGCTAAGACCTCTGCCTCAGAGCCCGGGAGCCCAGTGGTGCTTCCACCTGCGTGGTCTTGGCCTGTCCTCCTGCTCATTCAGTTCCCACCCAGGACAGGACAAAGGCCGGGCTCTGCCTGTGTGTGACGTTGCAGGTGGCGGCGGGGAGTGTGCAACCTGCCACCAGATTGTCCTGATTCAAGAGCTGTTTTTTCGGCGGTTAGTGGTAATAAGCAATGCATTCAGCGGTCTGCCAGCCAAGAGGTAAAGAACTTTCACTATCAAAGGAGTAAACAGTAGCTCACAAAAAGCACTTATATGACCAACCTTTAGCAGTGTTATTTTTTTAATTTACAGCCTAACTTTCCTAGTGAAAAATATTGGTGATAAACATTGCATATTAAGTGTAATCTTTAAATGCTCTGTGATATTTCTCTTGGGCTCAAAATAGATTGGTTTTCTCAGAGAATGTCTAGAAAGGTCAAAGGCTCTCTCCAGAAAAAATGGTTAGAGATGCAGATTAGGTTGAAAAAATAAGCACTTCGCCCAGGTTCAAGATGGGGTGCATGGTTCCAACCTGGAGAACTCTTCCCAATTGGACTCCACAAGTATATTTTAAAGTCCAACCTAAATATCTTAGCTTTAAATAATCACGGTTGAAGATGGATTTCAGACAAAGCACATCATCAAATACCACCAGTGCTGGGGCCAAGAAAGAAAAATATGACTATTTAGAATCAACAAGGGGCTCCTAAATCTAAAAGTGATGACAGGGATTAAGTAGAGAATTATTGATTTATTTGATTAAAATTCAAACATTTCTTTATACCAAAACCTTTCATAGACACATTTAAATGACAAATTAAAAATTGTGCCACATGTAAAAGTAAAGGTAAACTTTCTGATGAATCAATTAAAAGTCACTAATACCCTGAGTGGAAAGTACATGAAGCACTCTTTTGTCCACTCTTTACTTGATCTGAATAGTAGCATTAGGTCTGATGCAGGCCCCGCATCCCACTGGTTTTGAACAATGTGCCAGTGGGAGCTGCAGTGCTGGGCTCCCCTCCTGCTCCTGAGGCCTCAGCAGCAGGTGCTGGCGCTGTGCTGTCCACACAGACAGGAAAATCAGGACATGGCCCCGGGGTGTGGACACACAGGGCGCTCCAGGTCACATGATGACAGTGATACACTGAGTGCTTCAGCTTCACAGGTAACCTCATTTTATTTAAAGCAAGGCATTTTTAACGTATATAGTTGGGTGACTCATATTGACGAATGGAAAGCCGTTCTTTCCCTTGTAACCACACAATTGTGAAATGGTCTTCTTTTGGCCAAAGACTCCCTCCTAAGGTCTGGAAACTGCAGTGCCCCCTTCCCGGCACTGTGTGGTGTTTATAGCAGAACAGAGAATGGCATTCCCACCCAGAGAGCGGGAGGGTCATTAGTAAAGTCTCCTTTTAAGCCTTGAGTTCAAACTGCTATAACATTTATTTGCATGCTTGCACAAGGAAGCGGAATATATAATACGTAAAAAGTGGGCCCACTTAAACACAGTCAGCTCAGTATAACCCGTTTCTACCAATTAGGTTTCAGTACTGTTTCCAAGATATATCTGGCAGAAAGAGAAGGTGGTTTTGACACAGGGTCCATGACACCAGCCTCCACTCGGGTTCTTGTATTTTACACCTGCTGCTGGGGCTGAAAGCATGAAACCTGGACCCGTTCACCCACGTGCAGCAACTGGTGCTCCCGTTTACCAGTGTGTCCTGCAAGCAAGTTATTACTCTGCGGTGTCCCTCCATTACCCCTCTCTGGAATGAGGCCATCGTATTGCCTACCTCACAAGAGAGTGGGAGCATTAAATGAGGGAGTTTATAGCCAGGTATTGGGAACAGCGCTGCACAGAGTACAGTCTGTCACCACCCCCATCCCCATCCCCATCACCATCACCATCACCATCACCATCACCATCACCATCTCCACTTTCCCAGCACTGGCTCTCAACCTGTGGGTCATGACCCCTGAAAATACATCCTGCATATCAGATATTTACATTACCATCCATAACAGTAGCAAAATTACAGTTATGAAGTAGCAACGATAATAATTTTATGGTTGGGGGTCACCACAACATGAGGAACTGTATTAAAGGGTTGTGGCCATAGGAAGGTTGAGAAACACTGCCTTAGAGTCTCCCTTGGGGAGCTTATACAGTGGTGAGGAGAGACTCTAACCCTCTCCCTTTCCTTTGGGTGTCCAATGGGCTAAAGTCTAAACACACAACAATCGCCAGCCTTGTAGATACTGTGGGACTTTCCAGCTTTCAAGTAAGAGGCAGTAGGCCCCCTTATCACTTTCTGTGATTTCAGATACCCATGGCCAACCACAGCCTGGAAACAGTAAATGGACAATCCCAGCAGTAAGCCATTCTGAGTAGTATGAGGAAATGTGGCACCATCTGCTCCATCGCTCAGGACATGAATTGCCCCTTGGTCCAGCATGTCCCTGCTGTGTACACACCTCACCCCTTAGTCACCTGGGGGCTGGCTCTGTTATCAGACACACTGTCTGGTGCTACAGTGTTTGTGTAAGTCACCCTTATCTACACTAATAAAAGACAAAGAGGCTAATTGACCTCACCTTCGCTACGTCCAAGCCATGCCCACCAGCCAATCAGAGCGACTATATGCAAATTAACCCAACCAAGATGGCGGCTGGCAGCCACGGAGCTGGAGCAAGCTGGAGGCTTGGTTGCCCCAGCGATGGAGAAAGCCAAGCTTCCCGCCTGCCTTGGCTGGCTGTGGCCTCCACAAAAGGCAACAAAGTTTGCAATATAGAAGCTGAATAAATCCCGATATCTGCTTCCAGCCAGCCTCCACTGGGAGCTTGGGTGGCTAGGGGCTGTGGCCAACCTGTAAACAGCCATCAGCCCCTCACCCAGGCTGGCCAAGCACTCCAGCGGGGACTCCCACCCTGAAGAGGGTATGGCCAGCCTGCAAACAGCCATCAGCCCCTCACATAGGATGGCCACACCCTCATGGGATGAGGGTCCCCATTGGGGGCCTTAGGCAGCCTACAAACAGCCATCAGCCCCTCAACCAGACTTGCCAGGTACCCCAGCAGGACCCCCCACCCTGAAGAGGGTGTGGCCATCCTGAAAACGGCCCTCAGCCCATCACCCAGGCTGGCCAGACACCCCAGTGGGACCCTCACCCTGATACGGGACACCATTCAGGGCAAACCAGCTAGTCCCCACCCATGCACCAGGCCTCTATCCTATATAATAAAAGGGTAATATGCAAATTGACCCTAACAGCAGAATGACTGGGAATGACTGGTCACTATGACACACACTGACCACCAGAGGGCAGATGCTCAATGCAGGAGCTGCCCACTGGCGGTCAGTGCGCTCCCACAGGGGGAGCTGTGCTCAGCCACAAGCCAGGCTGACGGCCTCCAGTACAGCGGTGGTGGTGGGAGCCTCTCCTGCCTCTTCACTAGCCCTAAGGATGTCCGACTGCAGCTTAGGCCTGCTCCCCGCCAGCAAGTGGACATTTCCCGAGGGCTCCTGGGCTACCAGAGGAATGTCTGACTGCCAGAGTAGGCCCAATCCCCGGGGAAGTGGGCCTAAGCCAGCAGGTGGTCATCCCCTGAGGGGTCCCAGACTGTGAGAGGGCACAGGCTGGGCTGAGGGACCCCCCAACTGCACAAATTTTTGTGCACTGGGCCTCTAGTCCTATATAATAAAAGCCTAGTATGCTACATGTTCGGTCATCCAGTCGTCAATTCAACCAATCAAAGCATGACATGCTAATGTGATGCTAAAACTGCTTAAGCAGTCACTATGATGTGCACTGACCACCAGGGGGCAGATGCTTTGACTGGTAAGTTAGCTTGCTGCTGGGGTCTGGCTGATCAGGACTGAGCGAGATGGGTGGGACACACCCTGGAGCCCTCCTCTGGTTCTTCCCCAGCTGGCCAACCACCCTCATTCGTTCCCAGCCCCAATCATGCACCCGTGGGGTCCCTCGGCCTTTCTTGCACCCTCTCACAATCCGGGACTCCTCGGGGATGTCAGAGAGCCAGTTTTATCCTGATACTGCAGGCCAGGCTGAGGGGCCCGACTTGTGCATGAATTTGTGCACCAGACCTCTAGTTTTACTTAACAATGGCCCAAGGCACAGAGCACAATGCTGATCATTCAGATGTGCCAAGAGAAGCCTAAAGTGTTTCCTGGAACTGAGAAGGTGAGTATAGTGCAATGGGATGTTTTGAAAGTAAGAGAGACCAAATTTAAAAACATATATATGTTTTTATTGATTTGAGAGAGAGGAAGGGAGAGAGAGAGAGAGAGAGAGAGAGAGAGAGAGAGAGATGGAGGAAAGGGAAACACCAGTCGGCTGCCTCCTGTATGGTTCCTACTGGGAATTGAGCCCACAATCCAGGCATGTGCCCTGACCTGGAATTGACCCAGTGACCTCCCAGTGCATGGGACAATGCTCAACCAACTGAGCCACACCAACTGGGCAAGAGAGACCACATTTATATACATTATTGCAATATACTGTTATAATTCTTTTATTTATTGTCAGTTCTCAGGTTTGGTGTTGTCCACGGTGTCAGGCACACACAGGGTCTTGGAGTGTATCCCTGTGGTAAGGCGTGGCTGTGCGGCGTGGCTGTGCTGCCTGTCTGTGCGGCTGAGGGCGCTGTGTTCTGCTGCCGCCCTCAGAAAAGGCCTGATCCCGAGGGCAGGCCAAATGCAGGGGTCTGCCTTCCAGAGCGGCAGTGCATGCTGGTGAAAAATGCGTCAGCAACATGCGTAAGTGGTTGTCTGGAGAAGCCTGTGTAATGATAGTCATTGCTATAACTATATAACTGTATTTATTGAATACCTTCTTTTCCTAAGTGCTTCACATAAATTTTCTTAAATAATCCTTTTAACAAGTCTATGAGGTGGATATTCCTATTGCTGGCATTATATAGATGTGGAAACTAAGACATAAAAATTAGGAAATTTCCCCAAGAACAAATAGATATTAACTTAATGTCAAGACCAAGAAAATAACTCAGTCTTTCTCTAAAATCAAGACTGTAGCTGTGATGCCAGGAAGCATCTAAGCTGGTCTGATGCATTCTCCATTTCATAGAGCCCAGTTCCTCACAAACACCCATTAGGAGGACATGCATAGAGGGGTTGGTGATTGACATGTTTCCTCTTTCTCAGCACATGCCTCCTGGAACTGTGGCATTTCCGGACATGCACCATTTCAGTTACACCCGATTTGCCAAAATGCCCTCCAAAGTGGCTGCACTAAATCTCAGTGCTGGTGGCCTTGTCAGAGAGTCTCATATCTCAGCCACTGCATCCACACTGTGCGGTCAGACTCACCGCTTTTGCTAACGCCTCCATATCTCCTTTCGTATGAACCTCTTCTACTTCTTTTAACAAGCACTTGCCCTTCTTTTGCTCCCTAGTTCATGCTTTCATCTTCAAATTTCCTTCTAGTAGCATATAAGTAGCACTAATATTTTTGGGAAAATGGGAAATCAAACTAAGCTCCAAATTCATTTCCCAGCCTATGAGAATAATCAGGGTTTTATTATCTGCATAATGTATCTGCAATAGGTGTTTTTGCATTTAATAACAAATGCCATACAGATAAAAAGAAGAAATCCTACAGATAATTTGTTACAATCTCCTATACTGTCCCAGAGACATTGAATGAAACTCTTTAAGGCCTCAGAGGCAGGAAGAATAAAATCCCCCTTGAGTCATCCATCCCCTGACACTTATATAGCCTTCCTTCCACCTCTTACTCACTGCAGTTAGGTCAGTTTGTAATGTTGTTGTTGTTGTTGTTTTTTTCAGAGAATCAAGCACAGTTTCTTAATAAAAGGGCCCAGAATTTGTTATAGTTGCAAATGTCCAACTTGAAACAAAGTGAAATAAAACAAACAAATACAAATTTAGAGTAGTGGCATATGGTATATAGTGGAAATATGCTTAGGATTTCTGTGAAAGTTTCGTTCTTCTGATATAGTGCCATGTTGCTTATTCTTGCCTGGGATACTGATGCAATGCTTGGAGCTGCAGCAGCCACCTTGACTCTCAAATAATTGCAGTGATGGTACAGACCTAGTCATCATTGCTAGTCCCACAGCCAAATCCTCCTTTATCAGCAGACCGGGAATATTGATTAGGAAACACTTCTCAGAGATGAACAGTGGATAAAGACTTTATATTTTTCTCATTCCTTTCTAAATGACTCTAGGTTTCACACAAGAACCCCCATTTGCCCTTTGCCCCAAAACCTAAGTACAATGAGATACTGGTTATTTTACTGAGCTCTTGGTAGCCTGCCACCCACCATTTACTTTTAATACCGGGGATTAACAATTTTCAATTTCACGAGCAGATACTATGGTGAAAATAACCGCTTTTTATTCAGCATGATTTTGTGTATATTATCACATTTAATTATAGTAATAAACTAATATAGTAGACATTATTATCTCCATTCTACGCATAAGGAGGCTGAGACTATGGGAAATAAAGTAATTTGTCTAAGTATATTTAATTTGTATTACTGGAATCAAGACTGAAACATAGAGACCTAATATTTGTGACCCCCAGACCTGGGAATCTAACTAATCCTGTACTTTTAGTCTTGTCACAGAACACATTGTAAGCCCAGGCATTATCTTATTTAACGTTTGTCTTGCTTTATATCCTCATGTTGTAAACAGAGTTTTATGTAAATGCAATTATTTTCCACTTCTGAGTCTAGCACATGTGTTAAGTAAAAACTTACCAGTTCATTTATTCTAGAGCAAGATTATATCCTCACAGTCTTTATACCTGTCCCAATGTGAGTGGAACACAGCCCGGTGTTATAAAAATAGTGCTTTCATTGGTTTTTGGCAACATCTCTAAATCACTCCCTCTCTCCTGCATTCTCTTCAGCTTGTAGATACTGCCTCTTTTTTTTTTTGGCTGAATCAACATGTGAACCTTGTTTTGCAGGATTTGTTAAAAATATAATTAAAATGTTGTATAAAGGTTCAGGCCAAGTTGGCCTGGATCCTAGAACACACTCTCAGCAAAGCCTCCAGGAGCACAGGCTCGTGGATAAGGCTTCTCTCTGGGATTCCCTCCCACTTGCTTTAACCTCATATTTTGCTTATACTGCTCTGAAATTCCTCTGAGGAGTGAAACAGTCGCTTGCCTCATTAAGGCTCATCATTTACAAGATGTTGACAAATGTTGGCATTTATCCTGTTAACATAATAAATGTGAGAAAAATGACCATTTGGCAGAGATAGTTCCATGCAGAATGCAAGTGTGGTTGAGAATGAGGGTGACTTGTTGGGTTGTCTAAGCAGCTTCGTTCACTGCTACATACTGGAATATGTTTTGGAAATAATAATGATTTCTTCTTTGATATATATATATATATATATATATTACTAGAGGCCCAGTGCATGAAATTGTGCACTGGGCAGTGTGTCCCTCAGCCCAGCCTGCACCCTCTCCAATCTGGGACCCCTCGGGGGATGACCGATTGCCCACAGGGATTGGGCCTAAACCAGCCATCAGACATCCCCCTCACAATCCAGGACTGCTGGCTCCTAACCACTCGCCTGCCTGCCAGCCTGATCACCTCCTAATCACTCCGCTGCCAGCCTGATCACCCCCAACTGCCCTCCCCTTCTGGTCTGATTGCCCCCAACTGCCTTCCCCTGCCAGCCTGTTTGCCCCTAACTGCCCTCCCCTGCCAGCCTGGTTGCCTCCAACTGCCCTCTGCTGCAGGCCTGGTTGCCCATAACTGCCCTCCCCTGCTGGCCTGATGGCCCACAACTGCCTTCCCCTGCCAGCCATCTTGTGATGGCCATCTTATGACCACATGGGGGGGGGCATCTTGTGTGAGGGTGTGATGGTCAATTTGCATATTGCCTATTAATTATATAAGATATATATGCAGTGGGCAGCCAGGTTGCTTGAAACATAATAAAACCTAGAACTCAGATAAGTATCCATATAAACATTTGTTTATTTTTTTCACCTTAACAAAGTTTTGAATTTTCTCCCTTTGGGAAGAAAGTTATTATTTTTTTAAATACTTGGTTGTACTTTTTATCCTGTCTATCGCTGTCTGACAACTATATGTTTTTTTTGTTCAATATGAGTGACGTGATGATGATGGAGTTCTCCAGCAAGGGGTACTGGCTTTGTCATGGCCATCCCTTATGAATGTCAAGAGCTTCCAAATGTTACAGTGAGTCCATAGGCTGAAAGTGCCAAGTGCACCCTGGGTCATGCCCTCCTGGTGAATGTTATGGAAGTTTAGTAGGTTTTGTGGCTGTCTTGAAGAGACTTTTAGGGTTAGGGTCTACACCAGTGATGGCGAACCTTTTGAGCTCGGCATGTCAGCATTTTGAAAAACCCTAACTTAACTCTGGTGCCGTGTCACATAGAGAAATTTTTTGATATTTGCAACCATAGTAAAACAAAGACTTATATTTTTGATATTTATTTTATATATTTAAATGCCATTTAACAAAGAAAAATCAAACAAAAAAATGAGTTCGCATGTCACCTCTGACACGCGTGTCATAGGTTCGCCATCACTGGTCTACACTGTTCAAACCTATGTCCACCTGCTAATCAACCCGCCTTCCAGGCTCTGGCCTGGGATCGTCAGGGCGTGTTTAAGCTCCGTGGGCCTGTGCTCCGGTCGTCCGTGGGGACTGCCTGCAGTGGACAGCCTCTCCGGAGAGCCCTTTGAGTTACTACAGTCGGTCCTCAGTGTATGCACTGACAGCTGTGACAGAAATTTGGGGGGAAATCCTCGTTCTAGAGAGGGTTCTTTGGAATAGGTCACAGTGATGGCGAACCTATGACACGCGTGTCAAAGGTGACACGCGAACTCATTTTTTGTTTGATTTTTCTTTGTTAAATGGCATTTAAATATATAAAATAAATATCAAAACCAGAGTGAAGTTAGGATTTTCAAAATGCTGACACGCCGAGCTCGAAAGGTTCGCCGTCACTGGCAATAGGAGATGGAAGTCCGAGAGAGCTCCTACCTCAGCAAATATTCTCAGCCACATTTCTAGGGGAAGAGCACAGAAACTCATTCCAAACCGCCGTTTGTGTCACTGCGCAGACTGTCAATGCCGTCTCGCTGGGCATTCCTGTGCCCGGAGAGCGGGCTTCGAGCTCAGCTATCTAGCCTGAATCCAAGGGGCCTCAGGGCGCATTTGGCCAGAACCACCCATTCGTATCCATGAGGACGCATCTGTAAAAACGACTCAGTTCTCGGCGGAATCTTCGGCCGGTGGGTTTGCCTCGGTGTGCACTTGGGTTCTGTTTTGGAAAGCAATCTTGCAATAAACCTGAGCAGGGAACACAGGGCGCGGGGCAGGTCGCGGCAGCAGGGGCGCAGAGCTTCTCCGGAACAGAGGCCGCAGGTTGGCGCCGGAGAAGCGATCCGGTGGAGCCGCAAGGTGTTTGTGGAAATGGACATGCGGATATTTGCACATCTGAAGCCTGGCAGAATCGGGTCACTTCAAATGTATCAGCTGCTAGCAATCGCTATTTTCTTTCCTGCTTTTGTTTGCTATTGGGAGCTTGCCAGCTTCAAACAAAAGAGTAGCTGCAGTGAGATCACGGAGCCCTGGCCCTGGGCGACTGACATGAGAGCTTTAGGACGTTCATTTTCTGCCTTCAGCCCCGAGAACAAGGCACCCGCCTGCAATCAAATGTGCACAGTGAGCATCGGGTCTTCCCACAGTTTCCAGAGTTAATGATCCTGCACATTTTAAAGGGGAGGTTCGTGTTGTGTGTAAAGTGGAAGCATCTTGGTAACAGGTCCTCCAGGCTGACAGCAGTCATGAACCGATTCTAGAGCACCCATCCCGCTCTGCTCCGCCTGGATGTTGAAAACCTGGTCCCTCGGAAAGTAAAATCCAGGGACCTGTCAGGTTTTTGCTGATGAGCATAATTGCAGAACTCTGCAGGGACCTAGATTTGAACAAGACTAGATTCTAGTAGCTGAGAATGTTCTCCATTAAATAGAAGAAAATGCAATTAATTAATTAACCCGGTGTTCTGTGAATGCTTCAAGTCTGAGGGATGCGGGGATGTGGGATTTGCCAGGACTCAACGGTGAGCGCAGATGCTGCTGCCCGCGGAGTGACTGCTCATATGGGGGCCTCGCTGCTGGGGGCCCCCTGACTACAACAGGTGCGGCATCAAGACTAGGGGAAAGTGAGTGCTAATTTGTCCTTGGTGCTTATATAAGTCTCCTTTTCTCTTGTTTTTAGCAATAATACATAACATTCCATTATTTTATTGATTCTCGGGTTATATTTTCAAAGTAGCAGCACCATAATTTAATGTTAACACATAAATATTGTCATGTCTGTTTTCTTTTAATCAGACATAGATCACTTATGGCACAATTCAAAAAAAGGAAAAATACTTTTTTTATATGGCCCTCAGTCATGATTAATTCTTTAGTAAAATTAGAAGAAGCATAATAACATGGAATGGGGATGAGATTCATTTAAATTTCTTGTCCAGTTATCACAGAGGAAACAGAATTTTATAATTGGGGAAATACTTGGTGTTGCATTCTAATGGCTAATTTGCTGAAAAAAAAGCTAACATATTTAAGTTCTAATTACTGTTGTAACCATTTACATATAGAGATATTATAACTTTTACTCTATTCCTTTATATTAAAGTAGGTGCAATTTCAAAATCACTTTATTTAGCAAGCGTATTAGATGCTTATTTAAAATTTTTAGCCATTTAAAAATTTAGATGTAATTGTCACATAACATATTAGTTCAAGTGTACATCATAATGATTTGATGTTTGCATATATTGTGAAATGATTACCACAATAAGTCTAGTTAACATCTGTCACATATACCACTAGTTACAAATTATTTTCTTGAGAACTTTTAATACCTACTTTCTTAATAACATTCAAATACATAACACAGTATTGTCAACTATCATCATCATGCTTTTCTAGAATAGGACATACTCTTCATTTCTTCAAAGTTGAGTCAAATACGTAAATAAATGATGACAGGAAATGTTGGTTTGGTAGATTTAGACTTTTTGAGAATAACAAAAATAAAGATTCTGGAAAAACTAATATCTAATCTTGTGTTAGAGTATTATATGTGTTGTTAATATAGTATATGTGTGTTTCATTGTTGATTTTTAGAGAAAACCTAAAAGACGTGGGCTTCAATTGCAAGGCATTTATGGTTTATGTATAAATTAATATATATGTTATAGATGATATTTCTAAATGATGCTCCAATAAATAATGACCTGGGAGTTTAGGGAAAAACAAGAAAAAAAATAGTTTTCTGGCTAATGCAGTGGTCGGCAAACTCATTAGTCAACAGAGCCAAATATCAACAGTACAACGATTGAAATTTCTTTTGAGAGCCAAATTTTTAAAACTTAAACTATATAGGTGGGTACATTGTTATTAACTTAATTAAGGTACACCTAAGGCTTAGGACGAGCCACACTCAAGGAGCCAAAAAGCCTCATATGGCTCGCGAGCCTCAGTTTGCCGACCACGGGGCTAATGGATTCATATAAGTAATGGGGAGAAGGGTTTTTATGGAGCTTTAAAATAACATAAAGAGGACTCGCAGACATGGAGGAAAAGCTGAGTAGAGTGAGGTGTGAAAGAGGGCAAGGGCGGGGGAAGGGTGCCTTGGGACACTGCCCATTTTTGGTGTCAGTATGAAGAGTGATCCAGATATGAAGACAAGTTTACCCAAGATTTAAGGCAATGCAGCTGATGAGCGCACTTAGTGGCACAAGCATAGAGGAAGACAAAGAGTATCTTAACTTAAGCAGGAGCGAACCATGATCATTGTGTATTGGAATGTTTAATTTGACAAAGATATAAAAAAGTTAAGCCCTAGCTGGTTTGGCTCAGTGAATAGAGCATTGGCCTGTGGACTGAAAGGTCTCAGGTTCGATTCTGGTCAAGGACACATTCCTGGGGAGTGTGCTCGATCCCCAGTGTGGTGGGTGCAGAAGGCAGCTGATCAATGATTCTCTCTCATCATTGATGTTTCTATTTTTCTCTCCCTTTCCATTTCTCTCTAAAATCAATAAAATATATTTTTAAAAAGTTGAAAGGGGAAGAATTTAAGGTAGGTCATCTAGTTAGGAGTCTATTTCAACAGTCTAGGCAAGAACACTGAATTTGCAGAATGTTGAAGGCTAATCCTGGGGATATTTCCAAGACAGACTGAACAGTAAGCAGAGGCAATCCTGTATGTGGGTGGAGGCAGGTTGAAGATGGAGTCACAAATAAGTTCCAGGCTAATTAAAAGGGAGGAATGGAGTGTGGACCATCAAGGATGGAATCTTGATGAATACTATGTTGAGGAAGCTGTGGAGAGAAATGAATAAAGAAATGTGTCCTTTCTTGCCCTAACCGGTTTGGCTCAGTGGATAGAGCATCGGCCTGCGGACTGAAGGGTCCCAGGTTCGATTCCGGTCAAGGGCATGTACCTTGGTTGCGGGCACATTCCCAGTAGGAGATGTGCAGGAGGCAGCTGTTTGATGTTTCTCACTCATTGAAGTTTCTAACTCTCTATGTCTCTCCCTTTCTCTCTGTAAAAAAATCAATAAAATATATTTTCTAAAAAAGAAAAAAAAAAGTGTCCTTTCCAGATAACATCCTGTGAAACTATGTGCCAGTCACAAAAGTGTATGAACCCTTAATCTTAGTAACTTTATCCTACTCATACCTTCAAAAACATCATTACAGCATCTCAGTATCTCCTCTCAATATAATGCCAATAGTTAATAGTGGTAATCAATCCACAAATTCAATCTATTGGGACCTAGAAGCTGAGAAATAGAACAAATCTTAACCAGCATCAATCAGTATAATCTGGGTGGTGACTAAGGGAAATCATGCAATTTAAATGTGGCTATCTGTAGGCAGGGATATCTGCCATTGACAATGCCAAATGTGGCAATCTGGTATTAAAAACATTAAATATATTTATAACATTAAGTCAGTTACTAGGCATGTAGATTTTACCTTGGACTCTTAACAAATGACATATTAAGAGTTGGAGAAAGATATATAGGAATTTCAGAGCAAAACTTAGACCAATGGGAATTCCTACCAAATCCAACATTGTATATGTCAAATGTGTCAGTTATGGCACACCAACAGTTAGTCTTATTGGAACTGACCACTGCTATCTTCCTCCCATCAACAACATAGATTTTCTCAACTCTTCTTGCAATATGTCTGGGTTTTGATAATCAACATATGATTACAGAATTTAGATTTGTCATAAAGCTGTATTGCCAACTCAATACTAACTATATTATGATTTTTTAACAGAGATATTTAAAAAATGATATTGTTATACTGACGATGGAAAATATCTACCTGAGTGACCCAAAATCATAGTGGGAAGTGAAGTAGGTAGATAGAGAAATGCAGAAGTCCCTAGCTGAAAGTTTCAGGTTCTATATCTAGATTGCTTTCTTCTTCATGCTAATTCTTTGTAACAGAGCTAGTCCTTCTCATTGATTGTGGATAAAGAGAATGACAAGAGATGAACCTCTTGAGATGACAGCCTGACAGCCTTTAAATCAAGGAGGATCTCTGTTTTAGTAAGCACAAAGATTAAACAGACTAATTAAGCTATGCTTTAGACCATCCACTCCTGGGAAAACACATCAGAGTTCTATCAACAATGGTCAGGTCAGGGAACATGCTTTCCTGTCAACTGGAAAGACTCATAGTTTCACATTGAAAGTCTTGTTGCCCTCTGGGAAATTATTCTGTTTAATGGGGAGAGATGTCAATCCACATGATTCAAAAGTTTTCACCAGGATCTGAGAGGTAGATCTCTTATATAGTATTGACAAAGTGTGATGTGTATTTTATATTCTAGAATCAATTTCTTTCCTCCAAGGGTCGATTTTATTTTAATAAAGAATTTTTTAATCTATTGGTCAAAATATTCCTATATAAAGGCAGTGTCTAAGGTGCCAGTTTTCTTCTTAGAAATGCCTTGATCTATCACCATTCAGTAAATATGAATATAAATTTTTTAAAAATATTTTCATTAATATTTAGAAAGAGAGGAAGGGTGATGCAAAGAGAGTAACATCAATGCTAGAATGAAACATTTATTGGCTGCCTCCCACAATCGCCTATCTGGGATTGAGCCCACAATCTAGGCATGTGCTCTGACTGGGAATTAAACCAGCAACCATTTGGTGCATGGGATGACGCCCACATCAGTCAGGGCTGAATGTAAATTTTAAGAGACTTAAAGCTTTCAAGAATCCTGAGTCATATTTTTTCTCCATTCTTATTTATATCTCTAGACTAATCATAATTTCTGATGCATTTATTTTGAAGTTGTTAATTTTAGCTGAGACAGTGATATATGTAGAAAAACATAAGTACATATCTTTCACTCCTTCTCCACTAGCCAGTATTATTCTGGAAAATAAAGTTATGTAAAAAAGATCACCAAAGTAACAAAGCAGATATTAGATTTTTTTGTGTCCTAAAGTGAATCTTGATGGTGCATATCTTAATGAATAGGAAACATGAATTTCTTTTAATAAAACAATTCCTTATTTTAATTAAACTTTATTTTGCTTCATTGCCATCCTCTAAGTATGGGCAACTTTTGTCTTCTACATTCTGTTATTTCCTGTTGGTTATTTGCTGAATTTTGCAAGCAAAGTGAATAGCTAACAATGAGTACACATCACTTAATTTAATAAAATATTAGTATCTGATCTTTGACTCATTAAATGACAAGATTTCCTATCTTTGACTTATTACTATTTAACATTGCAGACCTGTCACTAATAGTCCTAATATATATTATTCCCTGAAACATTTGTGAGCAGTAAGCATGACAGAATAAGAATTGGTTTAGCAGGGCAAAGCCAAATGGTTTCATTTCTAGGACACAGATGTATCATCTTTCTAGATCACAACTATTGATTCTGGAGTCACTGTAAACCAATATACAAATTTCACTCATTATTGATCTGTCTATATTAATTTAGAAACTTTTTTTAATTTCAAAATATAGATACATAATCTACAATTTTAAAAATTAAGCATTTAAAATATGTGCTTTTCTTTTGAAACTATAAATGCTTTTAATGAATCCATACTTGGATGCTGAGCCTGTTAAGACATACCAGGAGCCCATGTCGTTTTTTCTTTCTTGTTTAACTGTGACAAAAACATTGAAATGGTGGCTGAAAATAAATAAACTCACCCTTTTCTCAAGTCTCCCTAGAGATTTATGTAAACTCCATGCATGCTTATTAGTGGTGAGTTCTTTAAAAGACCAAAGAAGTTGCGGCCTCTCCCTCAAGGAACATGGAGTGTTGCAGGGTGATGTTAGAAACACGGGAAATGACTAACAAGCACATCCAAGGCAACTTCTTAATAACACATGGTATACAGGCAGACAGTTTAAACGAATGCTGCAGAATGGAAAGTCAAGAGTGACCTGACCTGGGCTAATAGCAAGGAAGGACGCTCAGTTAGTGCTTCCGGACCAAGTGAAGGGAGGGTACATTGAGGATGGACGTGAAGAGAGGGGGAGATTGCAATTTTGGGGCTGGTGTGGGCTCTTGAGGAAAGACCCGTGGAGGGAAGCAGCAGGAGGGAAAAGTGAGCTTTCTCCATCTCAGCCTGGAGGCTCCTTGACATTGGACTCAGAGGCATTTACGTGCTTCTTCCTTCCACTATAGGTTTTTGCTTGTTTTTCTGGAAATCGTCATGCACCCCATGAGGGCTCTTCCTGAATTCTGATTTACTCCACAGGTGGCAAAAGACGTGAGCTGGGAAAAACAGTGCAGACATAACGGTGCAGTCACTGGCACACCCACCACACTGGGTGCTTGACCTTTTTGTTGCTCTGGACATCTAAGAGATGCTAGATGGTGAGCAGAGGTCCTGCCATCGAGCCACATCATGTTTGTTCTAAATACCTGCTGATTTTAGCAAAGTGGAGGCATGCTCAGTGGCCTCAGCAGCTGTGACTATCAGTCACAGTCACATCTGACATGTGGTAGTGGTAGGAGCAATGGGAAGGAAGCATGAGTTCCTTCTGAGAGAAGCAAATCCTTATTTTCCAGGAACCTCAGTTTTTATAGACAGTAAAGAGGTTGCACTAGAGGATCCCTAAGACTTTCCCAAAACTATTTTTCATTATTTTATACTAGAGGCCCAGTGCAAGAAATTCATGCATGGGTAGGGTCCCTAGTGGCTGCCACCACCACCACTGGCTGGGGGGTGGGGTGGTCTCTTCCCAGCCACCTGCCACCACTGCTGGCGGGGCAGGGCGGGGCGGCTGGAGGGGACGGGCCCTGAGCGGTTGGCCAGCTGGCTCCACCCCCTGGTCAAACTCCTGGTGGAACTCCTGGTTGAGGAGACAATTGCATATTAGGCTTTTATTGTATAGGATTTATTCCAAAACTTTAAGTCTTGATATAGCAAAGGCTATTCTCTCAGCATTATACTTAACTCATATGTAATGAAGAAATGAAAGTCGGTACTGGTGAATTTAATGTAGCCTCTCCTGCTATCTGCCACCGTGTGAGCAGTGACACCTACAAAGCCCAGGGCAGTGCAGGCGCTGGCACCCTGACCAGGGTTCCGCAGGCCCTGGGGGGTCTCTTCGTGGCTGAATTTTCAAGCTGACCTGGTGAGGTTCTGAACTTGCCTTCAACAAGAGGCAGAATTTGAATTTGAGGCTCAATAGACCACAAGGAGATGAAGATAGAAGTGGGGGTTTGGGGATAAGTTGGGACCTTGTAGACCTGACTTTAAATACTTCCCTTATACTCCCTGCGTCGGAAAATGAGAGGTTAACTAACCTGTGCTATCCCTCTGGTGGCTTGGTGGTAATACTCAGAAACCCAGGTTTCTAGTCTCCCACCTTGGTCCACAAACTGTGCCTCCATTTAAATAGTGAGACTGATGGAAAACTTAATTACACAGAATCCCACAGAAAGGGGCGTTGTGGTAATCACACATGCAACGCTTTGGGGTGCAGAGGAGAGCAGGGCCACGCTGCGGCCAGCCACGTGGCGGGAGACGGAGTCCTCACAGTAGCCATGCTCTCTTCCCGGGAAGCAGTTAATGGAGAAAATGTTTTCACTGGAAGGAGGGTTTTCAGGTGAGAAAATTTAAAATGTGAAGCAGGGTGTGAAGGAAGTGGAGGGTGCCGTGAACCATCCTCCGGAGGAATGCCTGTCCCTTCACCCGGACCGAATGTGCTGGTGGCCTGGATCCTGTGCTCAAGCTGGGCGACCCCCAGGCAAGATTCAGAGCTGCCCACAGGCCATTCGGAGAGAGCCTGGTATCTGCGAGGCTTCCCGCGCATGTTCTTAGGATGTTCACACACTCACATTGGTATTTAATGGGAAGATCTGGGAGATGGTGGGACACAACTTGTAAATCAGAAAAATAATTCTTAGAAAAGCAAGTGAGGTCACATATCTGAGTATTGGCATTCTTCACCCCAAACATAATGTGAAATATCAGATGATACGAAAAATAAATAAATCGTGGCCTTGTCCCGCCCTTTGGTTCACACAAGCATAAGCACCTTGCAGTAGGAAAGCGAAGTCCCGCAGCCTGAAGGGGTAGGTGGAGCGTCCACGCCGCCACGATGAGCCTGTACTCTCCTAAAGACTTCATTTCTAAAAGGGTTACAGTGTTTGTAAAACTTTTTAATCCTCACCTGAGATATGTTTAGAGAGAGGAAGGGAGAGAAAGAAACATTGATGTGAGAGAGATACATCAATCAGTTGCCTCCTGCAAGCACCCCAAACCACAACCTGTGTCCTGACTGGGAATGGAATCCACAACCTTTTGCTGTACAGGATGACACTCCAACCAAGCGAGCCACAGGGCCAAGACTACAGTATTTTTATTCCAAAATAATTATTGGCTTCTTTCTTGAAACTTTTCTGAAAGACTTAAATTATACCATACAGAGCATATACTTGTTAGTACTGCCCAGAAAATGCCAAAATTACTAATTGGAAATTGGTCCCACATAATAAATTGATGCTTTATTATGAGGTGTATCTCTAATCAGAACAAACACACACATACATGGAAAAGCAGACACGTGGTTGGCCCCACTCATGTGTTTCTTTTAGTTTCTATCCAATGACTTAGTAAAATAAGTTTGCTTAAGTTTAAGATGTTAACCAAGAAAAATTAATTTAAACAAAAATGATTGGGTAGGATTATTTTTGTTGGCTATTTTTTAGTCTAAAGATAATAAAAATAATTAATTATAATTTCTCTAAATTTAAATACAAAAATGATTACTAAAGATTTAAATGAAAATTAAGTATTACTCTCAGTGCTCTTCAAATTCACAGCAGAGATAACCAAATAGATCAATGATTTTTAATTGGATTAGCCATTGATATAATCTCTTGAGCACATTCATTTGTCAGATAGAGACTTTGTCAATTCAAAAGAAAATATTACCCTTGAAAATGTTAATTTGGGAAACATTTCAAAACTGTCCCTTAGTCAAATCGCAGCAGACTGTTTTGACAAGTGCAGAAAGCATTTGCAGACAATACAGGGCGAAGCCTTGCTCCTTCTCTGAGTGAGGCAGAAGGAGAGGAAGCCTGTGATCTATCTCCATGGACATTTGTCTTGCCAACAGGATGTTATCTTTGAGACCGGTGGTCTATAGCTCTTGTCCAGTGGTAGTATCTAATCTGGCAAGCTGGAATGGCCATTAAGAAAAATAAATTTTCCCTTTCTCTTGAAAGAAATAGTGATGTGGTCTTTGGGACCAAGGAGTAGGCCATAGGACCCCAAGGTTAAGTCTCTAAATAAGAAAAAGAACAGAAATGCTCCCAGCACGCCCCATGCCCTGTGTAGCTGGGCTATATGTGTGTTGACCATCTCTGAGAAATGAGACTTTTCAACGCAACACCAGTGTTGCATTCAAAAACACTTTCCACTGCTCAGGCCATTGTTTTAGTTTTCAATGCTGTGTAATAAGTGACCACAAACTTAGTGGCATGACGCAGCACCAATTATTACCTTACAGTTCCTATAGGTCAGAAGTCCAAGCACAGCATAGCGGTCTCTGACCAACTCACATGCATCTGAAATCAAGTGACTGCAGAGCTTTGTTCTCATCTGAAGCTCAAGATCTTTTTCTACACTCATTCATGTTATTCAAATAATTCGATTTCTTGCAGTTGGAGGCCTGAGGTTCCTGCTTTCCTGTTACCTGTTGTCTGGAGATCTTTCTCAGCTGATACAAGTTGTCCTCATGTCATATCTGTGTGGTTCTTACAATATGGCGCCTTCTTTAATGCCAGCAGGGGGATCTTCTTTGGAGGCTAAGATGGGTAATAGAATGTAACTCGACCACAGGAGCTACTCTCCTATAACCTTTGTCGCATAACATGATCTAATAAAAAACTAAAATTTTCTGCCAGAATTTGGGAGTCCAAGATTAATTGTAAAACCAGTCTCAGCTGAGTGCCGCAAAGCTGACAATCACGGAGGATACAGAAGAAGCCAGGAGGGCACGGCGATGGATCAAATGATGGCCGAGATTCAGGGGAGCTTATGACATGTCTGGCACTCTGTCCAGTGCACTGCCTCCTACATCCCTCGTAGCAGCCCAAGGATCTCCACCTCCGCTGACTGCCTTGTTTGTGCGTAAGGAGCTGGAACACTAAGAGATGAGGCAACTTGCCCAGGACTGCACAGCGAACAAGTGGCAGACCCGGGAAACAACGGCAGGCGGCCTGACTCCAGCCTGGGCCCCTAGCCAGAGGAACAAACCCAAACGTGGTACGCAGTCAGAAGTTTGCCTGGGCTCCAGCCTTCAGACCAGGTCGTCTCTAAAAAGTCCATAGTTGATGAGAAGCTGTTTAATTTTAAAAGGACTTCTCATGCAAGAATGAAATTTAAATTGTAGGATTTGGGCTAGTAATAGAATACACTCCTGGGTTCCTTTGTGTGAGAGGGTAGCGCTAGGCTGGGGCAGGGGGGATATTAAGGGAAGAGCAATGGATCAGAACCATGAGGCTCTAAGTTTGGATAGAAATGCACTAACATTTCGTTTCTTCTCAGTACTGGGTTAAGCCCTCCAATTTGGCCTTGACCATTGGAAGGCTGTGGGAAACTGTTTATTGCCTTCACTATCTGATAAGCATAGACAGAGAACTCCCCGACCCCCCCCCCCCCCAAGGCTGGGTGCCTTTGAAGCCCTCCCAAAGGTCTGAGCTAGGCGCCACCTCTGTTTGCCCAGACAGTGGTGGCTGAAACTACTCCCCCATTTATTATTATGTAAATCCTTGCTGATGGGCTAGTCTGCTTGTTACTAGGGGGTCACCTGCCTAGGGCTATGCTATAGGTGCATCCCAGATCAATAAAAGCTTGGTGAGGCCTGAGCACAGGGGAAGTCCTTCGGGACTTGCCGCCTGGTCCCCCAATATTGCAAAATTATCTCTTGTCTTTTTCTCTCATTTGCTGTGCGGCTCCTCTTTCAGATACCGAACCCTACTCCACGCAGAACGTGGAGGGAGTCTTACTCAACAGAAGGCCATCAATTTAGCCTCCTCTAAATGTTTGTGAGACCATGACCAGCATGGCCTGGGTTCAATGGCCTGGAGAAAGGGCTGACACACAAATTAATACAAAAGACAAGAAATATAAATTTGGAAATTATGGGGAAGCCAGCTGTGAATTTAGTTCAAGGGACTAAGTTCCACTGAATCTCCATACCCAACTTCTTATTATTTACCAGAATACACAATTGCCTTTTAGGAATGCAAACAGACATATCAATGGTAATGTTTAGTAAACAGTAAAAGGGTTATCAGGTTAGGGAGGTTGCCTTCAGCCATTGAGTCAGCATCAGGTAATAAAATGCAGATATTCAGCCCTGTGACTATCAAAACCCCATTCAGCCTTCTGATGGGACTTCTCGCATTTATATTAATTACTGTTGATTTTGGCTTCCAGAAAATGTTATAGTCAATACAATAATGGTCATACGTTTCTGTCTACTTAGCATCATGTCTGAAATAGAAACAAGACATGCTATTCAGATTTATTACACCTTCTCTTGGGAAAGTACATAAAAATTAGAAAATTTTCTGTATGTGCATCAGATAGTAAAATTCTGCATAGGTATAAAGGTATGGTTATTATTGCAAGAGAAAATGCTGCACTAATTCATGACAACCATTAAAGCTGTTATTTTTATAAACCTATTATTAGGAACTCTCAGCCAAAAAAAGAAATAGTCTGGCAGTTAAAGCTAACAGAAAAATAAGTTAGCTAAATTCAGAAAATAACATGATGTTTTTGAGCAACACATGCTCATAAAAATGTAAACACTCCCATTTTAGATTTCCTTTCTTATAACATTTTTTTGCAATCAGTAGTCATAACATCAAATAAAATATTTAAAACTGCAGTCATTTCATAGAGGTTTTATATTTGTAAATTTGCCTTCTTGCTAACACTTACTTGTAACTCCGAAGTCAGTCCTCCAAGCCGGCCCTTTCAGTCCATCAGACCGGAGCAGGAAGCCCCCCCCCACACACTGCCCCCCCCTGTCCACCCCCCCCCCCCGCAGCGGGACAAGGAGGCAGCTTCAGATCCGCAGTGGACAGGGCTCCTCTCAGGCCGCACCTTTGGTGGCTGTGACTCCCGGGTGACCTCGCTGTTTGAGGTGGTTCCTGAGTGTGGTGCTGACATGCTTTCCATTTCATAAGCACAAGAAGGCTGCTGTGCCTTTGGAAAATGTATGTGGTTTCACGGCTTCTTCCAGGCATACGTTATAAATCAATACTATGCTTTAAATAAACTGTCTTTAAAAGAAGCACATGTAGAAGGTTCTGTATTCACCTGGCGACGAAAACGTGGCCAGAGGCTTGCGGGACCTTCACCTTGCATTTTCCCCGGAGAGCGATGTTTGCAGTGACTGTAGAACAGAACTGCCATGAATGATAAATGTTAACTATGGTTCTCATTTTTAGTTATCTAATTCCATTGCTCAATGAGTTTAAGTTGAGGAAATTCTTTATAATTTGTGAAAATGAATTAAAAATAGAATGTTTATATTGTCGCTTGAAAGTTAAAAGAAGAAACATTCACTGAAGAAAACACTCCTAAATCATGCACAATAGCATCCATGAGATATATTTAATCCAAATATAATAAGGAACGTATAGCATGTATTCAACTTAAAAAACAGATTAAATTACTAGGGAAATGTGTGCCACACCCAGAGTATCTTATTCTCCCCCTATCCTGAACTGAAAACGAATCTCAGTGTAAAATACAGGGGTTGTAAGAGCAATGAAAAAGCTGATGTTCTGTGAAATTTTTGTTCCTGTGCTATAATGCCTACTTAAATTCAATGAACGTTTTCATAGTCAAATTGTAATGATAATTAAGTGCTTTTTGGGGATAAGCTTCACTTCATATTGATTGTTATAGCTCATAGTGTCAGATGTGGGGGACAGCAGCCTTTCACTGAGTGCTGGCTTCTGACCCGTCATTTGGCCTTCCACACTGGGCCACGGTGCCTACGCAAGCAAACCTATTCGTTGACCCCGTTTGAACTTAAGCCCAAATTTTTAAAATAAGATATACTATATATATATATATATATATATATATATATATATATATATATATGTATATATATATATATATATATATATATATTACATAGATAATAAATGTATAAATGTGAGCCTTAGAACAATTTGAAAGTTCAATGTAACTATTTAATATGTCTATCACTTTCTATTACTTTTAGAAAATACTGGTCTAGTTTCCCAACTCATTCATTTAACAGGCGTGTGCTAAGAACTGTGCAGGAACTGAGGTCTAAGCCCTGTCACAGTTCCTGCTCCCGAGAACCCTCATATAGTCTGGGGATCCTCAAGGGCAAGGCAAGGTGTCACTCCATTATGCTTCATGATGCCTCGGGTGTCTGCTATACCATGACATAGGAATAAACAAACCATCAGAAGCCAATGCCACAGGCCAATGTGAGCAGGGTTCACATGGCTTCATGAGGAATTAGTGCAAAACAGGCATTGTACACATTCTATCTGCACAAATTATGGCATAAGGTCTTTAACGATCATCTTCTTATGTACTTGAAATAGCAGTTACAAATATTTATTGGCCCTAACCACGTATTTGTCATGCTTTTCCATCACTTAGAAAAATAAAGCACTTTAGTGCGATGACTAAACAGCTAATGAGTTTATTCTAGAAAAAAAATGTATCTTCAATTGAATAGGAATAAGCCTTTGAAACTATAGTTAAGGTGGGGAGGAAAGATATTCTTTCTCATTATTAGAAAAAAAAAGAGGAGAATTCAAACACATTTAAGCACTCTTATAAATGTTGATTTTTCTTCCCCCCACATACCTGCAGCTCTGGAACAAATCTGTGATGAATGATTGCCATTTTATAGCTATGTGTCAAATGTCATCACAACATATACCAGAGAGACCATGCATGAACTACAATTTACACCTGCTTTATAGTTTATAAAATGGTCCCATGTGCATTTTATTCTTTGCAATTGCTTTAGTCCTTTGAGTTTGATATAACAAAAACACCATAACTAAGTAGCTTATAAACAATAGAAACTTATTTCTCACAATCCTGGAGGAGGAAAGTCCAAAATGAAATCACCCGAGATTCAGTCTTCACATGGTGAAGGGAAAGGGAGTTCTCAGGATTGATGGTTCTCTCTTTTGTTGTTAGTCCTTACCCGAGGACATTTTTCCATTGATTTTTTAGAGAGAGTGGAAGGGAGGGGGAGAGACAGATAGAGAGAAACATTGATGTGAGAGAGAAACATCAATTGGTTGCCTCCAGCATATGCCCCAACCGGGCCAGGATTCAAGTCTGCAATTGAAGTATGTGCCTTTGACCAGAATTGAACCCGAGACCCTTCAGTCCTCATCAGCTGACCCTCTAACCACTGAGCAAAACTGGCCAGGGCTTGGGATCTCTTTTATAAGATCACTAATCCCAATAATGAGCGCCCCACCCTCATGACCTAATCACATCCCAAAGCTCCCATCTCCAAATACCATCAGTTTGAGGGTTAGAATTCTAACATAAATATATGAATTTGGTGTAGGGGGGCACAAACACTCAATCTATAACAACAGCTGCCTTTGGAATTTGAGATTTCTACTCTTCTCTAAAAATTGCATAATGAGAGTTAGAGTTTTAAGTAATCTACTCAAGCGGTTCAAATAGAAAACATTAGAATTCTCAATTTTAGATTTTTCCATTTAACACTTGTTGCTTTTCCTGTTCTCAGACATGCCAATTCCCGTCTCTCTTGTGGAAATCATTAATCATTTATTGGGCCCAATACTCAGTCTACCAGTGCTAAAGCCAGGTCCACTAGTGACTGACATCTCTGTTATCTGCACAGACACACCATCCCCACTCCAGGGCCCTGGATCTTCCTGTTTCCTCACTCCGTCTCAGCCCTAAACCCTCACTGGAGAGATGCTTAGCATTTCTGGTGCACAATCTGCAATCAGCTGGACTCAGGTCTCTGAGCTGCAGGTGGGAGATGCTGGTTCTCCCACTCCAGTCCATAGGATAGCACAGCCCTGCAGGTAGGAGTTCAGGCATGCCTGAGGAATCTAGAATTTATGATGACCCCTCAAAAGAAAACAGAACAAAGAGAAGTTAACTCTGGACTTCAGAGTTTCTGATATGACTTCATATTTATTCCACTTATTAGCACTCACTCACATCTTAGTTAGGGTTTAATAAAGGAAGACTTTCCCTGCCCTCGTTCCATTTTTAAGTAGCAACACACACACACACACACACACACACACACACACACCCCACTTTTTTGCCTTTTATTTCTTCTTCTTGTCTGATCACCATTGCTAGCACTTCCAGTACTATGTTGAATAAGGGTGGTGAAAGTGGGCATCCCTGCCTTGTTCCTGTTCTTAGGAGAAACGGTTTTAGTTTTGGCCCACTGAGTATGTTCTCTGTAGTTTTGCAATATATGGCCTTTATTATGTTGATATATGCTCCCGCTGTTCCCACTTTCCTGAGAGTTTTTATTAAAAGTGGGTGTTGGGTTTTGTTGAATGCTTTTTCTGTGTCTATTGATATGATCGTGTGATTTTTGTCTTTCAGTTTGTTTATGTGATGTATCACATTTATTGATTTGCAATATTGTATCAGTTTTGCATCCCTGGAATAAATCCCACTTGGTCATGGTGTATGATCTTTTAAATGTTATTTCTGGATCCAATTTGCTAATATTTTGTTGAGGATTTTAGCATCTATGTTCATCAGGGCTATTGGCCTCTAATTCCCTTTACTTTTGGCCTCTTGAATTAGTAAGGTGACCATGAACATAGGAACATTGTGTTAATGGTGGTGGTGGGGGATAGGAGACATATGAAATATATATATATATATATCCTTCCAAAATAATAAAAGGCTAATATGCAAATTGACTGAACAGCGGAACGACCGATCGCTATGACACTATGACATGCACTGACCACCAGGGAGCAGATGCTCCATGCAGGAGCTGCCCCTGGTGGTCAGTGTGCTCGCACTGGGGGAGCACCACTGAGCCAGAAGCTGGGCTCACAGCTGGCGAGGGCAGTGGTGGTGGAGGGAGCCTCTCCTGCCTCCGTGGCAGCACTAAGGATGTCCAACTGCGGCTTAGACCTGCACCCAGTGCAGGAATATAGCAAACAAAAAAGCATATTTGCTACTCTGTGGAATATCTACACTAATAAAAGAGAAACATGGTAATTGACATATGACCGCTACCCTTTTCATTGGCTAATCAGCAAGATATGCAAATTAACTGTCAGCCAAGATGGCGGCCGGCAGCCAGGCAGCTTGAAACTAACATGAGGCTTGCTTGCCTCAGTGACGGAGGAAACCAACGTTCCCCGCCTGCGGCTCCAGGCCTCTGAGCAGGCAGTATAAGAAACATTGTAACAAATACGCCCAACTTCAGCCAGCAGATTCACAACATTGTATGCAAAGGCCAGAAACCTACTTTCAGCCGGAGGCCTAAGAGCTGGAGCCAAGCCTCAAAGCTAAAGCTGACCCAGAATAAAAAAAAAAAAAAAGAAAAAAAGGAGCGGTTGGGAGCTTCAGTCACCCCCAGCCTGAAAATAGCCCTCAGCCCCTCACCCAGGCTGGCCAGGCACCCCAGTGGGGACCCCCACCCTGATCCAGGACACCCTTCAGGGCAAACCAGCCGGCCCCACCCATGCACCAGGCCTCTACCCTATATAGTAAAAGGGTAATATGCCTCCCGGCACCGGGATCAGCATGACAGGGGGCAGCGCCCAAACCCCCTGATTGCCCTACGGCTCTGTGTGTGACAGGGGACGGGGCCCCAACCCCCTGAGCAGCCCTGCTCTGTGCCTGATAGGGGGGAGCTCCCCAACCCCCGCCCCCCCACGGGCCCTGCTCTGTGTGTAATGGGGTAGAGCCATAACCTTCCCATCGGCCCTGCCCTGAGTGTGAGACTGGTGGCGCCCCAATCCCCTGATGGGCCCTGCTCTGTGTGTGACAGGGGGTGGTGCCGCAACCTCCCCATCGACCCTGCCTTGAGTGTGACAGGGGGCAGTGCCCCAAACCCCCAATTGGCCCTACCCTAAGCGTGACTGAGGGTGGCATTGCAACCTCCCAATCTGCCCTGCTCTGTGCATGACGGGGCGGTGCCCCAACTCCCCAATCGGCCCTGCTCTGAGCCCGACCAGGGGCTGCACCTAGGGATTGGGCCTGCCCTCTGCCACCCCGGAGCAGGCCTAAGCCAGCAGGTCGTTATCTCCCGAGGGGTCCCAGACTGCGAGACGGCACAGGCCGGGCTGAGGGACACCCCCCACCCCCGAGTGCACAAATTTTTGTGCACCGGGCCTCTAATATATATATATATATTCCACAGAGTAGCGAATATGCTTTTTTTGTTTGCTATAGCCCAAGAGCTAAAAATGTTGCCTGGCACACAACAAGTGCTATCGGTACATATTTGTTGAAAAATAATCAATTAAAACAACTTTAACTACCCTATGTATAATCAGTGCCAAATTCCACCATAGTAATGCCATAAAAATCTGACAAAGTGCCTGGCCAGTATGGTTCAGTTGATTGGAGCATCATCTCATGCACTGAGCAGTCACAGTTCAATTTCTGGTCAGGCACATACCTAGGTTGAGGGTCTGATCCTTGGTCAGGGAGCATATAGGGGAGGCAACCCATCAATGTTTCTCTCTGAAATCGATGTTTCTCTCTATCTCCCTCTCCCTTCCTGTTTCCCTAAAATCAATAGTAATGAAAAATAAAAATACAACTGGCAAAGTTACTTTAACAGCAGTGATGTGTACTTCACAAAGGGCTTCCCCATAAGCTATTTGTTTTAGCCCTCATAAGAAGTCTGATTTAAGGAGAGTATTGCCTCAATTTTATAGATGATGTAACTGAGATGAAAGTTCAGATGTCTGGGATGCAAAGAAAAACATCAAAATAGATTTGAGAAAAAGTAATTAAAAATAGATGTAGTTATGTCTATTTCATATTTAACTTCTGTCTCATCGTATTGCTCTAGAATGCAAAAAAAAATGCAAAATAATTTTTCTTTCTTCAGAGCAATATGCATGTAAGGGGATGCCCCTGAAAATCTGAGTCCCATAACCAACCATGGCCTCTGAGCTCTTGGTCCCAAGTTGGAAGAAATTTTCTCTTTCACAGCCTGATTCCCAGACTTTGCACCCAGCCTTGCATCTTCTCCAGGGAAGTAATACCATTGAAGTCAATTTCACACTGTGCTCTGTGGAACTCTCACTCTCCTGAAGGAGGGTTTGCAGATGACTAAATCTAGTGCAGGGCCACTGTCCTTGAGTCATCTAGCAAGTCATGTGTGGAATCAGAAAGTCATCTTCAATTCTCCTCCTTTACAAGCCTCTTAACCAATCTCATTCAGTTAGGACTCCAACCTCTAATGCCCAAACAAAAGCAGACAATATGCTTGACAAAATTAATATTACGGCAAAATTGAATCGGTGAGAATATCTAACTATGCAAACCCATGACTGCATTGATGCTGTTGTAGGCAAGCAACGCTGTGGGTAAAGAGTCTATTGTGTGTGTGTGTGTGTGTCTGTGAGTGTGTGTGTGTGTGTGTGTGTGTAATCAACACTAATAAAAGAGAAAAATGGTAATTGGCGTACGACGATACCCTTTTCATTGGCTAATCAGGGCTATATGCAAATTAACTGCCAACTAAGATTGGCAGTTAACTGGCAACTAAGATTGGCAGTTAACTGCCAACAAGATGGCGGTTAATTTGCATATGTAGGCACAATGCAGGGAGGTGAAAGGGAAAGCAGGAAGAAGCCCCCTGCCACTGACAGTGATCGGAAACCCAGGGGGGAGTAAAGAGCTGGGGGGAAGGGCAAAGGCGGCCCTGGGGCCGCCTTTGCCCTTCCCCCCAGCCATGATTGGAGAATCAGGTGCCTTTTCTGCCCTGGCCAGTGATAGCAGGAAGTAGGGGTGGAGCCAGCGATGGGAGCTGGGCACGGTCGAAGCTGGCAGTCCCAGGAGCTAGGCGTCCCTTGCCTGGGCCTAAAGCGAAGCCCACAATCGTGGGGCCACTGCCACTGCGGGTCCCTGCTGCCTGGGCCGGATGCCTAGGCCAGAGGCGTCAGGCCTGGGCAAGGGGCCGATCCTGCAATTAGAGGGTGATGGGGGTCAACGCCTGAGGGCTCCCAGTATGTGAGAGGGGGCAGGCTGGGCTGAGGGACACTCCCCCCCCACACACACCCCCAGTGCACGAATTTCGTGCACCGGGCCCCTAGTATATTCTATATAATAAAGAGGTAATATGCAAATTGACCATCACACCCACACAAGATGGTGGCACCCACAGTGGGGGCGGGGCTGGCTGCTCTGTGTGCCTGCCTTGGCTCCTCCTGCACCCCCCACTGACCGAGGCTCAGGAAAGCAGGGCTGGCCCGGGGCACAAGGAAGCTATTGATGGTGGCTGCCTGAACCGCCTAGGCTGGCCCGAGGCTCAGGTAACCAGGGCCAGCTGAGGCCAAAGGTGTGATGGGGGCATCATCTTCCCCTGATTGCTAGGTTGCCTCCCACCCCTGTGGGCTCCCGGACTGTGAGAGGGGGAAGGCCGGGTTGAGGGACCTCCCCCTCCAGTGTATGAATTTTCATGTACCAGGCCTCTAATATATGTATATGTGTGTGTGCAAAAAATAGCACAAGGAATACCACTGCTATGAAAAATAACTTACTGAAAATGCGTATAAATATAGGTTGCATGCATACAGTCTGAAACAAAGCTACTGCAGGCCAAAATGATGTGGCAGATGTAAATATTTTCTATGAATCTAAGTATTTATGTCTCTCAGGGTTTAGGATATTCTTTAATGGGTGTTGATTGCCATCCATAGAACTGGGCTATATTGCCTCAGACTTGTATAAAGACAAATCATATTTCTGGGGAATAAGCGAATCCTACCACGTAGTAGATAAAGGTAATCACAAGGACAGTTGTGGTTCAGTCACAAAGGTATATTCCATTTCTCCTTCTCAATTCAAAATCGCCATAAAAATAAAAGCTCATTCACTTAGAAATTTTGTTGAAAATCAGATGAAAAGTGTCACGGTAAAACCAGTAAGAACTAGAAGCAGGTGAACCTACCCCAGAATGATCCAGAACAGCTTCTTCTAAAATCCTGATCCCCAGAGTGAATCATCAGCTTGTCTTCCCAGTTGTGCAGGTAGAGTTTGTACTTATGACACATAGGTTTTTAAGAAGGCAACGCTTAGCTGACCTACCTGTATGTCTTGAAATTAGCTTCTAGCACAGCTGTTCTACTGTGTTAAACTCATCACAGAATGCAGCATTCATGTAACCCACCACCTATCTGCAGTAAGTGGAAACAAAATCTCTCCTTAATTAGTAACATCCAATCATTTTTTAACATTTCTACAGAACGCACACTGTGAACTGTTTAATGGATCATTATTTTAAAAAGGGGCAAATAGCGCACCACCACCAAAAAAAAACACAACAGTGAAAATAAAAACTAGCAGTGTCAATAAAAAATATGTTGTGAAATAATGGGGAAAAAAAGATGTTTCATTAAGATGAGCTTTCCTGGCATTTTAGTGTAGAGATGAACGGTGCCCCAATTACTGCCAACAATGGAGATGGAGAGAGAGAGATTCATTGCCGTCAACACCCTTAACTGAGTCCCAGTGAATTTGCTTCTCTGCTCCTTTTTCTACAGAACCTGCACGGAGTGGGGAGGAAGGAACAAAGAACTGAGTGGAGTAAATGTGCCGCAAATTACCACAACACACTGTGGCTCAATGCGCTTCTCATTTCTCTCCTCATTAACTGGGTCTTGCTCAAAATGAGCGACTGAGTCCAAACATAATCAAGTCCCACAGTTAACAATCCACCCGACTGCTGGGGCAGTCGCCACTGCCTCGCTGCTGGAAAATAAATTCAGAAATAAAACGGGTTAAAATAAAATTCACTCTGCTCCCTTTTCTGTGCTCAGATAATTCGAAGATCACGGAGACCCAAGGATCAGTCCATCTCCCTGAGAAAAGTGGGCCGCTGCGCCAGGGTCCGTGCGCGCACCTTCCTGCTGCCCAGGGTGAGCACGGGGATGCAGTGAAAGGCGTCAGAGTGTATGGCTGAGGTCTTTATCCAGAGAGCTACCTGAGCAATCGTGCAACTCTTGCTGGGGAGCCAGGAACAGGGAGAGAAGATGGAAAGAAAAACGGAAAAAGATTGGTGCAAATGACCTGTCATGAGCGTGCTATGATTTTAAAGCATAGGAAACCCCTTTTTGCTTTTGTTATATCTTTTAAAACAAGAAAAACTGGTTTCAGGAATTTTTAAATGTTGTGTGTATGCTCCTGTGGGACTGTTTCATCCAAGCAGCCATTCCCCGGCACAGCTGCTGCGGGCGGCCTTGCTGTGGGAGAGGTGTTATGCTGACCCAGGGGCTCCGTTTCCACAGGAGCCAGGCCAGTGCGGAAGGGGTTGGCCACTCAGTGAGGCTGAGGGCTTGTCTCTGAGAAAGAGAAATGCAGACACAAAAGGTTTCTCCTCCTTGGGCAGGGGAAATCTAAGGGAATTACAGAATACATTTTACATTAATGCTAAACTACACTAGATTTAGGAGACAATGGCAACAAATGACGCTGAAGTCCCACCTTTATTCCATCTGAAGTTTTTTGTTTTTTCTTTATTGATTAAGGCATTACATATGTGTCCTTTTCTTCCCATTCACCCCCACCCCCATGCCTTCACCCCCCTGGTGTCTGTGTCCATTTGGTTAGGCTTATATGCATACAAGTCCTTTGGTTGATCTCTCCCCCTTACCCCCACCCTCCCCTGCCTTCCTTCTGAGGTTTGATGGTCTGATCGATGCTTCTCTGTCTCTGGATCTGTTTTTGTTCTTCAGTTTATGTTGTTCATTATGTTCCACAAATGAGTGAGATCATGTGATATTTATCTTTCTCTGACTGACTTATTTCGCTTAGCATAATGCTCTCCAGGTCCATCCATGCTGTTGCAAATGGTAGGAGTTCCTTCCTTTTTACAGCAGCATAGTATTCCATCGTGTAGATGTACCATGGCTTTCTAATCCACTCATCTGCTGATGGGCACTTAGGCTGTTTCCATCTGAAGTTTCAGTGTCACTCCCTGTGGCCCTTCCCAGACACCAGGAAGGCTGGCCAGTCCTCTTCTTGCACTGCCACCAGCCAGCGCCTGCCTCCACGGTCACCTTCCTCCTCATCTGCCCTGCAATCTACTTCAGCTTTGAAGCTGGAAGCTAAAGCCTATGTACTATGTTAAGCAAAAGTGGTAAAAATGGGCATCCCTGTCTTGTTCCTCATCTTAAGAGAAATTTATTTTTTTCAATTGCTTATTTTGCATCTATTCACATGATTATATGATTTTCATCCTTTATTTTGCTTATGTGCTGTATCACCGTAATTGATTTGTGAATATTTTACCAACCTTGCATCTTAGAAATAAATCCCACTTGATCCTGGGGCATGATCTCTTTATTGTATTGCTGCATTTGGCTTGCTAATATTTGGTCGAGGATTGTTTGCATCTATCAGGGATATTGGCCTATAATTCTCTTCTTTGTAGTGTCTTTATCTGGTTTTGAAATTAGCATAATGCTGGTCCCATAAAATGAGCCTGGGAGTCTTCCCCCCTCTTAAATTTTTGGAATAGTTTTAGGAGGAAAGGTGTTAGTTCTTCTTTGAATGTTTGGTAAAATGCACCTGTGTAGTCATCTGGTCCAGGACTTTTATTTATTGGTAGTTTTTTAAATTACTTCTTCACTTTCATTAGTTGTAATTGGTCTGTTCAAATTTTCTAGTGTGTGTTTTTTTAAATTCAGTTTGAAAGATTTGTATATTTCTAGAAATGTATTATTTTCCCCCAGATTTTCCAGATACTGTATTCTTCATTTCTGACTGGTATTTTTTCATGGTTTCTAAGTCTGTTTTTATGCTGTTGAAATTCTCAATAAGTTCCTTGAACATCCCAATAACCATTGCTTTGAACTTCTATGTCTGGTAGACTGCTTGCCTCAATGTAATTTTTTTTTCCTGGAGATTCTCCTGTGTGTGTTTTATTATTATTATTATTTGCAGAGTGTTTCTTTTCCTCCCCATTTTGACTGCCTCTCTGTGTTTGTTTCTGTGCACTGGTGTTAGGTAGATCTGCTGTCTCTCAGTCTTCGTATGTTGGCCTATGTAGTAGGTGTCCCGTGAGGCTCACAGCACAACTTCATGATCATTTGAGCTGGGTGCTCCTGGAATGTCTCTTGCGTGGGATTTGTGAGCCCTCCTGGTATAGTTGAGTCTTGATTGCTGTTGGCCTATCCGCTAATGAAGGACATGGAGGGTAGGACCATGGGAATGGGGGACGGGCTGTTTTAGTCCCCAGGAGATGCAACACCTCTAAAGTATGCCAAACCGTGCAAAGCCAACTTCATGGTTCTATGTGCAATGAGAACAACAATTATCCCAAATCTAATTAACATTAGATTTGGTTTTTTTTGGGGGGGAGACTAAAACATACAAATTACTAAATAAAATTCAAATTGTATTACTGATATTATATATATCATGGGACGTATGATGTGGAATGTTGGATAGTATCATATTTCCACATGTATCTTGGCTGAAAACTTCCCTACCTGGTACACACAAGTCCAGGAAGCACAGAGAGTCCCAAATAAAATGGGCCCAGAGGCCACACTAAGACACATCATAATTAAATGACAAAGGTTAAAGAAAAGAGAGGATCTTAAAAGCACCAAGAGAAAGATAGTTTGTTACTTACAAGGGAGCTCTCAAAAGACTGTAAGCTGACTTCTCAACAGAAACATTTCAGAAAGGATTGGAATAAAATATTTAAAGTGATGAAAAGCAAGGACCTACAAACAAGACTACTCTAACCAGCAAAGATATCAGTTAATATTGAAGAAGAAATAAAAAGCTTTTCAGACACGCAAAAGCTAATAAAATTCATTACTACAAACAAGTATTATAAGAAATGTTAATGGGACTTCTTTAAGAACAGTTGTAAAGCATAAAGTGGCAGTAAATGCCTATCTATATATATAAAACGCCAGTGACTGTGACGACTGAAACAACCAGTCGACCAAACAGCAGCTGCGTGGGGCGACCAGACAGACAAGGGGAGCGGTGAGGGATGACCAAACGACTGAATAGCAGTCTGTGTGGGGCGACCAGGCCAGCAGGGGGGCTGGTGAGGGACAACCAAACAACTGAACAGCAGGCTGCATGGGGCAACCAGGCCAGCAGGGGGGCTGGTGAGGGATGACCAAACGACTGAATAGCAGTCTGTGTGGGGAGACCAGGCCAGCAGGGGGGCTGGTGAGGGGCGACCAGGCCAGTGGAGGGGACAGTTGGAGGTGACCAGGCTGGCAGTGGAGGCAATTAGGCGTGACCAGGCCAGCAGGCAGAGGTGGTTAGGAGTGATCAGGCTGGCAGGGTGGGGCAGTTAGGGGCAATCAGGCAGGGAGACAGGTGAGCAGTTATGAGCCAACAGTCCCAGATTGTGAGAGGGATGTCCGACTGCCGGTTTAGGCCCGATCCTTGACACCCCCCAAGGGGTTCCGAATTGGAGAGGGTGCAGGCTGGATTGAGGGGACACCCCCGTGCATGAATTTCATGCACTGGGCCTCTAGTCTATATATAAAAATGCTAATATGCAAAGTATCCCCTTGGGAGTTTGGGAGACCTGGAGTTCAATTGCTTGCTATGACATGTGCTGACCACCAGGGGGTGGTGAGCAATGAAGGAAGGCCCCAGCTGGCAGCTGGCAGCTGGGGAAGGGAGGCCCCTGCCAGTAGCCGGCAGCTGCTAGGGAACCTACCAGTGCACAAATTTCATGGACTGGGCCTCTAGTCTATTAATAATCAGTTCAAATTTAAATGCATTAAATGCTCCAATAAAAAGACATGGGGTAGCTGAATAAATAAGAAAACAAGACCCACATATATGCTCTCTACAAGAGACCTACCTCAGAATGAAAGACACACATGCTGAAAGTAAACAGATGAAAAAAGGGTATTTCATGCAAATGCATATGAAAAAAACTAGGGGTAGCAATAATTATATCTGACAAAATAGACTTTAAAATAAAGGTTATTTACAATAGCTGATATCTGGAAACAGCCCAAGTGCCCATCAGTAGACAAGTGGATAAAAATAGCTGTGGTACATTTAAATAATGGAATACTATGCAGCTGGAAAAAGAAAGGATCTTTTACCCTTTGAGACAGCATGGAGGGACATGGAAAGGTTAAATTGACTTATTGAACCATAATATCACCAAATACTATTTATTATGTGCCTATGGAGCTCTGTTGGGAATCTTATAAAATAGTCCAATTTATGTCTTGGAAAACATGGAATTTGAAATAGTATCTAAACATATAAATAGCTACTAAATTAAAAATGTATATATATATGTAATATGTTTGCAAAAATTTAAACCAGCTTTTTTCTTGCAAGAATTCCCAGGGACTTATGTTTCTCATAAGCTGAATAAACCCAAGAGAAGAGACCACCTCTCAAATTGATTTCATCATAGGACATTTTATTCAAAGAACAAGATATTATCAAATGAGGACTCTTTGAAAGACATAATATAAAAATTTTAATAATACATCATAAAAAGTCATTTTATTCTATTTAAAATTGAAACAAGTTTCCATTTATAATCTCTGTCTTAAATTAAAAATTCTAAGGAATTGAATAGAGATGAAAAAGACCAACCTTTACAAATGATGGCAAGAAAATTATAGAATGAATTTTTATTTAAATTGCATAATATTGATCATCTCAAAGCTTACTATTTCTCTATATGACCACTATTGACATTGTACCAGATCTTTAGTTTTTTTTAAACTACTAGGCTATTATTAGACTACTAGATGCCCAGCGCACGAAATCATGTGGAAGCCCTTTGCTACTCACAGCCCTGCCCACCCACCACGCTTGCAGCCCTGCCTACCTGCCCGCTCCCCCTCATGTTCACCATCCCACCCACCTGCCTGCCATGCTGCTCGCCATGCTTGCTGCCCCGCCTGCCCAACACCCACCTTGCTGCAATCGGAGCTTGTGGGGAGAGGCCGAGAGGTGCTCAATGCACCTCATGGTGACCGGTCATTTGGTGGTCTTGGTCGTCATGGACACTGGCTATATATATACATATATATAGATAAATTTCCCCCCAAAAATTAGAAAAATAAAAAGTAGATTTTGAATTAGATGACATTTTCTGCTCTGTTGCTAGTCACAGGATTCTGAAACATAATACATTACATAATCTTGCTGGGTCCAGTGATTGCCTAGCTCAGTAATTTTCACCTGGTGTGCTGCAAGAATTTTTAAAACATGCAATATCTGACTATTTAGTAAGGGGCACTGACCTCTTTTCCCTTAGATTATCAAATAAAAAAAATGGTTATAGCCCACACAACAATAGCCATCCGGTGTGAATGCTTTTTCTTAAGCCATAAATATATAGGTCATATAGTAGAATTAAATATTATTGGTCATGTCACATAATAAGGTTGCATTAGGTTAGTTAATTTTTGGTACCAGAAATCCTCATATATAAGTACTAGAGGTCCGGTGCATGAATTTGTGCACAGGTGGGGTCCTTCGGCCTGGCCGGCGATTGGGGCCAATCAGGACCATCTCGCTCAGTCCCAATCAGGGCCAATAAGGGCTGGCCAGCCGGCAGGAGGGACTGCGGGAGGTTGGCCGGCTCAAGAGTTTGGCTGTGGGAGTGCACTGACCGCCAGGAAGCAACTCCTGAATTTAGCGTCTGCCCACTGGTGGTCAGTCCATGTCATAGCTCCCTGCCGGTAGTCTGGTTGTCCAGTCATAACAGTCGCTTAGGCTTTTATATATAGAGATAGGCACCTGATTTTTTTTAAATATATTTTATTGGTTTTTTACAGAGAGGAAGGGATAGAGATAGAGAGTTAGAAACATCAATGAGAGAGAAACATCAATCAGCTGCCTCCTGCACATCTCCTACTGGGGATGTGCCTGCAACCCAGGTACATGCCCTTGACCGGAATCGAACCTGGGACCCTTCAGTCTGCAGGCCGACGCTCTATCCCCTGAGCCAAACCAGTTTCGGCGGCACCTGATTTTTTAAAAAGTCACTTGGAGCATAAAGGAAAGGGGTAATTATTATTATTATTGTAAATCAATCAAAATTATACCTTCTTTTATTTTTCAGCATGGCCAAAATATATTTTTTTAGCACACTGAGGAATTTTAGTAATTAGTGTATGTGTGCTATGAGTTGAAAACGGTTGAAAATCGCTAGCCTAGCTTGCTGAGCTGATATAGCTAGCCTAGTGATATCAAGCATTGAGTTTGGCTACTTTCTTTGTATCCCAATATACATTCTATCAGATGGCACCTGGAGAGTCAAATGAGAAAGAGAGAGAGAGAGAGAGAGAGAGAGAGAGAGAGAGAGAGAGAGAGAGAGAGAGAGAGAATAGCCAAAAATCAAGCTCAGAGAAGCTGCATTTGAAAAATGGGTAGAAGCAAGGTTTAAACAAGACTCTTTATGTTGGTCATAAGAGGCACAAGTCTAGTGATAGAAAATTGCATTTACTCAGAATTATATGTACTTAAAATTATTATTTTATACTTTCAGTTACCGAGTACCTTTTTATTTTAGCCATCCTATATAATAAAAGCCTAATATGCTAAGTATCTGACCGTTCACTCGACCATTCAACCAGTCTCTATGATGTGCACTGACCACCAGGAGGCAGACACTCCAACTGGTAGGTTAGCTTGCTGCTGGGGTCCAGCCTTTCAGGAATGGGTGAATCGGGCCGGACATGCCCTGGAGCTCTCCACAATCCCTCCCCGGCCCTGATTATGTACCAGTGGGGCCCCTCAGCCTGGCTTGTGCCCTCTCACAATCTGTGAGCCCTTGGGGGATGTCTTCAGGCCAGGCAGAGGGACCCCGCTAGTGCACAAAACCATGCACTGGGCCTCTACTAAAGCTATAAGATCCACTTTGATGGGATTGTCATATAATTGGCTAATTATTTAATTCAATTACTGAACAGCACAATGTGTACATATGGAAAACATTTAAAATACAATATTCATTTTACAGAAAAACAAAATCCACAAGGTTAGAGAAAGTGAAAACATTTGTCACAAAACTTCATGCAGAAAATTGGAAGGCATGCTGCTCCTCATTTATTGCCCTGTTTTCCCAAAATTTCACCGAAGAGCTGGAGTATTTTAATTTATAGCATATGAAGGTCATTTAAAGAACATTAAGACCAGAGCTGTCAGATAGGTCTATGCTTTATAATACTGTGAAGTTCCTAGTAGGTCTGCTTGGAATTAGGTGATAAAGTTAAAAAAATGATTATAGTAAATATCACTACATTTTTATTCAAATAATACATAGAAATTTTGAACAACTATGAAATTTAGTGGCACACAGTTATAAATCTAGTGAGCTCAGCCATGCTGGTTTTCATTATACTTCCATTTAATTTTCTAATTAATCTCAAAAAGCGTTAATTAATTTTGTCTTTTACACAGTTGGCCTGGAACCCTTGGGCCTGAAACATCACAAATACTGCTAGCCTGGAGCAGTAGTAATCAAAATTTCTCATTTGTTTGAGCAATCAGTGGATTTTTCCTCACTTCTTTGTCTGATAGGCACTTTAACAATCTTTTAACCCTTTGGTTTTATATTTTCTGTGAATGCAAGGATGAAAGAAAGAACCAATAGTCTGAGGTCAAAGAGAAATGATGAGAGAGATGATGGAGCAGGACTCTTACTGTGGGACAAGAGCTGAACTCTGTCCGGGGGAAGTGCTTGTCTGTGTTCCAGAGGCATCATAATCCCATGCCATTTCGAGTGTGCTGTTGTCCGGTCAACGGTCCAGATATCCACCTTCCTGCTTATTCCAGGGTTTACTATTGCAAGTAATGTTGCTATGAACATTCTTTCAAACATCTGTCAGTTTCCTCATGCAACCATTTTGTTAGGTGATATATATAGGATTGGACTTGGGGAGCTAAAAGCTATACACATGTTCAACTTTAAATGGCAATGACAAATGTTTTCCAAAAATATTGTCCCAACTTACCCTTTGCCAGCAGTAGATGAAGGTTTGACATAAACTGATTTTTAAGAAAATATTTGACAATTCAATGGGTGGGAAAAGTTATCTCATTATAGTTATAACTAGAGGCCCAGTGCATAAAATTTGTGCACTGGGGGTGGGGGGGTGTCCCTCAGCCCAGCCTGCACCCTCTCCAATCTGGGACCTCTTGGGGGATGTCTGACTGCCAGTTTAGAACTGATCCCTGTGGGACTGCTGACTCCCAACCGCTCACCTGCCTACTTGCCTGATTGCCCCTAACCACTTCTTCCTGCCATTCTGATCACCCCCTAACTACTTCCCTGCCAGCCTGATTTACCCAAATGCCCTCCCCTGCAGGCCTGGTCCCACACAACTGTCCTTTCCTGCAGGTGTGGTCGCTCCCAACTGCCCTCCCCTGCCAGCCTGGTCCCCCCCAACTGCCCTCCCTCCCCTGCAGGCTTGGTCGCCCTTAACTGCCCTCCCCTGCTGGCCATCTTGTGGTGGCCATCTTGTGCGAGGACATGATGGTCAATTTGCATATTACCTATTTATTATGTAGGATTTGTATTTCTATAATTTCAAATAAGATTAAACATCTTTCCATATACTTATGACTTTTCTTATGTCTTGAGTGAAATGTTTTTTATAGCATTTGTCTCTTTTTTCAAATATATTTTTATTGATTTCAGAGAGGAAGGGAGAGGGAAGGAGAGATAGAAACATCATTGATGAGAGAGAATCATTGATTGACTACCTCCTGCACATTCTCCAACAGGGGATCGAGCCCGCAACTCTGGCATGGGCCCTGACAGGGAATCGAATCATGACCTTCTGGTTCACAGGTTGATGCTTATCCACACCAGCTGGGCTCATTTGTCTTTTTAAAAAAATGATTAGTCTGTTTTTGTCTTATTGATAATTTTAGGAATTATTTACTTTTCTGAATACTAATCATTTATTAATTATATATATTAGCAATATCATCTCCCAGGTTATGGCTTATCTTTTCAAAGTCATTATAACTTTTTGGAAACAGAAAATTTCAATGTTAAAGGGTTTAAATTTAATATTATAATTCACACTTTTCATGACATGAATTGTTTTGAGGTCATATTATTTTTATAATGCCCTTCAAGTTTTATTTTTTGGTTTTTGCATTTAAGCCTTTAATCAGTCTGTACTTGATTTTGGTGTGTAGTTTCAGGAGGAGTCCAATTTCCTTACCTCTCCTTTGGTTAGGCTGCCTGCAAGATAACAAATTAGTTTCCATTGTTCCACACAGATGCTGACAGAAGACATGGCACCACTGGGTCATAGATAAGGAATATTTTATTGGTTGTAGCAATAAGGTTCTGTAGCCAGAGGTCTTATCAGACCCAATGGTCAGAGGTCAGTGTGAAGAGAGCAGGGGGTGCCCGCACACAGTGCATTGTGTTGTATAGGAGAGGGGTCTCAAGCTTACGCAGCCAAACCTTTAATAATGGGCAAAGGCCTATCTGACCTTTGCCGCAAAGGAAGTTAGTATTTTTTTTTTGTATAAGTTTGATTTCCTCGGATACAACTGCTATCTTTAAATAGTAAATCCTGAACATACAATGCATCTCAATTAATTTCAAGTTTTCTTTACACCCTTAACAATGTTTTCAAATTTTACCCCTAAATGCCGTTAGACATTTTTTGTTTGGCTTGAACCTAACTGGTGTAGAGATTTTTAAACTCGCATTATAATCACATTAATTTCTATAATATTTTCTTATTGGTGTATCTGTCAGAGAAGAGCACTGTTGATTTTAAAAGCTGATGTTGAATCCAACAACAACACCTATCTGATTTTTTCCAACATTTTTCTGTTAATTGTTTTAGGTTTCCTATGTTACTTATATTACCTTCAAATAATGGCAGTTTAATCTCATTTTTATATCTTTATTCCTCTTTTTATTAAGTTACTAGAGGCCCAGTACACAAAAATTTGTGCCCTTAGCCAGGTCGGCCCCCTCTCACTGCCCGGGAGCCCTCAGGGGATGTCCTACTGTTGGCTTAGGCCCGCTAGGAGTGGGCCTAAGCTGCAGTCTGGCCTCCCTCTGTGGGAGGTGACCAGGCTGATCAGGGGAAAGTGCTGCCCCCATTACCCCACTGCTGCTGGCACTGACGGCTGTGGTGGCTGCAAGGCCTGAACCCCTAGCCTAGCATCCGTGAGGCTCAAGGATGCCTGAGCCCACGGCTGCCTGAACACAAGGCCTCACAGCCACTGTGGCTTTGTCCAGATGGACGTCCAAATGGACGTCTGGAAGATGTCTGCACTAATTAGCATATTACCCATTACCCTTTTATTAATATATATATATATATCCTACCTAATAATAGACAAACATGGTAATTAACCATACCTCTGCTACACTTCCCATTGGCTAATCAGGGTGGTGCAAATTAACTGCCAAACAAGATGGCAGCTGGCATCCAGGCAGCTGAAGTGAACATGAGGCTTCATTGCCCCGGTGATGGAGGAAGCCAAGATTCAGCGCCTGCCGCTGCTGGGCTCTGAGCTGCACTCTAAGCAACTATGTTGCAATTATAGAAGCTAAACAAACCCCAGGTACCTGCTTTCAGCCAGCCAGCCTCAGAGCTGGAGCCACAACAAAGTTTCAATTACAGAAGGTAAATAAATCCCAGAATAAAAAAAAAAAAGAAAAAAGGAGAGACTGGGAGCTTCAGTTGCAGGCGTGGCCTGCCTGAAAACAGCCCTCAGCCCCTCATCCAGGCTGGACAGGCACCCCAGTGGGGACCCCCACCCTAAAGGGGGTGTGGGCAGCCTGAAAACAGCCATCAGCCCCTCATCCAGGCTGGCCAGGCACCCCAATGGGGACCCCCACCCTGAAGGGGGTGCAGGCAGCCTGAAAATAGCCCTCAGCCCCTCATCCAGGCTGGCCAGGCACCCAAGCGGGACCCCCACCCTGATCTGGGACACCATTCAGGGAAAACCAGTCAGCCCCTACCCATGCACCAGGCCTCTATCCTATATAGTAAAAGAGTAATATGCAAACTGACCCTAACAGCAGAAAGACTGGGAATGACTGGTCACTATAACACACACTGACCACCTGGGGCCAGACACTCAATGCAGGAGCTGCCCCCTGGTGGTCAGTGCGCTCCCACATGGAGGAGCTCTGCTCAGCCACAAGCCAGGTTGATGGCTGCCCGTACAGTGGTGGTGGGAGCCTCTCCTGCCTCCTCAGCAGCGCTAAGGTTGTCTAACTGCAGCTTAGGTCTGCTCCCTGTTGGCAAGTGGACCTCCCCTGAGGGCTACCGGGCTGCCAGAGGGACGTCTGATGGCCATCTTAGGCCAATTCCCCCGAGGAGAAGGCCTCAGCCAGCAGATGGTCATCCCCTGAGGGTTCCCAGACTGTGAGAGGGCACAGGCCAGGCTGAGGAACCTCCCCCCCACCAAGTGCACAAATTTTTGTGCACCAGGCCTCTAACATATATATGTATATATATAAAATTGTTCAAAGTATTCCAAATAGTAGTACACATATCTTTTTTTTCCCCATTGACCTTCCCCTGGCCTCCCCTACCCCTAGGCTCATACCCTCCCTTTCCCCCCATCCACAGTGTCTTGCATCCATTGGTTATTCTTATATGAATGCATACAAGTCCTTAGGTTGATCTCTTACCTCCCCCCACCAACCCTCCCCAGCCTTCCCTCTGTAGTTTGGCAGTCTGTTTGATGCTTCTCTGACTCTCTATCTATTTTTGCTCATCAGTTTATAATGTTCTTTATTATCCATAAATGAATGAGATCATGTGGTATTTTTCTTTCACTGACTGGCTTATTTCACTTAGCATGATGCTCTCTATTTCCATCCATGCTGATGCAAATGATAAGGATTCCTTCTTTTTTATAGTAGTGTAGTATTCCATTGTGTGGGTATACCACAGTTTTCTAATCCACTCATTTGCTGATGGGCATTCAGGCTGCTTTAAAATCTTAGCTATTGTAAATTGTGCTGCTATGAACACAGGGGTGCACACCCTTTCTGATGGGTTTTTCTGTTTTCTTGGGATATATTCCTAGTCTGTTATTATTCTTGTTCTCTTTTGTAGTTGCTTTTGTTGTGATTGTAAGGGTCTTTTGTATGTTTTTGTTTTATCTTGTTGTATTTTGTTTTTTTCAGCACCTGCACAATAGCTTGTGTGATGTGATCAGGAATGAGCTTCACAGTCACAGAGGAGATCCCACTCACGAGTGGGACAACAACAATCAAGACCCAATTATAAGAGAGGAGCTCAAATAACCCACACAAGGGGCATTTCTAATTCATTCAGCTCAGGAGATCAAAGAGACTATACCACTGGGTCCCACAAAACACTTACTACATAAGGCCACTTCATGAATACTGTGAAGCACAGCAGTTTAATCAAATACATTGAAACAAATAAAAAAGTAAAGCACAGAGGGGGAGACAAGGAAACAATCCCTAAATAAATAGGATGAAATAAAAGGATGAAACTTCAGCAAAAGATCTTTGCAAAATAGAGGCTAAGCAAAATGGTGAAGCAAAAAAAGAAAAAATAATTTTAATTTTAAAAAGCAAGAGAATAGTTTAAGGAAACTTTGGGACAACAATAAATGTAACAACATCCACATCATAGGGGTACCAAAAAGATAAGAAGGTGAGCAAGAATAGAAAATGTTTAAAGAAACAATAAAAGAAAACTTCCTTAACTGGTTGAAGTAAAAAGTCACACAAGTTCAGGAAGCACACAGTGTTCCAATCAAGATGAATTCAAAGACACCCACTCTAAGACATATCGTATTAAAATGGCAAATGGGAATATTTTAAAGACAAATAAAGAATCTTAAAGGCAGCAAGATAAAGACAGAAAGTTACCTACACGGGAGTACCTATTAGAATGCCAGCTGATTTCTTAATAATAACACTTAAAGCTAGAAGGGATTGGCATGAAGTTTTCAATATAATGAAAAGTAAGGGCATGGGCCCAAGACTACTCTATTGAACAAGGTTATCATCTAAAATAGATGGTGAAATAAAGAACTTCCCAGACAAAAATAAAATGGCTAATAGAATACATCACCACCAAATCAGCATTGCAAGAAATGTTAAAGGGAGTGATTTAGAAGAATAAAATAAGAGAGGAACATAGGTATAAAGAAAAAATGACAATAAATAATTACCTATTGTTGAACAGACTGTCAAACTACAGCGGGAAGGCTGGGGAGGGTTGGGGGGCAGGAGGGGGAGTAACAGATCAACCAAAGGACTTGTATGCATGCATATAAGCATAACCAATGGACATAAGACACTGGAGGGTAGGGAAGGCTGGGAGAATGTCAAGGGAAGGAGACATAAATAATACTCTTTGTAATACTTTAAGCAATAAAACAAAATTAAAAAAAATAATTACCTATCAATAATAACCTTAAATGTAAATGTATTAAATGCTATAATCAAAGACATAGGGTAGCTGAATGGATAAGAAAACATGACCAATATATATGCTATCTATGAGAGATCTACCTCAGAATAAAAGTTTCACACAACTGAAAGTGAAGGGATGGGAAAAATATTCTATGCAAATGGAAATGAAAATTATAGCTAAAGTAGCAATACTCATATCTGATAAAATAGACTTCAAAACAAAGGCCATAACAAGAGACAAGGAAGGACATTATATAATACTAAAGGGATCATAAAAACATGAAGATATAACCCTGGTAAACATATAGATACCCAATATAGGAGCATGCATTTATAGTTTTAAAATCTTGGAAGACTTTAAGGGAGATATCTATAGCAAACAGTCACAGTAGGGGACTTTAACCACCCAGTGACATCACTGGATATATATTACAGAAAAAAATCAATAAGGTAACAGCAGCCTTAAACAACACACTAGATCAGGTGGATTTAATTTATATTCATAGAATATTTAATCCCAATGAAGGAAAATACACATTCTTTTCAAGTGCACATTGCTCATTCTCAAAGGTAGACCATATCAGGACAGAAAATGACTTTACAAATATAAGAAGATTGAAATAATATCAAGCATCTTCTTGGATCACAGTGGCATGAAACCAGAAATTGAATACAATTAAAAACCTCAAATACATTCAAACACATGGAGATTAATAACTTGTTGTTAGACAATGAATGGATTACCAATGAAATCAAGGCAGAAATAATAAAAAAAATATTTCCTAGAAACAAATTAAAATGAACACACAACAACCTAAAATCTATGGGACACAGTGAAAGCAGTCCTGGGAGGGAAATTCATAACATTACAGTCCTACCTCAAGAAACAAGAAAACTTTCCAATATATTATCTAAACCTACAACTAAAAGAACTAGAAAGAGAATAACAAGAAAATCTCAGAGTAAGTAAAAGGAAGGAAATAATAAAGTTCAGATCAGAAATAAATGACATGGAGACTAAATCAACAATACAAAAGATCAATGAAACAAGAGCTGGTTCTTTGAAAAGAAAAACAAGATTGATGAAACTTTAGCCAGACCCATCAAGGAATAAAGAGAGAAGATCCAAATAAATTAAATCAGAAATGAATGAGCTGAGGTAATGCTGGAAGCTGATCCACCCTTGCTGCTTGACGCAGTTGCTGCAGGAAAGAAACATCTGTTTCAAGGGACTTGGCGTATATGGCATACTGTTCATAATATGTTTGCTCCCCCTCTTAACACTATGTGTTTTAAACAGGACCACCTCCCTGAGAAAGGTTGTTTCCCCATGTGAGGATTTTTATCAGTAAAACCCCTTAACTAAGTGCCAGGTGGATAGTTAATCACTTTAACTACGAACAATCACACTTAAGCTACATAATTTTTACTTAGAATAATCTCCTTCAGTTACTTCCTTGTAGCTTAATAGAACAATAGAGTAACCTCGGAATGAAGATAAGAAACGCCCTAACCTTTGGAATAGAATGGGTAGGATTAAGATCAAATAGTATAAATACAGATGTAAGAGGAGAATAAAAAGAGGAACCTGGCTATGATGATCACCTGAATGCTGCCTCAGTGTCATTCCTTCTTTGACGACTCAATCCACACCTTGGGGAACCCCTGGACCTGTTGGGGCTGGACCCCAACAAGGTAACAACTGACCACACAGAAATATAAAGGATTCTAAGAAAATATGCCAACAAACTGGACAAACTGGGTGAAATGGACAAATTCCTAGAGACATACAATCTGCCAAAACTCAATCAGGAGGAATCAGAATACTTCAATAGGATGATAACAACCAATTGAATTGAAGCATTAAAACAAAACAAACAAACAAAAAATCTCTCAGCTAACAAAAGCCCTGTACCGGAGGGCTTCACAGGTCAGTTTGGCCAAATGCTCAAAGAATAATTAACACTTACCCACCACAAGCTATTCCAAAGTAAATAAGTAAGTAAGTAAGTAAGTAAATAAATAAATAAATAAATAAATAAATAAGAGAAAGTAATATTTCTAAGCTCTTTTTAGACACCAGCATTATCTTTATTCTAAAACCACATAAAGACACTACGAAGAAAGAAAATTACAGGTCAATATCTCTGATGAACATAGCTGCTAAAATCCCCAACAAAATATTAGCAAATCAGATCTAGCAATACATTAAAAAGATCACACACCATAACCAAGTGGGATTTATTTGGGGAATGCAAAGCGGGTCAATATTCAGAAATCAATAAATATACTAATGAATAAATTTGGCCAAGTAGCTGGATATAAATTAACACACAGAGATTGATGGCATTTTATGTACTAATAATAAACTCTCAGAAAGAGACACTAACAAAACAATCCCATTTACCATTTCAATAACAACAACAACAACAAAAATAAGATACCTGGAATAAATTTACCAAGATGGTAAAAGACCTGACTCATAAAATTATAGGACATTGAGAACACAGTGGTTCTCAACCTTCTGGCCCTTTAAATACAGTTCCTCATGTTGTGAACCAACCATAAAATTATTTTTGTTACTACTTCATAATTGTAATGTTGCTACTGTTATGAATCATAATGTAAATATCTGATATGCAGGATGATCTTAGGTGACCCCTGTGAAAGGGTCGTTCAACCGCCAAAGGGGTAGCGACCCACAGGTTGAGAACCGCTGAGAGGAAGATACAAACGAGTGGAAGCCATATACCATGTTCATATGCTTATTTTATTAGGGGAGGGGTTGTTTTTCCTAAACTATGTTTATGTCTAAGGTGAACTCTGACCAAGTTTTAGGATAATATTTCAGCTTCATCTCTTCACCTTGTCGTCTTTATTTCATAGGCATTGAAATATGCACTGCTTGGTTTCATGAACAAGCCAATGCCATCATGACTGTTGGAGCATCAGTATCTAGTTATCACTGATTCTCATGTTCTCTATTTTGTGATTCAGTGGATTCTCATTTCTTTTTTGTACTGTCAGGTATATATTTAAAATTATATGTAATATTGCATTAATATGCTTAGATTTATTTAGTCATGTGGCAAATTGTTATCTTTTTAAAAATCTATAAAATCAATCAAAGTATGCCTATATTTTAAGGAATCTATTTCAAATATGTCTAAAACTGGACCTGTTAAACTGGTCTTCCCTGTGCTCAATCTCAGATGAAATACTCAGGAGAGTGTAGGGATTTTTTAGACAACATTTTATTTTATAATTAGAAAGTAGACATAGTTAAAATAGAAAGAATATTCAAGGGCTAGGGAAAATTGAGGATAGCAGAAAGACCTAGTAAGATTACCAAAGGGAGTCTCTGATGCCAGGTGAATGCCCTGCCCCACAAAGGCATGACCTACAGCTGTGTGAGTCTGGAGAGAGTCTGAAGTCTTGAGAATCCTGCTTTTATGGAATACTAGAGGCCCAGTGCATGAATTTTTGCACGGGTAAGGTTCAGCATGCCACCATCGGGGTGAGGGGGGACAATCAAGAGTGGGGTCTGTCAGAGGGAAGGGCCACAGGCAGTTGACCAACTGGCCCCAACCCCGGTTGAGGGGGGAAATTTGCATATTAGCCTTTTATTATATAGGATACTCTCTTTATTCACAAAACTTCCTTGGTGAGTATTTTTGATATTAGAGAACCTTTGTTGTTGACATTTTCCTATTCACATCAGCAACAACTGTGTACTCTGTGACCTTTTAATTTTAACATAGGCATTAAAATAATCATCATTGACATTATTTACAAAATAAATTATCATCCTCCATTAATTAATTAATTTATTTATTAAGTCAAATGACCAAATTAGCTTTTGTTAAATACATTATAAGGGCAAGAAACCATCCACTGTCGATACTATCATGAGTGCATCAAGGAATGCAGAAGGCAGATGGACCTTGCGCTTTGGCAGGGCCAATGCTAAGCACCATTGTTATGTGCAGATAGTGATGGTTCAAAGCAATTTCCTGACCCAATAGCTTCAAAGTAAATGTTTACTAAATCCTACTAATCTTTACTGATCTTTACTGTCCTTTGAGATGGTCTGTCTGCTACCTGTTTGCCCTTCTTTACTGAGGGCAAGGTGTGTATCTAAAATTGAATAAAAGTGGACAAGGACAGGTTTCAGTGTGCCTCTCCAAGAGGGAGGTTGCCACCTGGCCCCCACCCATTAATAATTCATATTTCTTGTCTAGTGTTTTCATTTGTGTGTCAGCCCCTCCTTCAGATTCTGAACCCTTGCTGTGCTGGTGGTGGCACATAAGACAAGTAAAAGATGGGGAAGTAGTTGTAGCTGGGCATACTAGGCCTAATGATACATTACAAATTATAACAATAAATAACATTTTTTTGCTACTTTGTTATTATAATTATCATCATCATACCAATAATTATCCAACAAAAATAAGGAATTTATTGTTGTACTTTTGTAATCATTCAAAACTATCTGTGTTTTCTATATTCATCTTCCCCTTTTCTACCTATATTCAATGTGTAATAACTTTTCCTTGCTCAAAAAAAATCCTATTAAAAAGAAATAAACATATCCAAGAAAAGAGAACTTCTCAAGAATAGAACATCCAACCATTAATTCCTAATGTACACACTTTACCAACTCAAGCACCTGCTCTCCTATTGCCTTCAACATCAGCCAGGGTGTCAGAACCTCTTGATCTTCAGAACACCAACATATGATGCAGTGACTGGTTGAAAGAAACATCATCCCTTGTGCAACACCCTATTACTTGCAATGGTAGTAACATCTTTTCTTGTCCCAACAAAAAAATCTCATTAACGATGGCCTTTAATACCAATTTAAAAATTAAAACAGACACTGAAAGCAAACTTTTTTCCTTGTTCCATATTCTCTTTCCTTAATTTGGTGTTTGCAACTCAAATCTTATTTATCATGCTAACTATTTTATGCACTTTATTTTCTTCTTCTGTTTTTAGTTCCTGATTCATATATTGAATTTATTAATAAAATTATATAGGTTGCAGGTGTAAAAGTCTATAAAACATCATTTGTTTATTGTATTATGTGTTCACCACCTGTCAAGTCTCCTTCCATCACCATTTATGACCATTTTAACCTCTCCTACCTCCCCCTTACTCCTTTTCCCTCTGTAATCACCATACTGCTGTCTGTCTGTGAAGTTGTTTTCTTTTTTGCTGAATCTCTTCACCTTTTTCATCCAGCCCCCCAACATTCTTCCTGTCTGACAAATGTCCGTCTGTTTCACATACTAGTATCTATGTCCATTTCTATTTTATTTCTCAGTTGTGTTGTCCATTAGATGCCGTGTATAAGCGAAATCATATAGTGTTTGTCTTTCTCTGCCTGGCTTAGCATAATACTCCCCAGGTACATTCATGCTGCCTCAAAAAGTAAGATTTTCTTTTTAATGGCTGAGTACTATTCCCTTGCATAAATGTACCATAACTTTTTGAGCCTACTTATCTACTGAATGGCATTTGGGCTGTTCCAAATTATGGCTATTGTAAATAACACAGTAATAAACATAAGGGTGCATATATTCTTTCAATTTAGTGTTTGGGGTTTCTTTGGATGTTTTCCCAGAAGTAGAATTGCTGGGTCATAAGGCAGTTCCATTTGAATTTTTGAGGTAACTTCATACTGCTTCCCACAGTGGCTGTGCCAGTGTGTAATCCCACCACCAATGCACAAGGTTTCCCTTTTCTCCACACCTTTGCCAACAATAGCTGTATTTGATTTATTAATATCTAGAGGCACGGTGCACAAAAATTTGTGCACTCAGGGGGGAGGGGGGCCCCTCAGCCCAGCCTGTGCCCTCTCACAGTCTGGGACCCCTCAGGAGATAATGCCCTGCTGGCTTAGGCCTGCTCCCGGGTAGCAGAGGGCAGGGCCAATCCCTAGGTGGAGCCCCTGGTCAGGCTCAGAGTAGGGCTGATTGGAGAGTTGGGGCATCGCCCCCTGTCATGCACAGAGCAGGGCGGATTGGGAGGTTGCGATGCCACCCTCAGTCACGCTCAGGGTAGGGCCGATTGGGGAATTGGGGCGCCGCCCTCTGTCATGCACAGAGCAGGGCGGATCAGGGGGTTGGGGTGCCACCACTCTCACACTCAGGGCAGGGCCGATGGGGAGGTTATGGCTCTACACCATCACACACAGAGCAAGGCCCGTGGGGTGGGGGGGTTGGGGCGCCGCACCCTGTCACACACAGAGCAGGGCCGATCAGGGGGTTGGGGCGCTGCACCCTGTCACACACAGACACGCAGGGCGATCAGAGGGTTGGAGAGCTCCCCCCTATCAGGCACAGAGCAGGGCTGATCAGGGGGTTGGGGTGCCTTCCCCTGTCACGACCAGGGCAGGGTGGATAGGGAGGTTGTGGCCCAGCGCCCTGTCACACACAGAGCCGCAGGGTGATCAGGGGGTTTGGGCGCTGCCCCCTGTCACGCTGATTCTGGTGCTGGGAGGCCTCGCGGCTCCGCTGATCCCGGTGCTGGGAGGCATATTACCCTTTTACTATATAGCATAGAGGCCTGGTGCACGGGTGAGGGCCAGCTGGTTTTCCCTGAAGGGTGTCCTGGATCAGGGTGGGGGTCCCCACTGGGGTGCCTGGCCACCCTGGGTGAGGGGATGATGGCTGTTTGCAGCTAGTCACACACCCTTCAGGGTGGGGGTCCCCACTGGGGTTCCTGGCCAGTCTGGATGAGGGGATGATGGCTGTTTGCAGCTGGTCACACACCCTTCAGGGTGGGGGTCCCCACTGGGGTGCCTGGCCAGTCTGGATGAGGGGCTGAGGGCTGTTTGCAGGCTGGCGGGTGACTGAAGCTCCCAACTGCTCCTTTTTTTCTTTCTTTTTTTATTCTGGGCCAGCTTTAGCTCTGGCTCCAGCTCTGAGGCCTCTGCTGCTGAAAGCAGGTATCTGGTTTGTTTGTGTTCTATAATCGAAACTCTGTATCAACTCCAGCTCTGAGATCCCGGCGGGCTGAAAGTAGGTTTCTGGGATTTTGTTTAGCCTATATTTGTAAGAATGTTTCAAACTGCAAGTTCAGAGGCCGGCAAGGCAGGCGGGGAACGTTGGAGTCCTCCGTCACTGATGCAAGCAAGCCTCATGTTAGTTTCAAGCTGCCTGGCTGCCAGCCGCCATCTTGGCTGGCAGTTAATTTGCATATAGCCCTGATTAGCCAATGGGAAGGGTAGCGGTCATTCGCTAATTACCATGTTTCTCTTTTATTAGATAGGATAGCTATTTTGACATGTGTGAGGTGATATTTCACTGTGGTTTTAATTTGCATTTCTCCAATGATTATTGATGTTGAGCATCTTTTCATAGATCTGTTGCCCATCTGTATTTCTTTTTTATAGCATTATCTATTCACTAGAGGCCTGGTGCACCAGTGGGGTCCCTAGGCCTAACCCTAGCATGTATCTTTCCAGTATTTCCATCCCTATTTATTGAATAGACAATGTTTACCCCACTGTATGTTCTTGTCCCCTTTGTCAAACATTAATTGATCATTGTGGGAACCCTAATCAAAGTATGCCAGATGTTCAAGGCTAATTTGAGTGTGCGGGCCCTGTCCAGAGTACACCAGATGATCAAGGCCAAGTTGCCATACACAGGTACAAAATCAAGGACACAGCGATTGTACTGTATGCACTGCACAAGCGTACTTTTCTACAACCCAAATATTGATGTCACTATTTGGCCAGAAGCCTCTTTTTTCTGAATTGGTAGACCAGCCAGTGTGTGACTGCTTGGTATGGCTCCTGTATTTACTACTGTATTAGCAGGGGCTACTTTGTGTAGCTACTTTGTAAAGCTATTTTAAATAACTGTTTTGTCTAATGGCTCCTTGTTAGCAATGGGTACATGTTTTACAATAAAAACTCTCCTATATGCCTATGACTGCTCATATTACCTGGCATTTGTAAAGGTCCAGTTTCTACCAGAGGAGGACCTGTACACCCCACAGTTAATGTAGTCAAACAGGAACAAGTAGTAAGTTTATTTCTGGGCACTGTATTCTGTTCCATTAATCTGCATTTCTGTTTTAATGCCAGTACCATGCTCTTTTGGTTAATATAGCCTTGTAGTATAGTTTGGTACCAAGTAGCATGATTCCTTCCACTTTATTCGTCTTTCTCAAGATTGCAGTGGCTATTCAGGGCCTTTAGTGGTTTCATATAAATTTTTGGAATATTTGTTCTAGTTCTGTGAAATACACCATTGGTATCTTGATAGAAAGTGCACTGAATCTATAGATTGTTTTGGGTAGTATGGACATTTTAATGATATTAATTTTTCTTATCCATGAAATCAGTGTATGTTTCTACTTATTTATATCTTCTTCAATTTCTTTCTTCAGTGTCTTATAATTTTCTGAGTAAGGGTCTTTTATATCCTCAGTTAAATTTTGTCCTAGATATTTTTTATGCAATTATAAATGGGATTGTTTTCTTAGTTTCCCTTTCTAGGAGTTTATTATTGCTGTGTAAATATGCAACTTATTTCTGGATATTTATTTTGTATCCTGCTACTTTACTGAATTAATTGATCAGCTCTAGTATTTCTTGGTGGAATCTTTAGGGTTCTCTATATTTAGTACCATGCCATTTGCAACTAACGACGGTTTTATTTCTTTTCCAACTTGTATGCCATTTATTTCTTCTTCTTGTCTAATTTCTGTGGCTAGGACTTCCAGTGCTATGTGGAATAAAAGTGGTGAAAGCAGGCATTTCTCTCTTGGTTCCCTACTTAAAGGAAATAGCTTTTAGTTTTGTTCCCAATGAGTATAATGTTGGCTGTGAGTTTGTTATATATGCCTTTATCACATTGAGATATTTTCTTGCAATTGCCACTTTGCTGAGAGTTTGCAGCATAAATGGGTGCTGGATTTTATCAAATGCTTTTTCTGCATCTACTGATATGATCATGTGATTTTTATCTTTGATTTTGTATATATGGTGTATCACATTTATTGATTTACATTTATTGTAACAACCTTACATTCCCAGAATATATCCCACTTGGTCATAGTTTATGATTTTTTCAATGTATTACTGGATTTGATATTCAATATCTTTTGAGGATTTTAGCATTTATGTTCATCAGGGATATTAGCCTATAATTTTCTTATCTGGTTTTGGAATAGGATCATGCTCGCCTCATAAAATGAACTTGGGAGTCTTCCCTCCTCTTGAATTTTTTGGAATAGTTTGAGAAGGGTAGGTGTTAGTTCTTCATTGAATGTTTGGTAAAATTCTCATGTGAAGCCATCTGGTCTAGTACTTTGGTCTGTTGCAAGTTTCTTTTTGTAAAATTACTACTTCAATTTAATTAATTGTAATCAGTCCCTTCAGATTTTGCAATTCTTCCTGATTTAGTTTTGGAAGATTATATGTTTCTTCTAGATTATCAAATTGTCTGGCATATAGTTATTTTTAATATTTTCTTACAATTCTTTGTATTTGGTTGGTGTCAGTTGTTACTTTTCCTCTTTTATTTCTGATTCTATTTATTTGGGTTCTCTCTGATGAATCTGGTTAAAGGTTTGTCAATATTTTTATATTTTTATCACCATTTATCCCCTCTATACCTTTTTCTACCTCCATTCCCCTCCCCCATCCCTCACTTCCCTGTCATCACCACACATTGTCCAAATACATGAGTTCTCTCTCTCTCTCTCTCTCTCTCTCTCTCTCTCTTCTTTTTGGTTCAATCCCTCACTAACACCCCCACCCCCCAAGAGTTGTCTGGTAGTTCTCTATCAATGAGTCCATTTCCATTTTGCTTGATAGTTCAATTTTTTCATTAAACTCCACATATGAGTGAAATCATATGGTACTTGTCTTTCTCTGACTGGCTTATTTTAGAACCAGCTTTTGGTTTAATTGACCTTCTGTGTTGCTTTTTTATACTGTGTTTCATCTATTTGTTTATTTCTGCTTTGATCTTTATTATTTTATTTATCTTACTCACTTTGAGCTTTGTTGTTTTATTTCAAGTTCCTTTAAGTGTAAAGTTAGATTGTCTATGTGAGGTTTTTTTTTGTTTTGTTTTTTTTTGGTTTTTTTTTTTTTTTTTTTTTTTTTTTTTGCTTCTTGATGTAGGTCTGTGAGGCTATGGATTTTCCTCTTAGTACTGCTTCGCTATGTCCCATAGGTTTTGGATTGCTGTGTTCTCACTTTCATTTGTTTAAAGGTATCTTTTCATCTCTTCCTGGTCTCATTAACCCAGTCATTGTTAAATAACATGTCATTTAGCCTCCATGTTGTTGTGTTGTTTGTTTTTTTCATTTTTTTCCTTATGATTAATTTCTAATTTCATACCATTATGGTCAAATAGATGCTTGATATGATTTCAATCTTCTTAAGCTTATTGGGGCTAATTTTTTATCTTAACATGTGGTCTACCCTAGAAAATAGCCTATATGTGCTTGTAAAAAATGTATATTCTGATTATTTGCAAGTTAAATGCTTGAAGATATCAATTAAATGTATCTGATCTATTCTGTCATTTAGGGCTTTTGTTTCCTTGTTGATTTTCTGTCTGAAAGATCTATCCATTAATGTCAATGGAGTGTTAACATTTCCTACTATGACTATATTGCTATCAATCTCCCCCTTTATGCCTATCAAGATTTATTTTATATATTTAGGTGCTGCTATATTGGGTTCATAAATGTTTACAAGGATTATATTCACTTGTTGAATTGATCTTTTTATCATTATGTATTTGTCCTTCTTTATGTCTTACTATAGCCTTTGTTTTAAAGTATATTCTGTCAGATAGAAGTATTGCTACCCCAGTGTTATGTGTTTTTTTTTTTTGTGTGTGTGTGTGTGTGTGTTTTGCTTTCATGAAATATCTTTTCTGTCCCTTCACTTTTAGTCTGTGTGTATCTTTCATCTGAGGTGGGTAGACAGGATATATATAGGTCTTGTTTTCTTATCAATTCAGCTACCCCTGTCTTTTGATTATAGTGTACTAGAGGCCCAGTATATGAAATTTGTGCACCAGGGAGGGGGGTGTCCCTCAGCCCAGCCTGCACCCTCTCCAATCTTGGACCCTTCAGGGGATGTCTGACTGCTGGTTTAGGCCCAATCCCACAGGGACATCCCTATCACAATCTGGGACTGCTGGCTCCTAACCACTTGCCTGCCTGCCTGCCTGCCTGCCTGCCTTATTGCCCCTAACCATTCTCTTGCTGGACTGATTGACACCTAACTGCTCCCCTGCTGGCCCAATCACCCCAACTACCCTCCCCTGCTGGCCATCTTGTGGCGGCCATCTTGTGATGATGTAGGGGTGGCCATCACGTGATGACGTGAAGGGTGCGAGGGCCACCTAGACTTTTGTTAGTATAGATAAACCATTTACATTTATAATGATTAGTGAGAGTTATGTATTTTTTATTATTTTATTCTTTTAACTATGGTCCTCTGTGTTTTTTTGTTTGTTTGTTTTGTTTTTAATTTTCTTCTTCTTCTTTCTAAAGATGACCCTTTAACATTTCTTATAATACTGGTTTGCTGGTAACTCCTTTGGCTGTTTCTTTTCTGGGAAGCTCTTTAGTTTTCTTTCATTTGTAAATGATTGCCTGCTTGATAAAGTAGTCTTGTTTGTAGGTCATTGCTTTTCATCACTTTGAATATTTTATGTCAATCCCTTCTGACCTATAATGTTTCTGTTGAGAATTCAGCACCCTTGTAGGTATCTGTCTTTCTCTTTTTACTTTTAAGATTCTCTGTTTGTCTTTAACTTTTGGCTTTTCAATTATGATGTGTCTGGATGTGAGCCTCTTTGTGTTCATTTTGTTTGGGAATCTCTGTGATTCTTGGCTTTGTATGTCTTTTTCTTTCACCAGGTTGGGGAAGTTTTCAGTTATTATTTCTTCAAATAGGTTCTCAATCCATTACTTGATCTCTTCTCTTACTGGTACCTCTATGATGAGGATCTTGTTATGCTTCATGTTGTTCCAAATGTCCCTTAAACTATCCTCATTTTCTTAATTCTTTTTTCTTTTTACTGATTTTGGTGGTTTTTTTGTTTTGTTTTGTTTTACGTTCTACTGTGTCTTCCCAATCACTGAACCAATCCTCTCCTTCATCAATTCTGTCTGGTGTATTCTTCATTTCAGACATTGTATTATTTATTTCTGACTGGTTATTTTCATGGTTTTTATCTCTTTTCTCATGCTGCTGTAGTTCTCACTAAGTTTTTTTGTGGTTCTCAGTAAATTTATTAAGTATCTTTATTACTATTCTTTTGAACTTTATATCTGGTAAATCTCTTGCCTCCATTTGAATTACCTTTTTTTTCTTCTTTTTTTAAATTTCTCCTTTTTCTTTTTTCCATTTGGAGCAAGTTTCTTTGTTTTCCTATTTTGGCTGCCCCTTTGTGTTTGTTTCTATGCGTTAGGCAGATCTGCTATGACTTCCCACCGTGGTAGGGTGGCTTTATGTAGTAGGTGTTCTGTGGCAACAAGTTATGCAGTCTCCCTGATCACCTGAGATGGGTGCTCTAAGAGTAGCCATTGTGGGGGTTATATGAGCCCTCTTGTTGTAACTGTCTTGATTGCTGTTGATCCAATCATGACTGGGATTGACCTGAGGGATGACTATGAGGATCAACCCTCCCACAGTGTACGAGCTGCTGTGTAGGTGCTGACCACACATAGTGGAATTTGTCTCAGAAGAATCTGGAACATGCCAAGATCTCCCTTTGGAAATGCTGTTTGTTAAGCTAACAGGATCTTGCTCTGGTGTCTGAAGATGATCTCTGGATGAGTTGGTTCTGGGGCCTCTTGGGAGGGACTATGGTATAGGCCAAGGCCAGGCACTGCCTGTGATTGGCACTGGGCAGTCTGTTTGGAGCTACAAAGTGGTTCACAGTTTGTGGCTGCCTCTGCTGGGCCTGAGAGTGTGTGGGAAGGGCTAATCTGTGTACCAAGGCTGACTTTTACTGGCTCCAGGGCTGGCGGTTGTCAGCAAAAGTTCCATGAAACACCGAGGTCCACCCCCACCTTACTTTTCTTGCCAGCTGCCTCTTAAGCTCAGTCACTGAAAGAGCTTCTGGCAGTACTCAAGTTGCAGAGATTTTTAGGGAGTCACCTGGTAGGAGCAAGTGGTTTTTAACAGATTGGCACAGGTTTAAATCAGTGCCAGTGCTGAGTCTTAGGCTCCTCAGCAAACATCCCAGGGTAAACAAGTCTAGCTGCCAACCACTGGGTGCGTTCACACCTTTGTTTTGGGGCAGGGTCTTGGAATCCTCAGCGTGAGGCCAGAAAAGTTTAACAGGCCCTAACAGGCCAAGAGTTGCTATGTGAAAAGAGGGTTCGGCATTGGTCAGCCACGTCAGATGAAAATCCTCTCTCCTCCCCACCTACCCCCCTCCAGAGAGTCACACAACTCAATCTGTCCCAGATTTTGCCAAGAGCCTGGTCTCAGAAGGACAGGGCTGCAGGTCATTGGGTGAGGGTGGGGGGTGTGCCTGTCAGGTTCACAGGAAAGTGGGGAGAATGGCTCCCACCCAAAGCTACACAACTCAGTCATTTTCACCCCCTGAGTCTGCCCAGACTTCTATACCCCAGTCCAGACAGCAGGTGGCAGGCTCCTCAGGGTGGGTGAAAGAGAGTCTTCTAGAGGGTGGGTCTAATGCATTCCCCCAGCCTGGTGCCATGTTGAGGGAAATGCTTCAGTAGAGGAAGATGGCCTCTGTGGTGTGGGAGAATGACTCAGCACAGGGGTTCCAGTGGCTGTTCCCTCAGCTCTCTTCCTCAGAGCCACAAACTCCAATCTCTTCTTGCACGACTCTAGTCCACTCCATCCTCTCTTTGCCAGAGACCAACACGTGTGGCTACAAATGAGATTTTGTGCATTGGCCCTTTAAAGGGCACCTTTGTCTCTTCCACACTCCTGTCTCTTCCTGGTGGACAGAATCCTGGCTGACTTTCACCCAAGTGTTATGTGGGCACCTCTTCCTGGCTCTGGTGTCTAGTCCGTGGTGCCTGGTATGTGGCTGAAATGCATGCACTTCAGTGGGAACCTTTTCAGCTGACATATCTTTCTAGAGCCTTAGCTGCTGTCTGGGGGGATGGGCAGTCCTTTTCGCATCTCTGCCCTTCCTACCGGTCTCCATGTGGCTTCTCTGTAAAATCTTGGTTATAAGACTTCTGGTTAGCTAGTCCTCAGGTGGTGATTCAGGTTGATTGTTCTATAACTTAGTTGTAATTCCAGTTTGGTCCCGGGAGGACGTGATTGTAACTTCCACCTACTCTGCCACCATCTTGCATCTCCTTTTTTCCTTTCTTAATTACATGTTCCCGAAGCTGAACTTCTTGTTGTTCCACAATTTTAGACTTCGTTTCCCTCTTAGGCATGTGTCTTATTCCTCCTGTTAACAGAAATGTCATTATGAAGTTCCTTTCCAGATATGAAGTGGCAATAAGCAGGTTTAGAATGATCAACAACCCTCACTTTCCTCCCCTCCTTCTCTTTCTGCCAGTGCTGAGGATTTCCTAGTGCTCTTCCAAGTCCGTGTATTTACTTAGATTAGAATGGGAGGGAAAGCATTCTTGAGTTCTCAATCTCCTTCCCTCTGACACCAGGCTCCCGTCTGTCTCTTCATGCATTTTTCATCTTCCATTAATATTTATAGAGCATCACAACCTAGCAGGCACTGGGTAGCAGGGCAGACCGTACAAAGCCACTTCAGCCGTGGATGATGCAGAAAACAGCTCCTCGGCTGCGCTTGCTTCTGTAATACCTGCTCTCGCTGTGTACTTAGAATCCACTTCCAGCGCTCATCAAGTCTGATGCGGAGCTTTTATCACCTTTTCTGTAGCTTTATGCTCTCCCCGGACTATTATTCATCACTAAATACTATTTATTTATTCCTTCTTGCCACCAGCAACATTTATGGGTAAAAAGTTAATCTATGAAACCAGAAAATGATCTACTTTATGGCTGCTACAAGTAATACTTCTGTTTTATAACCTTGGCCCATGGCTGAAAGCTGCCACTGAAAAGGATCCTGATTCGTGCTGGATTCCTTCTTGTTCAGTTATCCAAATTAATATCAGATTGTTCTTTTTGAAAATTCTTTTGGTGTAGCTGTGACCTTGATATGTGCCAAAGCTGGCAGATCAGACTGAGCCTAGCTGGGAAGAGTAAACGGAAATCACGGTCCCTTAACCAAACAAGGCAGGAGGGAGGGCCTGCCGGGGCCTCTGGGATACAAGGGGGACATCTGTACATTCTCAGCATCCTTTGTGGGCTCCCTTCAGGGAAAAGGCTCTGCTTAGATTCCTTCCTAGTGCATTCAGCACAGCTGCTGGGAGCTGGCCAGCCTACAGGTCTTCCTAGCGAAGCCTTAGCAGAGTTCCGTGGGGAAAAGGGGAAACACTGGCCCCATCTACCCTGAGATATACTGTTCTTGCTCTCCTGTGGGGTGAGTGTAAACCTCTGGGCCAGACACTCTTTGCAGGAGGCCTCATTAAACTGTCAGAGAAACTCCCAACAGGAATAGCCAGCACCTCAGTAAACATCTCATAGTAGCTTTACCTATTCCTTTTTACTATTAAAAATGCAGATGAACCTATTTGGGAATTTTTCTCGTTTATACAGCCCCAGAAAAATGGTAATTATGTTATATCAGCGAGCAGTGTAAGGAATAATATTCTGAGTTCAGCGTAAGTGCTATCCTTTCATAAATGCTGTTTGTAGCCTGATTTGAAGATGTGGATATATCAGTACCAGGTGAGGAAATGGTTAAAACAAAACCGTATTGTTTGGATTCAATAAATATAGAGTGAGTAGTTTTAAAAATTCTGATTTAAAAAATTTTAAATTTTCTAATTTTATTTTGCTCTAGGAAGGAAAGAGTCAGAACAAATTTAGATACAAATGGTAAGATGAATCAGTAATATGAATGTATTTTTTATTGGATTGAGCTTTTTGGGAATACACAACAATTGTATAGCCTCTGTGAGAGGATTCTGGTGCTAAAAGCCATTTCCAAATGGCTCAGAAAGGTTAGCGTTCCCATAAAATGATTTTGCAAGTTTTAAGTTATGCTACAACGAATTATAAAATGGACCATTTCCGTATTACAGGTTGAATTTATTTAAATAATTACCTGTCTAGGAGAAACAAATATGAAAATGGAAAAGAGTGACAGATGATTAGTTTATTTTTCCTATGTTTTAACAAGTTGAGGTATTGTTTATATGTGACCTTGGTTCTCTGGATAATATGTTGAAATATAGAAAAATTAATCAAACAAGCGACACAAATTGATACTGAGAGAATAAATTGTGGCAACTATGAACACAGAAAAATTAGGATAGTCTGGGACTCATAGTACCTCTCTGAGCAAACATCGGCCTGGCCTCTCTTTTAGTGTTATCAGGTGAATTATCACACGGAAAACATTTGGCTGACCACGTGGTTTCTTACTTTTAGCGTAAACACAGTTATGATGAATGAGGATGTTAGGTGAAATAGTTAAATCTGACCTTGTCTTCCACTACAAGCTCTGCTGTGAGACTCAGAGCAGTTCCAGAGCAATGCCGGTGGGAAGCGCTCAGTAAAGGCAGTTAAGTGAGGGTCACAGAGAACACAGTTCCTGAACTTTCTACTGTGCATACGTGTCTCTTTGACAAGTTGGCTACATGTTTTTTGAAATTAATACTAAGTATTTTTTCACAAAAGGTTTAATTAAGCATTAAACCTAATTATGAATCCATTTTGTGAACCTCTCAATAATTATCAGGGATTAGAAAGTTGGGTGATAAACCAGTTATTGTTCCATTACTTTTGAATTTCTGGAGACAAATTCTTCAAATTCTAAACCCTGGTTTTCAAATATGGTACCGGTTTTGACCACTAGATGAAATTTACATGAATTATCCACTCAACATAACTTCTTAGTTCGCCTTCATTCAAGTTACGAATGTTAGCACCACCTCTACCTTGTCCCGGCCTCCACCCACACCAATCCTTGTTTATTAAGTATTTACCCTGTGCTATATGTATTCTAATTTCGTTTCCACAGCAGTTTGATGAGATAAATACAATTGCTATCCTAACTTTACAGAGAGGAGATAGGAGCTTAGGGTGAGTGACTTGTTGACATTGCATTTCTAGGAATGGATAGCTGGGATTAAATCGAGGAGTCTAATTCCAGAGCTCCATTTGGAACCCCACCCCTTTGCAGTGCGTTCATCTCATGCTGATGTGGAGCTGGAAGTGCAGCCTGGTGCGTAGGGCACAGCAAATGTAAAGGGCCTGCGTGGGGACAGACCTGCGACCTGCCGTACTACTCAGGGCTAACAGACTAATTCACAGCATAAGCATGTGATCCAGGCTCCTCTCATGTGGTTGTTCTGGTTTTTTTCAGGACAGACTATGAAAATCAGAAAATGAAAGTCTGTTAAAATACATGCAGATTTAATCATTTTAATCTTTTTAAAAATTGATTTTTAGAGAGAGGAAGGGAGAAGGATAGAGAGATAGAAACATCAGTGAGAGACACATCATCGATTGGCTGCCTCCTGCACACCCCCTACTGGGGATGGAGCCCACAACCTGGGCATATGCCCTGACTGGGAATCAAACCAGTGACTTCTTAGTTCCTGGATTGACACTCAGCCACTGAGCCACACCGGCTGGGCTCTTTTTCCATTTTTTTACTATATAATTTTATATCGTGCCATTTACTCTTAAGATTATAATATGAGCATTTTTAGCTTTATGCATTTTTTATTTTAGTTGGTATGCTAGTTATATTAGTTGCAGGTGTATAATATAATAATTCAACATTTTTGTACCTTACACTGGGAATTACCCATCCCACTAATTCTAGTGCTATCTGTCACCATCAAGACTTATAATGTAATTGATTACATTCACCTTTGTCACCATCACACACTCCCTCCTTTCTGGTAACACCCCTTTAGTCTATGTTTCTACATGTCTAGTTTTATTTAGTTCTGTTCATTTGTTTTGTTTTATTTTTAGATTCTACATACAAATGAGATATGTTGCATTTGTATTTCTCTGTCTGACCTCACTAGGCATAATACCTTCTAGGTCCATCCATGTTGCCACAAATGACAAGACTTCATTCTTTTTATTGTGGTGTAATATTCCTTTTCCAAGATCATTTTAAAGACTTTGATTTAGATCCGTATACAAGCTGCCATGTGATTTGTGTTTGCAGACATGTGGATATGTATGTGGATGCATTAAAATACAAACATTCATAGATATAAAATATGGGCCTCATCATGCATATGCATCGATACATACCCATCTATTTCTGTTGTCATTTAATTAATGTGTGCGGGTGTTGGTGTGTGTGCACACCTGTGAAATGATCACGGCACCACTGATCTTGCATTTCAGTGAACTTCCTGGACTTTGTAATTACTACTATTGCCACTGAAATTCCATTGACGGAAACATAGAATACTTTAGAATGAGACGTTCACTTTTATACATTTAAAACAAAACCACAGTGTGCCTTTCATTTCACAAGCAGATGTAGGGAGAGCTGAAGCTCTAGTTTCCTTTCTTCTTTAGAAACTTTAAGGGTTTCTGCATAAAGTTCAAAAGGTAGCTCTTGTGGAATAAAAATATAAAGATGATACCCTTTGTCTTAATTAGGCATAATGGTTTCACTTATGTTTCAATCAAAGTGAAACATGCACATGAAAGTATATTAGAAATAGCTCAGCCTGAGGGAGGGGGTAAGGAACTGCTACAACCAGGTTTTACAGATCTGTAATTTAATCACGGAGGCTAACCTAAGTGGGGACAATTATGCCAAAGAGAGAGGGTAAGCATCATTGTGACTCTTCCTCTGTAATCTCCCTGGAAAGGAATTGCTTTCTCTTCGCCAAGAATTTCTGAAACCAAGTTAGAAAGGGAAAAAAAAGATGTAAAACACGCGTGCCATTTGCCTTGACAGGAAAAACAACAGTATCTCGCCTCCTCAGCTTACTCCTCATCAGTGAACTCTTCCCCAAACAAGACACTGCACATCAGCCATTTGGGATCCCTTCCATCAGTGCTGTAATGAGCTCTTCTGTGCAGTTGGTACGCACTGCAAAGTGTACGGAAGCCAAGAGCACGGAGTTGGTAATCTGGGCACCACAGTTGTGATGAGGCATAATCGTCCAAATCAAATATTTGGCTGTGCTTCGTCAGAGGCGATATCTCATATTGTCGCTGTCATTCTGGCAGGGAGGCACCCGAGGGAGAGGGGGTGGGGACAGCCAGGGGAAGGAGTGTCCTCCCGCCAGCACCGTCTTCTGCAGAATCTCCTGCCCTTTGTTCACCTCGGTCTCAGTCTAAAGATGCTGCCAACTGGGATGAGGGCCAAATCTGCATAAAGCCAACGCAGAGTGGCAGACACGCTCACCTCGGCGAGGCCACATGTTCCTGTAAGCAGCCAAGCCTTGCAATACTAGCCCTCGTGCCACTAGCATTTTCCCATCTTATCATATTATCCGCTTCTATGCTATTGTCCTGGATGGTGACATGGGGACAACCTTTTGAGAAGCACCCAGTCAACATGGACATTTTCACATGTTGTTTCATTTGGTTCTTAAGGCGATTCCAGAAGGTGAGAGTAACACAGGCTCAGGAACTGCCACCTTTGTCGCGGAGGAGACACGAAGGCCTTCAGAGTGTAAACAGCACATAAGGAGCTGGGAGTGAGTCTCAGAATCGGTGTCCGCTTCTCTTAGTCTGCTCCGTTACTTCTCCATCTGCAATGATTGCTCAGTGAGGAAAATTACTGACATTTTAGGCAACATTCACTCTTTATCACAAATGTTTAAGAACAAAACCCCACGTGTCCCTCTTCAAATTTCTCTACAAACAATAGCACTTTTATTTGTATGTCTTTTGTTTTGTTTTGTTAATCCTCAACCCAGGATATTTTTCCATTGATCTTTTAGAGAGAGTGGAAGAAAGAGGGAAAGACAGAAAGAAACACCATGGGAGAGAAACACATGGATTGGCTGCCTCCTGTACGAGCCCTGACCAGGGCCAGGGCCAGGGAGGAGCCTGCAGCCAAGGTGCATGCTCTTGATTGGAATTGAACCAGAAACCCTTTGGTCAGCAGGCCTGGGCTCTATCTACTGAGCAAAACCAGTCAGGCTGTCTCTTTTTGTTGGCAGATTGATTACCCGGGCATAGTCTTTCAGTAGCATTCTTGTTACCGGTTGGAATGGACTGGGCAATCTCATTTCATCCTGATGCCCCTGTCACTCTTGCCTTAGCTCCTTGGTTTTCCATCCTCCCAGCACTAGGTTCTGTTTTGCTAATTTTCATGGACCCAAGAGCTTCACCCAGAAATTCTGGAACCTCTTCCTGAACTTTTGCCCTGTCTCTCATGTTTTCCAATCCACTGATGAACTTTCCTCTGTGACCTGCCCACTGGCAGTTCAGAGTATCACCTGTCCTGAGATTCCTCTTTCTGGGTGCTGTCCACCTGTTGGAACCCATTGCTACTGTTTCTAGACCTCCTGATGCTATGTTTGCACTTGCCTACTCATTCATTTTCAAAATTTTTGGACAATGCTGTTCTGCCTGCTGGTTCCCAGCAACTCCCAAGGCTTAATTCTAGATTTTGCCTGCCTAAAAATATGCCATCAAATATTGGGTGCTGGTTTCTATCAAGATTCCCTCATTCTAGTGTTGTTATTCATACAGGCCAAGTTTATACTTTGCTAAGATATAATAAATAAGATGGATTGAGATTGTGGTTGTTCTTAAAAGGAGGTAATTTTTTGTGTGATAAAGTACAAGAAAGTAAGCCCTGGTAGAACCTCAAGAACCTTGAGTTGATGCAAAGAGCATTTAAAAAGTATAAAGTAGCAGCAATATTAAGAGTAGATTGGAGAACTGAGCATTAAGGCAGTGATCAATGAAAACTTTTTTGAGTAAGAGTGAAGAAAATAGCAGGTGGGATTGGGAAGGAAAGAAAACTGTGAGGTATATTTCAAAAAACAAAGCAACAACATTTCATTATTTTTTTTTCAGTAATTCAACACACGTTTATTTACACATTTGTTATGGATTGATATGCCAGCCCCAAATTCATATGCTAAAGTCCTAGCCCACCAGTACTTTAGACTATAAACCTACCTGGAAATGGGCCCTTGTAGATGTAATCAGCTGAGATCAGGTCATACTGAATAAGGAGCCCCTGCTCCAATATGATTGGTGTCCTTATGAAAGGGGGATTTGGACAGAATGATACATGTGGATGGGAGATGATGGGAAGAGGCATAAGGAGAAGATGGCCATCTCCAAGCCAAGGAGAGGCCCGGGACAAAGCCAACCTTGCTGCCATCTTGATCTCAGACATCCAGCCTCCTGAACAGTGAGACAATACAGTTTTGTTATTTAAGCCACCAGTCTGTGCTACTTTGTCATGGTAGCGTAGCAAATAAACACAGGCTCGAATGTGACACTTTTCTAGATTATGGGAAAACGCAGTGGGAGTGGGGTGTGGCCAGAGCAGGTCTTCCTGCTTTGAGGAACAACTTGATTCATTCTATAGGCAAACAAGCATGCACTATGATGAGCGACATTACAAAAATATAAAGTAATGATGCTTGGAAACATGAGAGCAGTTCCATGAAAAAGATGGCATTTGATCTGGATTTTACAGGATGGGCAGGGATTTGTGAGAAGAAGGAGGTGGATAGGGCATTCTAAACAGAGGCAAAGGCACAGGGAAGTGTAGGTTAAAATAAGGATAGATCAGTTGAGAAATTCAGGTCAGTGATGTGATTGAGTTTGACTTTTTGATGGGTAACCTTAACAGAAATGTTAACGGTGGAAGGAGTGGAGAGAGACTGAGAGCAGGGGGCTCAGGTGGGAGGCTTCTTAGGTGTCCAGGTGAGAAACCATCAGAGGACTAAAGCAAGACCAGGAGAGGACAGTCAGGAAAGACAGGAATCCAGGGGTGTATGGGTAGGATTAGAACCACAAGTATAGGACACAGATCAGGAGTGAGAGATGAGTTGGGAACAATATAAAATATTCTTAAAAATACAGGCCTTAGTAGAGTATCTGGCCAATAAAAGGAATTCAATTAAAACTAATTGTTTGTGCGGCTCCTGGGTTCCCTGGGTGGAACCTGAACTGTAAATACAAAAGGTGGATGATTTGAAAGGCATGAGGTTGATTTATTGTGTGTGGTTTTTTTTTTAAATAATTTAAAATGTCTATTGAGTGTCTGCTCTTTGCCAGAGATTGACATTGGATGGTGCTTTTCTTTTAAGATAGAGTAGATTATCATAAATATTTTAAAAATTGATAAAAAAACAATGCAAAAATATTCTGTCTGGTAGTTAGCTTAAAAAACAAAGGGACAAAAACCAAACAAACAAAAAGATAATTTCCATTCTACATAATTTATTCTAAAGCAGTGGTTCTCAACCTTCTGGTCCTTTAAATACAGTTCTTCATGTTGTGACCCAACCATAAAATTATTTTCGTTGCTACTTCATAACTGTAATTTTGCAACTGTTATGAATCATAATGTAAATATCTGATATGCAGGATGGTCTTAGGCGACCCCTGTGAAAGGGTCGTTCTACTGCCAAAGGGGTCGCAACCCACAGGTTGAGAACCACTGAATCTAAAGCAATGGAAAAAAAATATTTTTAGACCACTTGATTGATTTTTAATAAGCTACCCAATTCAAACCTTGAATACTGAAACTTGAATGCCACATATACCAAAAAGTCACTAAATCAGTGAGAGAGAAGAAAAATGGTAGAATAATTTTAGACTAATCTGATTGAAGAGAGGTATGGAAAATATTGCCATGACATTTTCGAATGCTGGAGGGTCCAACACACCTTCCTCCCCTCATCATAATAGAAAGGCTGTTGCTCTTCGTCTCTGGAACCAATCTCTTCATCAGCCGTAGCTCCAATTCATTTAACTCCTTTCTCTCCTTTTCCCATTAATACTCGTCTCTCCGTCTTGGAAAAGGGCTCCCTGTTTGCTGTCCCTCTGCGCCTGGTTCACATTGCCCTGCCATGCTTCTTGTGTCTGTATGTCTTCTAACCACTATCTGCACGTGTGTGTGTTTTCCTCTGACCGCCATCATCCCTCCCACACCAGCCTCACGTTTTACTTAGGGAAATCTCTCTCCTGACTTCCTGGCCCCGCTGAAATGGCATTTCTCAAAGGATACCAACAAAACGTCTGCGTTGGACACAATAGCAATTCCAAACTCTTTTTTATTCAAACTTTTAAACACATTTGTCACTATTGACCACTATCTCTTCTTTGAAACAATTTCACCCTCTGTTGTATTTCCTTAATTTTTTTCAGCTGTTCCCTGTAAAACCTCCTTCTTGACATTTTTCCTTTGGCAAAGCCTCAGATCACTGGTTCCCGAGCTGTAATATGATTACAAATTGCATGGGTTAGCCATAAGAAATTCTCCTTTTGTAGTTTAAAAAGCATCAGTTTGATCCTGTCTGCCAATCCTTTGAGAATCTGCCTGCGTTAGTATTTACCAGCGATGCACATAGGCTTGGGCCTGTCCTCATCCCACAAGCCTCCGAGAGATTTCACTTACTACTGCGCCTTAACTTCTAGCTTGACCCTGAAGATTCCCAAAACTCTCTGCTCAGTTTTCAAAGCTGATGTCCAGGTGACTACTAATTTCCCAACTTGATTATATAGACCTATATAGATTACAGGCCTCTCAAACTTCATGTGGCCCAGACTAAACTCATGATGGTCCCCTCTCAGCATGTGTCTCCTCAACATGCTCTCTATCAAGTGAACAGCCAGTTGACAAGGACAGATACCAGCATCTCATTCCAGAGTAATCAGTCATCAAGCACTTTTTTAAAAATCTCGAGGATATGTTTATTGATTTTGGGAGAGAGATAGAGAGAGAGACTATCAATTTGTTGCTTCCTATAGGGGCATGGAATTTGCAACCCAGGTGTGTTGCCCTGACCGGGAATTGAACCCGCAGCTTTTTGGTATACAGGATGATGCTCCAACCAACTCAGCCACCCAAGGCTCATCAAGTAGTCTTGGGTCACTTTCTAAGGACCTCCTGAATCTGCCTACTTTCTTCTCATCCCTCTGCTGCATCACCCATTTGGAAACCCTTTTGTGTGAACTATCCCAGTGACCTCCTCTGGGTGTCTGCACTGCCATGTGCTATCAGCCTTCAATTCACTTTCCACATTGTGGCCACAGTGATCATTCTAGAGTGGCCTTCTGGTCAAATCCCTCCACCACTGCAGGAGCTTCCCAGCGCCCTTAGGTGACTGCAGGGAAGGAGGGCAGTGCTCTGTGGGCAACCTCCTTAATTGGAGTTGTCCTATCCACCCTGAGCCTCTAATGACCTCTCATGTCTCATCTTCACCCATTTTACACTCTGGAAATAGTAAAGTTCTTGGACTTTTTTTCAGATACGTTATACTCATCTCACCTCAGGGATATAGCATATGACTTTTCTTTGTCCAGTAGAAGTTTGATATTATTTATTCTTCAGAGTTGATTTGGGCTTCATTTCCTCTGGGAACCATTTCTTACTCCATACATCAATATAATAAAATGTTACTTTTCATTATAATCATTTATTTAACCATCTGCCTTTATTTGTAGGTTGTGATCTTATTAATCGCTCAGCTTGTTTATGTTTACTCACTACTATCCCATAGTACCTTGCATCGTGCTTAGTTTGATGGACAGTCAATAATACCATATGATTTCACTTGTATTTGGAATCTAAAGGACAGTATAAACAAACAAAACAAACAAACAAACAAAGCAGAAACAGACTCATAGATACAAAGAGCAGACTGATGGTTGCCAGAGGGGAGGGGCTTGAGGCCTAGGTGAGAGTGAAGGGATTAAAGAGGACAGGTAGTTAAAAATAGTAATGGGAGGGTAAAGCACAGCATAGGTATATAGTCAATAATATTGTGACAACTACACATGGTGCCAGTGGGTACTGGAAATATTAGGAAGAACACTTTGTAAAGTATAGATTATCTAACCACTATGCTGTACATGTGAAACTAATAAAAATATTAAATGTAAACTGTAGTTTAAAATATACAAACAAAAAATAAATAACTGTTGGATAAATAAATAATCTGCTATGACAAATGAAATGTAGGCAAAAGTTGTGGATGTCTTTGCCACCCAAGTGAAAAGGAAAAGAAAAAACTCATCAGAAAAAAAGCTTTCTTTCCCTTTGTCCTATCTGAATGAGGGTGTGATTCTTGAAGGTACAACATCTTGTGACCATGAGGATGAACATAAAAATAATAATAATAATAAATAAGTCAAAGCAAGAAGTTAGAAGGAGGCTGAGTCTTGGCTGACATCTGTAAACAGCTTCCATCCTCAGATGACTATATTTAGGCCTGATTTTATGCATAAAGAATAATTTCCTGTAGAGTTAATTAAGCCATTGTCAGTTCAGCTCTATTATTTGCTGTCAAAAATATTTTCAATGACACCTTCTTAATCCAAATCATGGATATAATTGTTGAATAATAAGGAGTATGGTTGTTCAATAAAATATTAATTGCATTGAGTTTTATATAACCCATGTGTCAGCAAATATTTTCTATAAAGAGCTAGAAGTAAATACTTTAGACTTTGCAAGACAGATGGCCTGTTGCAACTATTTAGCTCTGTTGCTATAGAGGAAAACAATCATTGACCAGAGTGTGACTGTTTTAATACAACTTTATTTACAAAAACATATAGCAAACCAAACTGAGCCCATGAGCTGTAGTTTCCCGACTTCTTTTCGGATGGTTCTTAATTTTCCTGTCTACCTCTTTTTGTTTAGCACAATATTTTGACATTTCAGCCATGTTGTTGTAAATGGCAATGATGTCCTTCCCAATAATGTTCAAATCTTCATAGTCATTGAAATCTTCCTTCACATAAATATTACGAACTAACACCAAAACTACTCTATAAAGAGCTGCTCTTATTGAAATAGCATGGACAAATGTTTCTTCCACTGCGTTGCCTGCCTTTGCCTGAGCAGTGCACAGTTGTCCTTGTTATTTATTTGTGATCATATATTTTTAAAACATTCACAAATTATCAAAGATTTGGGGGAAATCTATCAAACAATCTACAATTTTCACAATATGCTTTCTTTTTCTCTTTGAGAGCTGTGTAATCTAGCCTCCTCCAAGGTCCAATGACTTTTCTCTGAATGGATTTTCTCAGTGAATCTAGGATGAGTTAAACAATCTCTTTTTTTTCTTATAAGATACAAATAAAAATATTCTAACATTTCTAGTTTGAAGAAAAATATGTTGACCTTAAAAGAGAGAAGTAAAGTTCAAGTCAATAATTGTTCTTTTTCTTTGTCATATGTTGAAATCATGTCAACAATTCCCAATGAAGGAGCCATTTAGTTTCTTATACTAACCTAATACAGAATTTTATTAACCTTTGCTGTTTAAAATTGCCTGAGCTACTTAAATGTCTATGTTATTCTTAGTACTCATCCAAGGATAAAATTTCCCCACATTTCTTTCTATTTTAATTTGATATTTTCACTTAACCAAAGTGAAATAAGTCTTACAATGAGAAATCACCCACACCTTGTTCTTTCTGCCTTCACGTTGATTCTCAGAGACAATGTTTTTTAACATTTTTAGCTACTTATAATGGGTTTTACATTTATATTTTTACTAGAGGCTCGGTGCATGAAATTTGTGCACTCGGGGGTGGGGTGGGGGGGAGGTGTCCCTCAGCCCAGCCTGTGCCTTCGTGCAGTCCAGGAGCCCTCAGGGAGCAGGCCTAAGCTGGCATTTGGACATCCTTAGTGCTGCCACGAAGGTGGGAGAGGCTCCCACCTCCACCGCTGCACTCACCAGCCATGAGCCTGACTTCTGGCTGAGCGGTGATACCCCTGTGGGAGCGCATTGACCACCAGGGGAAGCTCCTGCATTGAGCGTCTGCCCCTGGTGGTCAGTGAGCATCATAGCAACCAGTTGTTCTGCGGTTTGGCTGATTTGCATATTAGCCTTTTATTATATAGGACTAGGGGCCTGGTGCATGAAATTCGTGCACGGGGGGGGGGTTCCTCAGCCCAGCCTGCCCCCTCTCACATACTGGGAGCCCTCAGGGGATGTCCTACTGACAGCTTAGGCCTGCTCCCTGCTCCCCTTGGGGAGTGGGCCTAAGCCGCAGTCCGGCCTCCCTTTGTGGGAGGCGACAGGGCTGGTCAGGGGAAGGCACCAGCCCCATCACCCCGCTGCTGCAGCCATTGCCAGTCACTGCAGGCACCAAGGTGTTTTCATCAACATGGACTCCAGTCCCTTCACCATGAAAAAATGACAACTTTCTTTAGGCATTTTCAAGATGTGTCTTTCATAGGATATGACATTTCTTTCTTTGTTACTTTTTTTTATTCTCACCTGAGGATATATTTCCATTGATTTTTAGAGAATGTGGAAGTGAAAGGGAAAGACAGAGAGAAACATCAAAGTGAGAGGAACACTTTGATTGGTTGCCTCCTGCATGAGCCCTGACCTGGGTCCTGACCAGGGAGGAGCCTGCAACCTAGGTACATGCCCTTGGTCAGAATTGAACCCAGACCCTGTGGTTGGCAGGCCAAGGCTCTATTCACTGAGCCAAACTGTCTAGGCCAGGATATGACATTTCTTAGCCCTCCAGCAGTGGATCTTCTGTTTTTTCTCCAGGAGTGAGGTGGAAAAACCCTAGGTCACCTTCTTGGATTCTTATTACCCAAGTTACTAAGAATATTACCAGTGGCATACAGGGAGCTTAGCCAATGAGCGGTCAGAAAAGGTGTTTCCTCCGTAGTTCAAACCGATCCCCGGATTGGCCCCTGCCCATGCCTAAAGCCTCAGGGAATGGGAAGGGGACCCCCAGCTCCCTCTGATCACCAACTTGGCCCCTGCCCAGGCCTAAGGCCTCTGGCCAGGGTTTTAGGCCTGGATAGGGGACCCCCAACTCCCTCTGACCTCCGGCTCCACCTCTGCTCTCTCCAATGGTGTGCTCTGCCCCTGTCCAGGCCTAACTCCTCTGGCCGAGGCGTTAGGCCTGGGCAGAAGACCCCCAGCTCCCTCTGATCACGAGCTCCACCCCTGCTCCCTCTGATCGCTGGTTCCGACCCTGCCCAGGCCTAACACCTCTGGCCGAGGCATTAGGCCTGGGCAGGGGTCCCCTCGGCTCTGATCGCAGGCTCGGCCCTGCTCAGGAGCCCCCTGGCTCAGGCCCTTCCTAGGCTGCTCAGGGCCCACACGGGGCCTACCTTGGAGTGACCTGGGTGCCCGATGATGTTTCCGGGACCCAGGAGGCTGGGTGCCTATGTATGCAAATTAACCGCCATCTTTGTTGGGTTACTTTGCATACTTTCCTGATTGGCTGGTGAGCGTAGTAGAGGGACAGTCAATTTACATGTTTGTCTATTATTAGGTAAGATCATTAGGTAAGATATCATTGTTATGTCTTAATTTTTATACTGTATTTTCTTAATGTTCCCATTTTTTTCATTCTTTTTAATAAATTTATTGTTTTGTCATTGGTTAATAGATTATATAGGTTTCAAGAAAAGATGATATAAATTTCATGTGTACATTTCTGTGATGCATGATCTTCATACTGCATTGTGTGCCTACCACCCAAAGTCAAATAATTTTCTATACCCATATATTTGAGCCTCTTTACCCTTTACTAGCCCTCCAGCCCCCTCCCTCTGGTGAGCACCATACTTCTGTGTCTATGAGGTTTTGTTTGTGTTTCTTGTTTGTTTGTTTATTTTTTGCTTTTAGTTTTATATCCCACATCTGAGTGAAATCAAATGGTTCTTAACTTTTCCTGTCTGCTGTGTTTGCTTAGCATGATATTTTGAGGTTCCACCCATGTTGTCACAAATGGCAGTATTTTATCTTTTCATATGGCTGAGTAGTATTCCATTTATGTATGTACCACATCTGCTGTAATGTTTCCATTTTAGATATGCTTGAATAGCTTTCTAATGTAAAGTATGTAGCTTTAACTCCATAGATTTCTTGTGACCAGATTCATATTAGATAATTATACTTTTTATTTTAAAAATATTATTTATCACTGGGCTAAGAAGTATGCAACATTTTACTTCATATTCCTTTTCCTTATTTTTACTTATTTTGTGTTTAGTTGTCTATTTAGTTAATTTTTTTCTCATATGTGAAGGGGCATGTATTATGTAACTTTTCCTCTTTTATTAGTTACACTAGAGGCCCAGTGAACGAAATTTGTGCATGGGTAGGGTCCCTAGGCCTGGCCAATCTGTGGGGCGATCAGGGGGGCCCCCCGCTGACACCCACTTGGCTGACCTGGCGCCTGTGGGCTGGGGGCAGCTCCTGTGTTGAGCATCTTTTTCCTGGTGGTCAGTGCACGTCATAGCGACCAATTGTTCTGCCAGTCATTCTGCCGGTCTTTCTGCTGTTTGGTCAATTTGCATATTAGGCTTTTATTATATAGGATTACTATTACTTAGTGAATATCAATATCAATACATTAAGCTTGCTTCTCTGATTTAATACAGTTAAATGTAAATTAGTATTTCTGTCATATTCCAGACAAAGCAAGATTTTAAAAATCTTTAAATTAATTTACCCCCTTCCCATTGTTTTTTGATGAATATTAAATCTATGTATATTTAAACTTTATAAGACTTTGTTATTGCTATTATTGTTTTGTACAGTCAACAGCCATGTAGACTTACCAAAATTTTTATACTTTTTTTTAGCATTTTATTCTTAACAAGGGGCCCGGTGCATGAATTCTTGCATGGGTGGGGTCCCTCTGGGTGCGATTGGGCCAAAACCCAGAGTCCAACACTGCTTGCAGCTCCTACTGCCACTCCCGCTCATCCAGGCCCCACTGGGCGTGCCATGGGCTCATGCTCAATCAGTCCCGATTGGGAGAGGATCCTGCTGCAGCAGCAGCACTCACCAGCCATGAGCCCTGAGTCTGGCACTCTCCCAAGGGGAGTGGCCTGCAGGATCAGGCTGAAACCAGCTCTTAGAAATCCCCTGAGGGGTCCCAGATTGCAGGAGGGTGCAGGCCAGGCTGAGGGACCCCACTGGTGCACGATTGGGCCAAGGAGGGACTGCAGGAGGGCTTCAGGGTGTGTCTGGCCCATCTCACTCAGTCCTGATCGGCCAGACCCTGACAGCAAGCTAACTTACTGGTAGGAGCATCTGCCCCCTGGTGGTCAGTGCACATCACAGCGACTGGTCGACCAGTCGACTGTCTGCCCTCTGGTGGTCAGTGTACGTCATAGCGAGCGGTTGAACAGCCTTAGCATATCATTAGCATATTACGCTTTGATTGGTTGTTTGGTTGTTCTACTGTTCGGTCTATTTGCATATAACCTTTTTATTATATAGGATTTCCCCCCATTTGGGCTAATTTTATTTCTGCCTCAAGATATCACTTTAGTATTACATTTTGTGTGTTTGCCAAAATTATATTGTTTTCTCTTATCTGAAAAAATGTCCCATTTTCCTTTCATTTTTTAGAAATCTTTTGCTGATGATAGAATTCTAGTCAACCACTCCTTTTTATTTTCTTTGAGTATATTGCTTCCTAGCTTTATGTTTCTTTTGAGAAGACAGTTGCAGTCTTCCTATTGCTCCTTTGAGGATAAATGACTTTCAAGTAAAACCAACTCCTGTCACTGGTTTTCTGCAGTTTGATTCTGAAGTGGCTACATGTGTATGCTTTTTTATTTTAAAATTTTTATTAGTTTGTTTCTGGTATTTATTGTGGTTAGAGTTTATGAGTATAATGGACTATGTGACTTGATGTCTATCACTAGTTTTAAAAATTCTGTTAGTATCGCTAGGTATTGTATTACTTCTACCTTATTCTTTCCTTTCCATTTGTGACTCTAATAACATGTGTGTTAGACTTTTCAACAAGATTTGTTTACAAATCTTCTCCTTTAGTGCCACCTTTCAGCTATTAAACACATTTGTTAATATCATAAATTTAGTTACTTATATATATAATATCATAATTTTAGTTACTAATATATATATATATATATATATATATATATATATATATATATATATATATATATTTGTTCTAGAATTTCATTTTAATTCATTTTAAATGTTTTTTAACCTTGGTAAAATATTTTTTAGCATGTAAATCAGAATTACTTTGATGTCTAAGTCAGTTAACAAGAGGCCCGGTGCATGAATTCGTGCATGGGTGGGGTCCCTCTGGGTGCGATTGGGCCAAAACCCAGAGTCCAACACTGTATTAGGTGTGTCTGTTACTTCTCCCCCTCCTTTCTTTGTCTTCTTTGTTGATAGGACTTGGATTGGTTTGAAGAATGTTCTTCCAATTCAAGGGATGACAGGGTGTGATATTCCCCACCACTTGTAAATTATCGTGGAGAGTCTCTAAAGGTACAGAAAAGGCCACTGCTAACTATATCAAGTTGGTATACAAATTAGGGGACGTTTACTCTCCTAGCAGGACAGCCTATGGCTGTGCAAAATTAAGTGCCCTTTCATCTCACTGAGGATAGTTTAACTGGGGCCGAAGGCTTGGTGAACTGACAGTGGACTGGATTTCAGACTGCACTCATGCCTTCGGTGAGATGTTTTGTGTATGGTGCTACCTAAGCAGAACTTCAGCATGATCCCATATGCATACTTTCATACATACAATTGGGTCCACAAAGTCTGTCAGGACTCTAGGAATTTCACAAGCCTGTCCTGGGAATATGAGGTCAGAATCTATTTAGTCTGTAAGGTTATACATTTTTATATGTACTTATAAGGCATTTTTATACCTTATTCATATTTTAAATGTATATTTTTTAATCTTTTATTTATTCATTTTATATATTGAGAGAGGGTGGGAGAGAAAGAGAAACATCAATTTGTTGTTCCACTTATTTATGCATTCATTGGTTGCTCCTTGCATGTGCCAGACCAGAGATTGAACCCACAACCTTGGTGTACTGGGATGATGTCCCCAACTACCCTCCCCTACTGGCCTGATTGCTCACAACTGCCCTTCCCTGCCAACCATCTTGTGGCAGCCATCTTGTGGTGGCCATTTGTGATGGCATTGCAGTGGCCATCTTGTGATGATGTCACATGATGTCACCTAGGCGTTTATTATATAGGATGCTTTTTAAAAAATAGTTTAAATTTTCTGATAAAGTTATCATATATATTTATAAGTTTTATATATATATCCTATCTAATAAAAGAGAAACATGGTAATTAGCTGTACATCTGCTACCCTTCCCATTGGCTAATCAGGGCAATATGCAAATTAACTGCTAGCCAAGATGGCGGCCAGCAGCCAGACTACTGACACGAACAGGAGGCTTGCTTGCTTCTGTGACGGAGGACTCCAACATTCCCCGTCTGCTGCTGCTGGGCTCTGAGCTGCTAAGAAACATTGTTACAAATATAGAAGCTAAACAAAACCCCAGAAACTTGTTTTCAGTCAGCCGGGATCTCAGAGCTGGAGTCGCAACGAAGGTTCAAATACAGAAAGTAAACAAAGCCAGAAACCTGATTTCAGCAGCAAGGTCTCACAGCTAAAGTGGGCTCTCAGCTCCAGTGACAGCCATAAATCCAAGAATACAAAAAAAGGAAAAAAGGAGCAGTTGGGAGCTTTAGTCACCCGCCAGCCTGAAAACGGCCCTCAGCCCCTCACCCAGACTGGCCAGGCACCCCAGTGTGGACCCCCACCCTCAAGGGTGTATGACCAGCTGCCAACAGCCATCATTGCCTCATCCAGGCTGGCCAGGCTCCAAAGCGGGACCCTCACCCTGATCCAGGACACCCTTCAGGGAAAACCAGCTGCCCCCCCCCCAGCCCCCCATGCACCAGGCCTCTATCCTATATAGTAAAAGGGTAAAATGCCTCCCAGCACCAGGATCAGTGGAGCCGCAAGGCCTCCCGGCACTGAGATCAGCATGACAGGGGGCAGTGCCCAAACCCCCTGATTGGCCCTGCTCTGTGCCTGATAGGGGGGAACCCCCAACCTCCTGATCAGCCCTGCCCTGAGTGTGACAGTGGTGGCGCCCCAACCCCCTGATCAGCCCTGCTCTGTGGGTGATAGAGGGCAGCGCCCCAACCGCCCCCCCACGGGCCCTGCTCTGTGTGTGACGGAGTAGAGCCATAACCTCCCCATCAGCCCTGCCCTGAGTGTGACAGGGTACGGAACCCCAACCCCCCTGATGGGCCCTGCTCTGTGCGTGACAGGGGGTGGCGCCGCAACCTCCCCATCGACCCTGCCTTGAGTGTGACAGGGGGCGGTGCCCCAACCCCCCAATCAGCCCTACCCTGAGCGTGACTGAGGGTGGCATTGCAACCTCCCGATCCGCCCTGCTCTGTGCATGACAGGGGGCGGCGCCCCAACTCCCCAATCAGCCCTGCTCTGAGCCCAACCAGGGGCTGCACCTAGGGATTGGGCCTGCCCTCTGCCACCCGGGAGCAGGCCTAAGCCAGCAGGTCATTATCTCCCGAGGGGTCCCAGACTGCGAGAGGACACAGGCCAGGCTGAGGGACTCCCCCCTTCCCCCCGAGTGCACAAATTTTTGTGCACCGGGCCTATAGTATATATGTATGTATTTTCTTGATGCTTCAGTAATGAAATTGAGATGTACTGTCAGAATATCTGACTCAATGATCCTGGGACTAATCTTCTGAAGTCAAGATGAGGACAGAGTTTTAGATGCATTAAGAAATTTCAAATAGCTATTTCCTCCCATTTCTTGACATCTTTAAGACTTGTAAAGGGTCCATTTTGATGTCTGTTTAATAAAATCCATTCAAGTGAATAGATTATTAACAAAATAAAAAAGTGCTAAATAGTGGCAGTCTGTAAGGAGACCCAGGAATTGGCCTTTACGCTGCTGCCATTGAGTGAATAATTAGGAGCAATTCTGGGCTTCTGATATCTTAAGTGTCAAATGGAATATGGTTTTAAATTTAGTTCAAATGCTAATTCTTCTGTGAAGTATTTTCTGCTCCTATTGGGTTAAAGTTTTCTTCTTAATGCTCTCCACCACCTCTTTTTTGCTTTGCTTTTTTTAAATGTACTATTTTGGTCTTTACATTCTCAGGTAAAGTTATGATTTACATGCTTTCCTTTTTGGATAAAGTAACTCATGGTGTTCTTATTTATCAAAATAAACTCGGTCACACTAAAGTTAAAAATTAACCCATAAATCCCAGTTTCTTAACCACCAAAAAACCTTATTTTCACCTAAACTCCTTGTTTGGTAGAAGTAGAGGTGCCCATTCAGAGGTTAAGGCTGAAAGAATCTATGCTACCTTCTAGGTTCATTACCTTGGAAATGAAGGTTCCTTTGTCAGTTTATAAATATGTTCACCTGCTAGTGACACATGGCATTTCTGCCCACATTCCATTGGCCAGAAATAGACACATGACTTCCCAGTGCAGCTGAAAATGTAAGTGAAAAGTTGGAACATTTGATAAGTATCATCATCACTGTCAAAACTACCTCATTTATTCAACACTATTCTATTTCTCTATTAAAAGTCACATCCCCAAATTCTAGATGAAATGTTTTAATAGACTCCAGAAAAAATACCATGTTATCTTGAAAGGAACATTAACAATAATTATGGCAAATTTCTTGTCAGGATCCATGCTAGCAAAATGGCAATGTGCTAGAGGAAAAACAAAAAAACAACTCTCAAACAAAAATTGAATGCTGAAAAACAATATTCTTCATTATCTAAAAAATAATGAAGAAAAAGAAGATTTCCACCAATAAATAATGAATCAATTAATTCTAGACTTATTCTACAAGAAATGTTAAAAGAATATCTTCAGGGAGGAGTATGCAACAGGTCAGAAAACTAGATTCACACGGAATGAAGGACATTGGAAATAAAGAATAAAAATCACCTTAAATTTATTTATCTGTACTTTTAATTTCTAGGTCAATAAATATTGTTAGGGTTGCCAAAGAAGGAACACATGAGGCCAAAAGGGGTAAAGAATTATGAACTTACTAGAGGCCTGGTGCACAAAATTCATGCACTGGAGAGGGGGTGGTCCCTCAGCCCGGCTTGTGCCCTCTTACAGTCCAGGACCCCTCTCTCCTTACTGCCTGCCTGCTCGCTGATCCTTACCAGTCAGCTCGCTGCTCCTTAGTGCTGCCACAGAGGCAGGAGAGGCTCCTGCCACTGCCACTGCACTCATCAGCCATGAGCCCAGCTTCTGGCTGAGCAATGCGCCCACTGTGGGAGCACACTGACCACCAGGGGGAAGTTCCTGTATTGAGCATCTGCCCCCTGGTGGTCACTGAGCATCATAATGACTGGTCATTCTGCCTGTTGTTCTGCCATTCAGGCGATTTGCATATTAGGGTTTTATTATATAGAAGGATTAAGTCATCTGGAAAAAATGGTGCCAGCACCCAGGGACCAGGAGTCAGATGTTTTAAAGGACTCCAGGTGGGCTTTTCTTGGCAGACAATTCTCTGGGCGCGTCCTGAGGGGAAAGATAATGGTTTTAGCAAGTGGAATGTGGTCTAAGCAAGAGGGAATGTCAGTTGTGAAGTGGCCTAAAGGTCAGTTCCCAGGAGCGGGGATGGTGATTCAGTTATTTGATCAGACTAACAAATATAAAGTGGTAACGATGTATTTGCTCATGAGATGTAAAAAAGTAAAATATATTACAATAGTGCCTCAAAAGATGGAAGGGAGAAATTGGAAATATACTGTAATAAAGTCCTTACACTAGGCATAAAACAGCATTGTTTGAAGATAGACTTGGGTTATGTAACAATGAATAGAGTGAATCCCAGGGTGACTACCAAAACATTTCATAAGGACTATAAATAAGTCAATAGGATATATAAAATGCATTGTCAAAGACATGTTCAGAGGAGGGAAAGATGGCAGCAGACGGGATGGCAGTGAGAAAGAGAGTGTGAGTGAGTGAGAGAGCAAAAGGGGAGTGCGTGGACATGTGGGGAGTGTGTGTGTGTGCGTGTGTGAGTGAGGGACAGCTATACTCCACAGGACTGTCGGGGGCTGGTGGACCAGGCTCCCCTAGCTGGGCAGCCTCTACTGCCACTGAAATCTCTCCTGGAACAGCTGGCTCTGCCACAGAGACCGCGCCGTCTCAAAGGGGAGAGCAGCTGTGGCTGGGAGCCCACCCTCACCTTCACTCTGGGAGACCTGGGACACCACCTGGGACCCTACAGCCACATTGGCCAGAGACCAGCTGCCATAGCTGTGAACCCACGAACACGGAGACTCCAGCCTCCCCAGCCACAGGCTCCTAAAAGACTGTCCAGAGGGAGACAAAATGGTGGCCGAATAGATGGACCGATCCGGTGCCTTCTCAGGGAGCAGATGGAAGCGGCAGTTGAATTGAATAACACCCACCCAGACACGGCGAAGTAAGCACAGCTGGAGAGAGGATCCATGGGCAGAAAGGTCAGAGCTAGCGGGGAACCGGTGGGATCGGGATCTGGGCTGGAGGGAGAAACGCGGGCAGCCTGGACTGCGCGGCACCAACACCACGTGCCTTAGGGACAGGGCAGTGCTTGACTGTGGAAGGGGGTCCACAGGGCTGCTGGCAGCCGGGACTCTAGACCTAAGCCCATAGCCATGGGAGGCTGCACCCAGAAAGGCAGCCTGAAGTTCTGCACCGGCCGCGCCGTGCTGGAGGGAGAGAGATGGGCAGCGGTGCGTTGCTCTGTCTTTATATTTTCCTTGCTTTTACTCGCTAAACCCAGTGCATAGGGTCTTTCAATTACAAACACTCACCGAGGCTGTGGTGCAGCGGAAGGTGGTTTTGTGGAAGCTGGGGAGCAAAATAGGGAGAGATGATCAGGAAGCCAGCTCTGGGACAGTCTGTCCCTCCAACCCTGAACAGACATTTTGCTCCTAAAGACTAAGCCCCTTCTAGCAGCGCAGCTGCACCCAGCCTTGAGCTCAGCAGGGAAATGAGGATTCTAAATACCGCCAGGGAGCCCTTGGGGGCTGGGCTGAGGGGCCATTTGGTCCCAGAAACTAGTACAGAAACAGCACCACCTGAAGGCCATGTCAGAAACAGACGCCTGTGTAAATATGACTGAAAGCAGGCAGTCAAACAGAGCAGGTAGAGTGGTCCCTCCTGGGACCGAGGCTGTGGCGTCTGACACAAAGGAGCTGTGGATCACTGGGAGCTTCAGCATGGTGCTGATGATCTAGTAGAAAGCTGAGACATGGCAGACAGAACAGTGGGGAGGGGTCTTAGACCAGCCCCTATGGGGCATTAAATACTCAGCTGAAGCAAATGAACTTCACTACTTCACTTTAAAAAAAATTTTCTTTACTTAAGAAACTATTTATTTATTTTATTTTATTATTTTTAATTATATTATTATTCTAACATTTTTGTTTTTGTTGTTGTTTGGATTAGTGTTCTACATTCTATTTTTATTTTATTTTATTTTTTAATCATTATTTTACTCTATCTCACTTTTTTTCCTTTAGGCCAACCATTTCTTCCTAACTTCACCCTTTTTCATCCTGTCTCTCTTCTCCTGTTCCTGCTTTAGTTTTTCTCTCTCCTTTCTTTTTACTCCTTGCTAAAAATTGATCTTCTTTATCTGCTTTATTGACTCATTACTATTACAGCAGTCTCTATTTGTTTACTTGTATATCTAATTTCCACCCCCACCCCAAGTTCATGCACCCTTTTCTTTTCTCTTTCTTTGCTAGCCAATTTTTTTTACTGTTGTTGCTTGTTGGATAGTTTATTAGTTTTATTGTTTTTGTTATTTTTATGCTTTTGTTCTTCCTCTCCTAGCTTGTTAGCTTCTTCTACTAATAGCTTAAATAGTTTCACTCACCAAACTCAGGCCTATCTGCTGCCTACTCTATTCTCCTTTTTCAAAAATAGATAAATATATAGATAGATTGATTAAAGAAAAGGGGAAAATTTTTATATATAAATTATATATATATATACATACTAGAGGCCCGGTGCACAAAATTTGTGCACTGGGCTGGGGTGTCCCTCAACCCAGCCTGCACCCTCTTCAATCTGGGACCCCTCGGGGGATGTCTGACTGCTGGTTTAACTCCAATCCCACAGAGATCAGGCCTACACCTGCAGCTGAAAATCCCTCTCACAATCTGGGACTGCTGGCTCCTAACCACTCACCTGCCTGCCTGCCTGATTGCCCCTAACCGCTTCTGCCTTCCAGCCTGATCTCCTCCTTACTACTCCCCTGCCGGCCTGACCACCCCCAACTGCCCTTCCCTGCTGGCCATCTTGCGATGACAAGGGGGTAGCCATCTTGTGACAATGTGGGGACAGCCATTTTGTGGTGGCCATCTTGTGACAATGTTTGGACGGCCATCTTGTGGGAGCCATCTTGCAATGACATGGGGGTGGCCATCTTGAGACAACGTGGGGACGGCCATCTTATGATGATGCAAGGGCGTGAGGATCAGTTTGCATATTACCTCTTTATTATATATAGACTATATAGAACATATATTTTAATTACTACTTTTAATTATTATTTTCTATTATTATTATTACTTTATTATTATTTTTAATTGAATTTTGTTTTTTACTTTTCTTCTTATACGCTCATTCTCTTTCTACTTCCTCTATACTGAATCATGGCCATTCCCCTATTCATTCAATTCCTTTACCTTACCTTCTGGAAATAAGCTTTGCCTCTTCAGATTCAGCTCCCTCCTTTTTTTTCCTGGGGGTTTGGTTTTGCATTTTTCGGTTTAGTTGTTGGTTTTGTGGAGTAATTCCCCCACATATGTATATTTTTTCTCTTTCTTTCTCTCCCTTCATTTTTCTTCATTTTCTTTTCTCTCTTACCTTTTTTTCCTTTTCTCGATATCACTTTTGTGCTCTTTTCTCTCCCCTAATTCTCTTTTCTCTGGTGGTCACCTTTATTTGGGGGTATCAGTGTCATAAATACATTTAAGTTTTGTTCCCCCTATGTTGTGTCTTGTCGAGTTGTATTTTGTGCATTTTGTTCAATGTGGTAGAGAGTGAGCCACATAACCAGACAATCTGAGAGGAGTGAAAATGGGGAGACAAAGAAACAGCCCCCACATGAAAAAAAAAAGGAATCACTGGAAAAGGAGGTAAACGAAATGGAGGCAATTTGTCAAAGAAAGAATTCAGAGCAATGGTCAAAAGGACGCTGAAAAGGATGGAAGACAAATTCAACAACATGTGTAAGAATCAAGAGGAAATAAAGAGGAACCAAGAAGAAATGAAGAATGCCATAGCTGCAAGAAATAACTCAATAGAAAGCATCAATAGTAGACTAGAAGAAGCTAAGGACTGCATCAGTGAGCTAGAAGACAAGGTAGGAAAAAATGCCCAAGCAGAGCAGCAACTGGAAAAATAAACTTAAAAAACAGGAGAAGAGCCTAAGTGAGCTTTGGGACAACACAAAACGAAACAACACCTGCATAATAGGTGTATCAGAAGGAGAGGAAACTGAGCAAGGAATAGAAAACCTGATTGAAGAAATAATGACAGAAAACTTCCCTGAGTTTGGGAAGAAAATTCCAAGAAGCTCACAGAGTCCCAACCAAGAAGAACCCAAAAAGACCAACACCAAGACACATCATAATTAAATTGGCAAACAGCAACGATAAAGTAAGAATCTTAAAGGCTGCCAGAGAGAGACAGAAAGTTACCTACAGGGGATCTCCCATTAGACTGTCAACTGATTTCTCAACAGAAACACATCAGGCCAGAAGGGAGTGGAATGAAGTGTACAAAGTGATGCAAAGCAAGGGACTGAATCCAAGAATACTATACCCAGCAAGGCTATCATTCAAAATTGAAGTGATTAGGAGCTTCACAGACAAAAAAGGTCTAAGGGAGTTTATTATCACCAAACCAACAATGCAAGAAATGCTAAGGGGTCTGCTGTAAAAAGAAGAAATAGGAAGGGAAGAACGAACACAGATATAAAGAATAAAAATGGTGACAAACAAGTACCCATCAATAATAACCTTAAATGTAAATGGACTAAATGCTCCAATCAAAAGACATAGGTAGCTGAATGGATAAGAATACATGACCCATATATCTGCTGTCTACAAGAGACCCACCTCAGAACACAGGACTCACAAGACTGATAGTGAATAGATGAAAAAAATTTTTTTTCAGGCAAATGGAAATGAAAAAAAAAAAGCTGGGTAGCAATACTTATATCTGACAAATAAGACCTCAAAATGAAGGCCACAACAAGAGACAAGGAAGGCCACTTCATAATACTAAAGGGAGAAATTCAACTAGAGTATCTGACTCTGGTAAACACATATTTTCCCAATACAGGAGCACCCAAATACATAAAAAAACAAAAACCAAAAACAAACACCAAACAACAAACAACAAACTTCTGAAGATATCCAGGGAGAGATTGATAGCAATAGTCAGAGTAGGGGACTTTAATACCCCATTGAAACCACAGGATAAGTCCTCTAAACAAAAAATCTGCAAAGAAACAACAATCCTAAATGATTCACTAGATTAGATGGACTTAAATGACATCTTCAGAACACTTCACCCCAAATCACACAATATACGTTCTTCTCAAGTGCACACAGGACATTTTTAAAGATAGACCACAGATTGGGACACAGGCAAAGTCTCTTCAAATTCAAGAAGATAGAAATTATATCAAGCATCTTCTCAGATCACAATGACATAAAATTAGAAATTCACTACAATAAAATAATGAAAAAAAATCAAACACTTGGAGGTTAAATAGCATGCTATTAAACAACGATTGGATTGTCAAAGAGATCAAAGAAGAAATAAAAAAACATCCTGGCAACAACAACAAAAAAACAACAATGAAAACACAACAATCCGAAATCTATGGGACACGGTGAAAGCAGTCTTGAGAGGAAAGTTCATACTTCTACAGACCTACCTCAAAAAATAAGAAAAAAAAATGATAACAAACTATTCAACCCTGCAACTCAAAAAATTAGAACTAGAGCAAAAAGAAAAGCTGAGAGTAAGCAGAAGGAAGTAAACAAGAAAGATCTGAGCAGAAATAAATGATATAGAGACCAAAACGTCAATGCAAAAGAACAATAAAACAAAGAGCTGGTTCTCCGAAAGGATAAACAAGATTGATGAACTTCTAGCCAGGCTCACCAAGAAGCAAAGAGAGAGAACCCAAGTAAACAAAATTAGAAATTAAAGAGGTAAAGTAACAACTGACCCCACAGAAATACAAAGGATTGTGAAAAAAATAATATGAATAACTGTATTCCAACAAACTGGACAACCTAGACAAAATGGACATATTCTTAGAAAAATACAAGCTCCCAGAACTCAGTCAGGAAGAATAAAAAAATCTGAGTAGGCTGATAACTACCATAGAAATTGAAGCAGTAATCAAAAATCTTCCAGCAAACAAAAGCCTTGGTCTGGATGGTTTTACAGAGGAGTTCTACCAAGTATTCAAAGAAGAACTAAACTAAAATCTATCCTCCTCAGACTATTCCAAAAAATTCAATAGGAAGGCACACTTCCAAGCTCTTTCTCTGAAGCCAGCATTACCCTATTTTCAAAACCAGATAAAGACACCACAAAGAAAGATAATTACATGCCAATATATTTGATGATCATAGATGCTAAAATTCTCAACAAAATTCTAGCAAATTGGATCCAGCATTACATTAGAAAGATCATACACCATGACCAAGTGGGATTTATTCCAGGTTGCAAGGATGGTACAATATGTGCAAATCAATAAATGTGATACATCACATAAACAAATTGAGAGACAAAAATCACACAATCATATCAATCGATGCAGAATGAGCATTTGACAAAATCCAACACCCTTTCTTGATAAAACCTCTCAGCAAAGTAGGAATAGAAGGGCAATATCTTTACGGATACAGCTCCTAGGGCAATGGGAACTAAGGAGAAATCAAACAAATGGGACTGCATCAAAATAAAAAGCTTCTGCACAGCAAAGGAAACCATCAACAAAACAACAAGAAAGTCCACTGCATGGGAGAATATATTTGCCAATTCTTTTTCAGATAAAGGTTTGATCTCCAAATTTACAGGGAACTCACACAATTTAACAAAAGGAAGATAAACAATCCAATCAAAATATGGCAATGGACCTAAGTAGACACTTTTTGAAAGAGGACTTACAGAAGGCTGAGAGACATATGAAAACATGCTCAAAGTCACTAATCATCCAAGAGATGCAAATCCAAACAACAGTGAGGTACCATCTCACACCTGTCAGAATGGCTATCATCAACAAATCAACAAAGGACAAGTGCTGGCAAGGATTTTGGGAGAGAGGATGGGAGGGTTAGAGATTAACCAAAGGATGTGCATGCATGCTTATTAGCATGACCAATGGGCACAGACACTGGGGCAGTGTGGACTTTCCCTTGGGGGCAGGAGTGGCCAGAGTGGTGTTAATCGGGGAAAAAGGAGACATGTAATACTTTAAACAAAGACATGTTCAATTAAACACAGAGAGGGAAAAGGAAAAGAAAAGAAACAAAGAACAAATTGAAAAAAATATAAAACAGTAGGCAAGCTTGTTAGATTATATTTCAAACTAATTAACATTCACTTTATATTTTCCAGTTAATATGTTCCTGTGAAATAATTTTTAAATAAGAAAAAGTATATCATAGAAGAATATTTTTGTCATAGTTATATATAGTGGTGGAAAATTATAAAATTTTGTACAGCTATATGGAATAACATGGACATATTAGGTAAATTAATGCAAACCACTTTTATGAAATAATAGAGGCTCCATGCATGAAATTCATGGACTTGGGGGCGGGGAGGGTTGGCGGTTCCTCAGCCAAGCCTGTGCCCTCCCACAGTCCAGGAGCCCTCAAGGGATGTCCAACTGATGGCTTAGGCCTGCTCCCTGGCCTAAGCCGTCAGTAGGAAGCCCTTAGCACTGCATTGGAGGCAAAATAATCTCTCACCACTGCCACTGCACTTGCCAGCCCTGAGCCGGGCTTGTGGCTGAGCAGCGCTCCCCCTGTGGGAGCGCACTGACCACCAGGGGGCTGCTCCTGTGTTGAGCATCTGCCCCCTGGTGGTCAGTGCACCTCATTTTTTACATGTATCTGACCAAAGGGGTTGATTTGCATATTACCCCTTTATTATATATGATTATGAAACTTGCAAGTTGAAGTTATAAACACTACTTGGCAGTTCCAATTAAGTAGTATTTATAACAAAGTTGATAGTTATTAGCAAGTTATAATGTGGAATAAACATTATATTTATACTAGAGGCCCGGTGCACAAAAATTTGTGCACTCGGAGGGGGGTGGGGCCCTTCAGCCTGGCCTGTGCCCTCTCGCAGTCTGGGACCCCTTGGGAGATAACGACCTGCTGGCTTAGGCCTGCTCCCGAGTGGCAGAGGGAAGGCCCAATCCCTAGGTGCAGCCCCTGGTCAGGCTCAGAGCAGGGCCAATTGGAGAGTTGCACAGCCCCTGTCATGCACAGAGCAGGGCGATCAGGAGGTTGTGATGCCACCCTGAGTCACGCTCAGGGTAGGGCCGATTGGGGGGTTGGGGCACGGTACCCTGTCACACTCAAGGCAGGGTCGATGGGGAGGTTGCAGCGCCACCCCCTGTCATGCACAGAGCAGGGCCAATCAGGGGGTTGGGGCGCTGCCCCCTGTCACGCACAGAGCAGGGCCCATCAGGGGGTTGGGGCACCGCCCTCTATCACCCACAGAGCAGAGCCAATCAGGGGGTTGGGGCACCGCCACTCTCACACTCAGGGCAGGGACGATGGGGAGGTTATGACTCTACCCCGTCACACACAGAGCAGGGCCGATCAGGGGGTTGGGGCGCCGCACCCTGTCACACACAGAGCCGCAGGGTGATCAGGGGGTTGGGGAGCTCCCCCATCAGTCACAGAGCAGGGCTGATCAGGGGGTTGGGGCGCCTTCCCCTGTCACGAACAGAGCAGGGTGGATAGGGAGGTTGTGGCCCCACCCCCTGTCACACACAGAGCCGCAGGGCAATCAGGGGGTTTGGGAGCTGCTCCCCGTCACACTGATCCCGGTTCCGGAAGGCATATTACCCTTTTACTATATAGGATAGAGGCCTGGTGGATGGGTGGGTGCCAGCTGGTTTGCCCTGAAGGGTGTCCTGGATCAGGGTGGGGGTCCCCACTGGGGTGCCTGGCCAGCCTGGGTGAGGGGATGATGGCTGTTTGCAGCTGGTCACACGTCCTTCAGGGTGGTGGTCCCCACTGGGGTGCCTGGCCAGCCTGGGTGAGGGGATGATGGCTGTTTGCAGATGGTCACACACCCTTCAGGGTGGGGGTCCCCACTGGGGTGCCTGGCCAGTCTGGGTGAGGGGCTGAGGGCTGTTTTCAGGCTGGGGGTGACTGAAGCTCCAAACTGCTCCTTTTTTCTTTTTTTCTTTTTTTATTCTGGGCCAGCTTTAGCTTTGAGGCTTGGCTCCAGCTCTTAGGCCTCTGCTGGTGAAAGTAGGTTTCTGGCCTTTTCTTACAATGTTGCGATCCTGCTGGCTGAAGCCGGGCAACTAAAGTAGGTTTCTGGGGTTTTGTTTAGCTTCTATATTTGTTACATAGTTGCTTAGAGTTGCAGCTCAGAGGCCTGCAGCGGCAGGCGGGGAACATTGGCGTCCTCTGTCACTGAAGCAAGCAAGCCTCATGTTAGTTTCAAGCTGCCTGGCTGCTGGCCGCCATCTTGGCTGGCAGTTAATTTGCATATTTCTGTGTTAGCCAATGGGAAGGGTAGCGGTCGTACGCTAATTACCATGTTTCTCTTTTATTAGATAGGATAATTATGTAAAATTTGTAAGCATATGGACTAATTGAAGATTTGAAGAAGTCCTTGACATCTCAGCACTGTAATCTAGCTAATTTCAATACTTTTTATTCTTTATTTTTATTGATAAAAATAATATGTTATAGTTCACATATAACATCATATTATTTTCAGGTATATAGCATAATGATTCAATATTTCATTTCTATGTGTTGAAAAATGATTACACAGTAAGTCTAGTTAATATCCATCCTCATATATAGTTGCATTTTTTTCTTGTGATGAGGAAATTTAAGATTTACTCTCAGCAACTTTCAAATATGCAATACAGTATTGGCTATAGTCACCATACTGTATATCACATCCCTATGACTTATTAATTTTATAAATATATGTTTATGCATTTTGACCCTTTCATTCATTTCATTTATCCAACAACCCCACCTCTGACAATCACCAATTTCTTCTATTTGTCTCTGAGCTTGGTTTTGTTTTGTTTCCACATGTAAGTGAGATAATACAACATTTGTCTTTACCTGTTTGACTTATTTCATGTTGTAAATGGCAGGATTTCTTTATTATGAGTTCACTAATATTCCATTGTGTATATATACATCTCCTTCATTCATCCATCAATTGACACTTAGGTTGTTTTCATATCTTGGCTATTGTAAACAAAGCTGCAATGAACATAGGGATGAATATATATTTCCAAATTAGTGTTTTGGATTTCTTTGGATAAATACTCATAAGTGGAATTTCTAAATCATTTGATAGTGTATTTTTAATTATTTGAAGAACCTCCATACTGTTTCCATTAGTGGTTGCACCAATTTACATTCCCACCAACAATGCATGAGGGTTCCCTTCTCTCCACCTGGCCACCCCGATTTTTTTTTTCTTGTGTTTTTGATGAAAGTCATTGCAACTTCTGTGAGGTACATAATTTCATGTCTGTTGACCATCTGCATGTCATTTTTAGAGAAATGTCTATTCAGATTCTCTGTCCATTTTTAAAAATTGAATTCTTTGTGTTTTTGCTATTGAGTTGTATGAATTCTTTATATACTTCTGATATCAGAAATATGACTTGCAAATATTTTCTTCCATTCTGTTTGTTGCCTTTTTATTTTGTTGATGATTTCCTTTCCTGCACAGAAGCTTTTTAGTTTGACATAGTCCCATTTGTTTATTTGTGAGTCAGATCCAAATAATCATCACAAATTTCAAATATCTATGTTTTCTTCTAGGAGTTACACTGTTTCAAGTCTTACATTTAAGTCTTTAATTAATTTGGAGTTAGTTGTTGTATATGGTATAATATAATAGTACAGTTTTATTATTTTGCACATGCCTGTACAGATTTCCCAACATCATATTGAAGACACTATCTTTTCCCCATTGTATATTCTTGACTCCTTTGTAGTAAATCATTTAACTATGTATGTGTTGTTTATTTACAAAGCACTATATTATTTTGATTACTACAGCTTTATTTTTTCTCAATATTGCTTTAGCTATTTGGAGTCTTTTGGAGTTCCATACAAATTTTAGGATTGCTTCTATTTCTGAGAAAAATGACATTGGGATTTTATTAGGGATTGCATTGAATCTGTAGATTGCTTGGGGTAGTATAGACATGTATTTGTGTTTTTTTTTTCAATAATCACTTTAAATTTAAATGTTCTAAACAAAGAAGTTAAAAGATGGAGATTGGCAAATTGAAGCTCAAAGAATAAGAAGTCCTATGCTTGCTATATAAAACACACACCCATGTTATACATGAAGACAGACTGAAAATAAGTAAACAGAGGAATATATACAAAATGCTAATTCAAGCAGAGCTGATGTAGCTTTACTACATTCATAAAACGTAGACACGTAATGTCAATGGGTTTTAAAATATGTGATGATTAATGGATTGTTTTTCCAATATTGTTAAGTGTATACACCTAATCATAGAACTTACAAATACAGAGAAGCACAAATAGATCTGAAAGAAAAAATAGACACATTCACAATTATATTTAGAGTAGTTAAAACTGTCTTTCAGTAATTGATAGAATGAGCAATTCAATAAGAATGTAAATGACTATATCAGTACTATCAACCAACTTGACCAAATTGATATTTATGGCACACTTTTTTCAACAACAGAAGAATACACATTTTTCTCAAGTACACATGGAAAATTCACCAATAGGACATAACTTGGGTAATAAAACATACCTTAAAGAATTAAAAAGAATAAAAACCATACATATATGACCTATGTTCTTAGATCATAATAGACTTAAGATTTTAAAGTAAAAATCCATAGGTATACAGTAGACAGATTAATGCACCTCCCATCAAATATGTTTATGTTGTAATACTGATGTTCAGAACCCAGAATAGTTTACCATATATGTCAAAAGGGACTTTGTTGATGTGATGAAGTTAAAGATCTTGAGATGATCTTTAGACTATCCAGTGGAACCTACTATAATCACTAGGGTACTGAGAAAGGCATAAGAGTCAGATTCATACAGCAGGAGATTGCTGACAGAAGTAGAGGAAAGAGAGAGAGGAGGGAGAGAGAGAGAGAGAGAGAGAGAGAGAGAGAGAGAGAGAGAGAGAGAGAGAGAAATTTGAAAATGTTACTTTAATGGTTTTTAAAATAAATGAAGGGTCACAAATTAAGGAGTACAGGAAGCCTCCAGAAGTTGCAAATGGCAAGAAAAAAATTGAAGTGAAAAAAATCTTAAAAGGAAAAATTGTCCATAAGGGACTTTAAAAAGTTACAACATATTCTTTATGCCCTCATCCTGATATGTTTTTTGTTTGCTTGTTGGTTTGTTTTTTATTTAATTTTAGAGAGAGAGGAAGGAAGAGGGAGAGAGAAACATGGATTGGTTGCCTCTCCTATGCATCCCAGCTGGGATCAAACCTGCAACCTTTTGGTGTACAGGATTATTCTCCAACTAACTGAGCCACCCGGCCAGGGCTAAAGCTACAACACATTCTTGATAAGTTAGAAGACCATGCACATACACATGAATGTGAATGTACTCAGAAAAGATCTAAGGAAATCCCAATCTCTCATGTATGGTTAGTCTTG